>NC_051435.1:18336920-18486957 GCF_001649575.2 Kryptolebias marmoratus | reverse complement strand
GAATTTGAGATTTTCATTTGTTGTCATTTGTAATCATCAAAATTAAACGAAATAAACATTTGAAATATATGAGTTTGTATGTAATGTATGAATATAATATACAAGTTTCACTTTTTAAATGGAATTACTGAAATCAATCTACTTTTTCATGATGTTCTAATTTTATGACCAGCACCTGTAAAGGGCTGAGGGTGAGTGGAGATTAACAACAGCTGAGACGTACAGGTAGTAGGGAACACGTGAAGTTGGAGAAATAGTCTGACTGGAAATCTCCTGAGCTGAGGGCAGGTGAATAGAGGCACAGGAAACACAGAGGGCAAAGGGAGCAGAACAACACGAGAACATCTTATAAAGAAACACGAAGAACACGCTTAACACAAGGATCATAAGAACAAAAACATGAAAATCAAATACAAAAGATCAAAAACTAACTAAAAAATACCCAAATCCTGACCAAAAGAGAGTATTTATATGAGCATAAGAGAAATTAAAAGGTTAACCTTTTGTTCAGCACATCAACCTTTTATTTTAAAAAGTCTTGGTGGCTGGAAACGTAGCTTATTTTTCTGCTTAGCAATTTTTCAGGAGCGGGGCAGCCTGGGTTCCCAAAACAAACGCTATGAAATTCATGAGCAATTCTCTGATGGATATAGAAATGAAGGCCACTTGAGTGCCTCATACGCTGCTTAACATAAACAATGCTCCTCGGTTTCTGCACAGTACAGAGAGACGTTTCTATTAAAGAAGGCATCAATGTTTTTTCTTTATGATCAGGTAGATATTGATCTAAAAATGATCACTGCATCATGCTACAAAGCTAATGGTCTTTCAACAGTGCTGCAACAAAAAGGAAATATATGTTGGAATAAACAAAACCAAAATAAATACATAAAAACACCTTTGTCGGTGGGCTGGAAGATAGCAGGTACAGCAAGGTGAGATTTTTCAGTTGGTGAATAAATTTCACAACTGGTACATAAAAACAAACACATCCCATTATATTGTCTTAATAATTTAGTTTGAACAGTAAACAGTAAACAAGCAATCTGTCAAAGACGCTTAATAAACTCTAATGTTGAAAAGTATCTTTCTTTTGTGAGGAAAATAATACAAAACAGAAGTTTTTGTTTCAGTTAATTTGACCTGATGCAAAATAAAAGGGAATCCAGAACTGAAAAACATCTTTTAATGGGAAAATAGATCAAATATGAATCAGTGACAGTTTCTGGCTGAGTGTTAGTGTGATGTACACGGGGAAGCTTGTTATTCCTGATGACACATTTAACTGTGTTTATTAAACACCTAAAAGCTTTATGTTTAATTATATTTCTAGTTGGTTCACATTATATGATTATGCGCAAAATAGCTTTCCTGAACAAATGGCTTCCTGTAAGTTTTTGTAGCTCAGTTGCGAGTCATTATTACTACTGGCAAATATATGATTCATAATTATCTATCTTCATTGTTCTTTTATTAATGGTTTCAAGCCCTGTTTAATTCTTTTTGTATGAATATCAGCCTTTTGGTTTAAACTAACTCTTTCAAAATCAGAGGATAAAGTGCCCATTACAGAACTCTTCAATTTCTATATATGTATATATAAAATCACCTGCCGCTAAAGGTGAATGTGGAGTGATAAGGATTTTGCCAGTGACTGTTTCTGTGTTCATTTGTCTGTACTGTTAGCAAAAAATCTCATGAACCACTGAACAGATTTTGATGAAATTCCAGAAAGTAATCCTATGTGCATGTGCTGTTAAAGTCTGCACTTTTGGTGTCTGTTTCAGGTTTTTCTGCTCTCCCTGGCCCCTGCTGCCCTGCTCCTTTTCCGCACCTGTGTTCAATCTTGCCAATCACTCCTTGATTATTTAGTCACCCTTCGCTCAGTCACTGGGGTCAGTTCCTTGTGTTTTGTTGGGTCGCTAGATTAGAGAGAGTGACTTTCGATCGTTGAGTCGCTTAGGTACGTTGTCTTGTTTCGCTAATGCTCTGCTTTTTCATTAAAGTTTGCAAAACTACCTGCTGTTTGGTCCTGCTCCATTAACCATGACATGTGCAACTGATTACCTTTTCTAGTCAATGCCATTTAAGATGGCCACCACAGCTAACTGACTTTAGCCAACACAAAAACTATCCTAATCTTAAACTCTGACATGAAAGGTGGTGGGTGATACGCAGCCCTTCAAGGAATGGTACACCTTTAATTTAATAATGTATTTCTTAACTCCAGAAAGGTTTTACTAATGAAGGCTAGAGACACTGCACCTTTTTGTGCGCCAGTAAAAACAGAATAAAAGTGCATTTCATTGTCTTTATTCCACCTTGCTCTGCTTGTGCTCAGCTCGAGCGTTGGAAGTAAAATCCCACAGGAAGCAGCGAGGTTTAGTCACGCTTTATTCAATTTGCCTCCAACCTTTGTAAAAGAATTAAAAGGATTCAACTGCAGGCCTTCCACTGTTTTGAGATTTGTAGGTAATTTCTGCAGTAATGGCAAATCAAAGTTACAGGAATAATAGTGTTTGCACGCAGAGACCTCTGGGATCTGCCACTCGCAGATGAATTTACAACACTTTACTGAAAAAATAAAAACTGTGTTGAGTCAGGGAAGGGAGCCTCACACCTTAAGTAGACAATAAACAAAATGTGAAAAGGATTCTTTTATAAGCATTACCTATTTTATCAAGGATATATTCTATGAAACATTTAGCAGGCACACAATACATTCGATACACACAATACATGCATGGCTAAAACAACAAATGAATTCTGCTTTAAAGTCATTTGAGTCAGCTTTTTTTCCTATCATGTCCCTGACATGCCCAAATAATTTAACCATTCTTCCAATCACCCAGTTATGTAAGAGTAATACAGCTGCTGCAGGCGTGGGCTCAGTTTGTGAATTAATGTTTGCAGGTTTAGACCTTGTCCACATGGGAATGTTTTTTTGTTTTTTTTCTAAAGCAATCTTTTGTTGTTATTGTTTCTAAAAATATGCTGTATATATTATCATCCTCTACAGTCTATAGTTCAAACTGTAAAAGCAAGGAGAAGAAAAAGAAGAGAATAGTGAATACAAGAGCAGGAACTGAATCCATTTTGTGGATTAATGATGAAGTGGAACTTTTACTTTGTGTCACATTAAACCATCCATCCATTCATCCTTCCATCCATACATCCATCTTGTACCGCTTATCTGTGGTCGGGTGGCAGAGGCAACAGGTTCAGGAGAGAAACCCAGACCTCCCTCTCTCCAGCGACACTCCAGCTCCTCCTGGGGAATCCCAAGGCGTTCCCAGGCCAGAGAGGATACATAATCCCTCCGGCGGGTTCTGGGTCTGCCACGAGGTCTCTTCCCAGAGGGACATACCCGAAAAACCTCCAAACGGAGGCATCCAGGAGGCATCCTAATCAGATGCCCGAACCACCTCAGCTGGCTCCTTTCGATGCGAAGGAGCAGCAGCTCTACTCCGAGCTCTCACTGAATGACTCTAAAGATTAATTGGTTGTAGATGTACATCTATTAATTCTTTTCTGAGAGTTTTTTCATGACATATTTTGCTAATAGACAGACAAACACACACACAGTCTCGAGCAAAACATCATCACCCTTTCACCTTCGATAATGGGTGACGATAAAAATAAACTCAAACTACAAAACAAAATCTGGACAAAGTTGAACTTGTTTCACTAAACAGACCCTTGATTGAACTTTTCCCGTTTTTAAGCTGCTGCGTTTGTTTAACCACTGTGCTGAGAAGCATCTGTGAGTCATTCTCTTTACAACAAACAGACTGAGGCAGTACGAGCTGTCTCATCTCTAGAGGTTTTCTGCTTGGATAATAAACTCATAAAATTACCAAGTTTTCTTGTCTCATTTTGGGTTTTTGCCAAAGAAACTGAAAGGCTTTGTCTGTAAAAGGCGGAAAAAGTCAAAGCACTTCAACATTTTTAGTGGGAAATCTAAACTAAATTGATTGGACAGAAATAAAAGGTTGTTTTTTTAACTATCCCAAACCACCATTTTTTGGTCCTGTGTATAGAAATTGATTCATCAAGTCCAAAGTAGTCCTGTTTCAACCAGAGATAATAAGACACACATACTAAATAGCTTGCAGCAATCAGCTTGTATCGATCAATCCTCTGATTATTGTTATTTTAGGGAGAATGAAGAACACACTGAAGACTGGATATTAAACGATGGAAAAGTGGCTTTTAGGCCAACATTGTTTTAGACACTACAGTTAAGTTTAATTAGCACTTTACTTTTTTGAACATAAAATAAATACAGTACACAGTATATGCCTACATTGAAAACTGTTTAATGAATTTAAACAATTTCCTATTTTCTTGGCTGAAAAAAAATCAACTAAACTGAGAGCTTAAAGGGGTCATTACATTCTCACTAATGATGAGTGTAAGTTCTGATAAAGTATTAATATTTTTACTAGTGCATTATTCAAGCACGTGTAACTGCTGCCTGTTGTATTGTAACATTACCTTGGAAAGTTTGAATGTAAACACATATGTTAGTCATGTTCAAATTTTATAAAGATCTTTCCAATATCCTAATTTGTTCCTAAATTTTCAGTCATGAAATCTATATGACAAATTTTATACAAATCATCTTTAGATATTGATTGTCATTTAACGTTTCTGTAAAGTTTAGCTTGTTGTGAAATATAATGTATATGCTTTTTTTTAAACACAAACTTTACTTTTTTAGTTATGCACATAGACACAAAAATAACTGCATATGAGAATACAGATGGAATGAGCCCTCTGGGTGGGAGGATGAGTCTGCATTACAACATCTATAGTCATGGCATATAGATCATGAGTGAAAGAATGAGATCCCAGATAAAAACTGCTGAAATGAGCTCCCTCCATAGGGCTGCTGGACTCAGCCTTATCATTAAGGTGATAAGCTCCATCATCAAGGGGGAGCTCGGAGTAGAGCTGCTGCTCCTCTGTGTTTAAAGGAGTCATTTGAGGTGGCTCGGGCATCTGATTAGAATGTCTCCTTAATGGCTCCATTTGGAGGTTTGCAGACATGTCCCACTTGTAGACCTTGGGGTAGACCCAGAACTCACCGGAGGGATTTTGTATCTTCTCTGGCACCTTGGGACAAGCCAGAAAGAGCTGGAGAGAGGGATGTCAGGGTTTCCCTTCTAAACCCATTGCCACCGCATCCCAATCACTGATAAGCAGCAGAAAATGGATGACTGGGTGAGAATACAACCTCACTATAGTGTTTTATTTAAACTGTCACAAAATGAGTGATTGCATTAGCAGGTGAAAAGATCTGAGGCTTTGTAGTGAAGTTCCTCAACTCGTTTTTATTTGTGTCTACACAATTACAGTCAAGCTGAGTAACTCAACTATACAACATTTAATGTATATATTTGAATGAATGAATGTGTGTACAGTATTTGTTTTTACATAACACTAGACATTAAAATAAATAGTGTTGTTGGAAGGATGGTAGCTGCTGCTGGTCTGATATACCATCATCCTGTTCTCAGACTGTAAAAGGAAAATCAAAACTGCAGTTGTTCAAATGTCATTTTTTCACATCTTGTGTTTTGAACCATGTATAAACTCCTTGTGACTGTGTTTCATGTGAGAAGTTTCTGGTCTGCTGCCTGTCAAAGATGATCTGTTTCCACCTAAAGAGGTTTTCCTCTCCTTGGCTTTAGGAGCCAATTAAACATTCATGCCACTGGGTTAACCAGACAAACATGCAACATAGTAAGCAACAGTCTCATCACGTCCAAAAGTAAATCAACCCTTCCAGCATACTGAATGAAGATAGGAAACTTTGTTTTTTACGTGGCTTTTATACACAGGGATATCCATTTCAATCACTTATTATCCATTCATCTATCAATCAATCTTGCTGTGGCGACAACCCACTGAAGGGAGCAGACAAAAATAAAAAAAACAGAGAAAACCCATGCAAACTCCAAACAGAACGACCCAGTTGAAAGTCAAACCCAGGACCTTCTTGCTGTGAGAAAACGGGGCTAACCACTGCACTTCTGTGCCATTCTGGGTGATCATTTTACAAGTTTTAAATAACTAACAAAGCATGTGAGCAGGTGTTTAACTTCTGCCACACCTGACACATACTAGAAACATACATTTACACTGAAGACGTCTGTGCATGTGATGTTATCAACACATAACCATTGTTGCACGACAGAACACTGCACTGTCAAGATTCTAGGTCGTCTAAGCTGAATAATTTCACACATCAAAATACGAACAGACATCTATGTGATTTTCTCTTTGAACATTCAACTAACAGATTCATTATCAGCGTTTTACTCATTTGATGTGGTCTCATTTTGCAGATAATGACTGTAATATTACTGAACATGAATTATGTTAAAACTCCAGTTTCCTCCCACAGTTCATGAATATGCATGCTAGGTATATTTGTGATTTTGAATTTTAAATGAAGTGAGTGTGCTAAATTGTCTGTAGTGTCTGTCTCTGTGTTGGTCTTGCAGTGGACTGGTGACCAGTCTCAGGTGTGCCCCAATTCTCACTTGATGACTTCTGTAGCTTGACAACAACTCCCAGCAACCTTGATCAGAATAAAGCAGTTTCAGGAAATAGTGAGAAAGTGAGTAATGTTTGAGAATGTGGTTGTTAAATTATACACATTGAGTTTGGACAAAGAAAAGATGACACGCAGTGTGTCTTTTAAGACAATGTGTTGGTTGTGCTGTGATCAATTATCCACCCAGAGGGCCCCCAACACCAATATAAAAAGCGCATAAGTTGAGTAATTACAGTAAAAGCATTGCAAATAGAAGTATGTCAGTGTAAAACTAATGGATGAGATATTAGATCAGCAGCATAACCACACAACGATGCGTGGTGAAAGCTGCATGAAATTAAATTTCAAGGAGGTAGCTTCAGTGAAAGTGACTGACTGCAGACAGAGAATTTGGCAAAGAAGAAAAACATGAAGAACTACCACTATTAACATTAAAAGCATTTAAAGGTTTTGTCTGCTTGGACCTTAAAAGGTTTCAGTCTTAGATTTTTTTATTTGCATTTTGGATCATGTTGGCTTGTTAAAAGATTTTAAGACTTCTATAAACTTGACTGATTTAATGCAAAATAGATTATCACAGAATCATCAAACAAAACAATATCCAAACCTCTGATAAGTGGTCAAATGTCTGAGTGTTGGTACTGCACACCATGAACGTCTAGTAGCACAAATGAACCAACTGCTAATGGATAGGACTCACCCAAGGCCAGACAGTCCTGATCTTGAAAGACCCCCAAGAAAGGGGCAATTGTTACCAAATACCAATCATTCACCTGCCTCTGTACAACATGGAAGCTCCTGTCAGGCATCATAGTGGCTAAGATGAATAGGCTCATGGGTAAATACATGAGTGAGGTACAGAAGAGAATTGACAGTAGCATCAAAGGAGCACAGCACCACCTACTGGTCAACAAAACTGTAAGACCAGACACACAAACCTGTGCACCGCCTGGATTGACGACAATCAACTGACTACAATGACTTGATGCCACACAGGGATCTTGGAGAGCTTGAAACTGTATAACATCAACAGGATCCTAAGAGCCTTTATTGAGAACTCAACGGGAATGTGGAAGATAAATCTAGAGGCCAATTTCAAGCCAACTGCACAAGTCTGCATCAAGTGCGGCATATACCAAGGTTATGCTCTGTCCCCATTCTGTTCTGCCTAAACCCCCTCAGCCAAATCACAATGGGAGGCTATGGATACCGGTTCCAAAGTGGAACAGTCATCAGTCACCTCCTCTACATGGACATCAAGCTGTAAGCCAAAAATGAACAAAACAGCAGCTCACAACAAAAACATTCAAACTGGATAAATGTGGACAAATGGTATCCTGGAGAGGCAAAGTGGCCCCAACTGAGCTATCTTAAGGCAACATTGCAGATGTTCAGGACAGCCACAACTACCTTGGAATCCCACAGGCAAATGGCGACCATGACGAGACCGCAAGGAAGTCAGCGCCAATCAAATACCTACAGAGAGTAAAGCAGGTCAGGATCAGCTGAATGGTAAGAACAAAGTCCAGGCCGTCAACATGTATAACAGGTTTTCCAAAGGAGGAGATAGAAATTACTCATAACAAATTATTTCAGTTGAATTTAATTAAATATAGTGTTAAATATAAAACACCAGAGTTAACAGACTTTATTATATTTATATATAATTCTGCTTATTTTGATTTTTTTTTCTTTGTAAATTAACATTCAGTGCCTGAAAACTAACTAAGTTATTGGCCTCTTTTGTGAGTCTACAGCAGGGTGTATATTTCACATGTTAACATGCTAACTCTTGCAGCTTGTTGCAAACATTTATTTTAAAACACAAAAAGAGAGACATGTTGCTCTTCTGGGAGACAAGCCATGACTGACTGAGTTATCCACCTGAAAAAAAAAATGTACAACCAACTGACTACTTCTTTATTTAACAAGCTCTAACGTTTTGGGGGGATTCTCTCCTCAGCTACCATATGCAACTGATTGATAGCTTAGAGCTAAACAGGAACAAAACAACTATTATGTCCTGAAGGCCAAGGACTCTGCAGACTTCGAGGCAGGATCAAGTCGGAGTATAAAACTGACAGGTCTGGTGCTCAGCACATAGGGCCTGATAACTGTGAGATGAACAAAGTTTAGAAACATTCACACTATTTATGGTTTGAAATGAGTCAGTCAAACAGAAGTTGATAATTCTTCTACCAACGATGGCAAACCATTTAAAAGCAGAACCTGAAACTCAGATCTTCCACAGAAAGGATAAGAACTGTCATGCCCAGTCGTGCAAAACTTTAAAGCTGCAAATGCTAGCAAAATGTTCAGGCAAAAAGTTATACTACTAATAATAATTATAGTATAATAATAATAATAATAATAATAATAATAATAATAATAATAATAATAATAATAATAATAATAATAATAATAATATGATAATACTGCTTGAATTACTGAGTGTAAACTAACAAAAAATGATAAATTCACAAATTTTGAATTTCAAGCTGTGAAAAAAGGAAAGAAATCTAATTAATTTCTAAGATATATATATTTTTTTTTTATTTCCAGAATTTTAGGCTAAGTATACATCATATGTGTTGTATATGCTTATGGTAGTTGTTGTCTATGCTGTTAACTACAGAAATTGACAGTCCATAAATTAATTGTGTGTTTGTTGCCAACTTTAATGAAGTGAATTGCTTTCACACCCACAAGCTAAACAAACACTATTGAGCTCTGTTTATAATGTCAGAAGCCATTAATTTGCTGCCAGCTTTATATTGAATGTGTTATCAGACACCTGGCAAGCAGGAGAGTGAAGACAAAATGAGCCAATTTAATCGTGTTTCACAGAAGACATCACATTTCAGTCCTGGCTGGATTTTTGTCTGTTCACAAATCTCTGAACTGAATGTGTTCCTCTTCATTCTGTGGAGGTGTTTGCACCTGTGTCTGAATATTATCTACACAGCTTCTATTAGTGCCCCATGATGCAGAACTGCTGTGCGTATTGGATAATTTTCTGTTTTCTGACAAGGAAGCTCATTGTCTGTTAACACTAGGCAATTATAAACAACAACTTTGATTTCAGCTCAGCAGCTACGTGCCCTGCATTTTATTATTATTATTATTTTTCAATTTATTAGGAGCAGGAGCGGGAGAAAGAAGGTTATTCACATGAGTGATCTGAAATAATCTACATTCTGCATTTTGCTCATGTTTCTTATTTATTTATGCTAAGCATTTATTTTGTTTGAACTCTGCAGGTTCTACAGATTAGGTGCCAATCAGAGAAGGCAGTTAATTCAGTTATTTCTTGGATGAACAACTTGTTTTCCTCAGATCCTCTTCACTAGTTTTTAAAAGATTTATAGCAACAAAGACATAGATTTCTGCAATCAAAAAATACTCAAACTTTAAGAAAAAAGTTTTGACTAATTCCTTATTCTTTGCTTAAACCAGGGACTTACTTATCGTGCAAACGGTTCTTCATTAGCCTGAGCTCCTAACGGTGTCTTTTCAAAGCAATCATTTTCCTTGTAAACACAGCACCATTTCTTGAATTTTCTTCATCCACACAGAAACAGAAAATTATGTGGTGCTATAAAGCTGCCACAAAAACACACCAGGAACAGGAAAGAAGGTGTGTGTGAAGCAGATACTCCAAACTGTAAAGACAAGAAGAAAAAGAAAGAGGATGGCGAATACAGGAGGAAAACAGAATCCTTTTTTGCGGACTGATGAGGGAGTCGAACTAATCCTTTGTGTCACATTAAACCCCTATTGACTGAAAGTTGTGTCAATACATGGACATAATGAATGATTTCAGGCCCAGTATCCACAGCAACGGCTGGCTAATTATACACAAGCGTCAGTCTTTTAAAACTATTCCCATTTCCCATATTTTTAAATGTATACCTGGTGTATATTGTCTTTTTTTCTGCAACATTAGTTTTTTGTGTTGTTGACAGTTCACTCCAGTGATTAAAACTTTTTTGACTTGGATTATTTGGTGTAATAATTAGGTTTTTTATGCTCTGCTCTGTATAAGACTGTTTTACTATTCATCAGCCTTGTCTGTGTTCCTCACTCATCTTCCACTGAAAAAAACCCCACTTAGTATCCACAAAATGCCGTTCTTTATGGATAGGTCTCATTATTTATTATGTTGCTGTTACATTGTCACTTATAAATTTGCCAAAATGATGGTTCAGATATCAGTTCCCAAAACTTTAACCTGTTGTAGAACATGCTCAGTGACCAGATGTAGCAGTAATTGGTGAGAGAAAAAAAAAAACGTATATAAGGCTGCACATTTTAGGACAGTATCTGTGAATTTGACTGAGTTATAGCTGCTTTTGTGTCAGCTAATGTCTATTAGCTATGAATCTTGAATTAAGTTTACTTTAAAAGTTAATCAGTTGTAGATGTACATCCAGGGATTACAGTCTGTGATTACACACAGACATGGGCAACAACATTATCACCCTTTCACCTTTGGGTGATAATAAAAGTAGAAGTATGGATGTTAAAAACTACATAAAAAGTACAAAGCACACAAAAATGCTGCTCAATTACAGTAACACGAGTAAATGTAATTAGTGACCTTCTACCTCTGGCTCAGAGACACATGAACTTTGACCTCTCTGTTCCAAGCACTCTTTATAACAAACAGGATGGCTATGTCTACTGCAATCCTTCTAGCAATGTCTTGTGTGAAATTTAAAAAAAAAAAAAGCTCAGTGTGGAAAATTAAAGTTTAAGTATCGTGCCTTGGAGCAGATAATCCCCCTCTTATAAATAATGACATGTAAGAGGATTCCGCCACTTTTAGTTGACCCAGACATTGGCCAGTTGTGTTTACATACAGCAACAAGAGCGAGAAAGTGTTGGGTTCTTAGGTTTACACAGTGAATGCATTTCTGTTCTGTTCTGTCGCCATTATTACTTTTTGTCAGTAAAGGGCGCTGCTGTGGCAGCTTAGGACAGAGACTGTGTTAAAGAAAATAAGATAAGATACAGGAGGGGTGGGACAACACTGTGATCTGTAACAGCATCTGGCGCAGTTAGTGTAATAAAGTTCATGGGTTTAATTGTCCTATTTTCATTACAACCACCACAACAGAAAGCATCAGTGTAAATACTGTGTCCTAAAACTAATCAACCCACTCAGCAACTATTGATTCCATGTGAGAGTCAAATGGAGACACTTCGTTCTGACTGTATTTACCATTTTACAAACTTCCATCAGAGAAAGCTTAGATCATCAGATGAACTGCAGTTACAGGCCATTCTCTCCCTCCCATCAGGACATCCTCCTGTTTAGTCCAAATGAACTAAAATTGCTTGACTCCTTTCATACAACAAGGAGGTCAGGGTTACAATGACAAGAGCAAATTACTCTTTAAAAAACATAAAAGCCTCCTGCATGACTCTCAGCTTCGACCACACCAAATTTAAACTCAGAATCTGTAAAACTCAATGTTGCAGCCATTTTGAATTTAGTTTATTCCAAAAGGTAATTTGTTGTAAATGTACATCCAGTAATTACTTTCTGAGAGTTTCTGTGACATCTGGCTAGTGGTTTATGAGATAATTTGCTAAAAAAAAACTTACAGGTTTAGTCCAACAATTATCACTAAGGTTTTAAGCAAAGATGTCCTGCATTGTGATGTGCTGAAGTATGTGTTGGGGATGATTTTCAGCTACTGCCATACCAAATTTTTGCTCAGTATCTGTAAAATTGGCTAAGTTATAGCCATGTTTTCAAAGGTCAGTTGACTGTGGTGGCCATCTTGAATTAATTCCAAAATGTAATCAGTTGGAGATATCAATTTAATTTTTATTTCGTTAATATTCATTCATTGATTTACAAGATGTTTTACTAAACAAACTTAGTTATTTCCTGTAGTTATGAGCAAAGTTTAAAGCACAGAGCTCAGTTAGTGCTCAGAATGTAAGTTGCAGATTAGTCTCAGCAACTACTTCACCACTGTTTAATTCAGCATCTGTAATTTGTATTTTAGCTGAAGCTGTCTGAAGTGTAGTTTATTAGTCTCACTGCAGCAGAATTTACAGAACTTATTTCAATCTTTCATAATAAGAGTCTCAAACACAACTGACCTCCAAAAACTCTTTTTTTATTGTCTAGCCTGCTGTGTTTGTCTTACTGAAGAACAATAATGGAAGCTATTTTCATAGCTTCAGATGTTTAGAAGCAGTTTTTTGTGGTTAGCACTCAGTGTATGTGTTTGTGGCTCTTATTTTGAAGATTTTAAATAGGTTATGTTAGTCCCACTGCAGTCGGAGTAAGAAACTGCTCCTCAAACTGCTTCAACTAAAAAAAATATTACTATTTGGTAGTTAACCCGGTAAAAGTGTGCCCATTAGTGTCATATGCAAAAATAAAAACAAATGATCAAATACAGTTGATTTCAGGAGCACAGCAGGGTTCCGCTGGTTTGAAAGACTTTGTTTTGTTTGGTTTGGTTTGGTTTTTCAAAAATTCAACTTTTTTCTGTGGGCTGAACATTGTTGAACCAAGTAAGAACTATAGAAGTCTATTTTGGACCCCCATCTGATCATTGTCCATGTATCTGACCACGACCTACAGTCATGGGGAAAAAAAAGTCCACCCTCTTTCAGTTTTTACATTTCAGGAAAGGTTATAATGACTTTAATCTAACCTCAATTGTACAAAAACACACAGCAGATTTCACCATGCCATCATTCATTAAACAAGACTTAAGCTAAATGCCATGTGTAAAAAACCTGAGTCCAGCTTTGCTGCTTGTACATGATTTATAGCAAAAGTATCAGCCAGGTCCTGGTGATCAAATGTATTGATTAACTGATCAACATCAATGGGATCACCGCTACAAAAACAGGAGTTGTGTCAGTTTGCTACTATGGAGCATCCAGGTTTGTGTTAACACAACGCCAAGATGAAAAGACATCAGACATCAGCAATGACCTTAGAAAAGCAACTGGTGCTGCACATCAATGTGGGAAGGGTCAAAGGTCATTTTCAAATGATTTGGAGTCCATCACTCTACAGACAGAAAGTATATTCACAAGTAAAAAAACATTTAGGACAGCTGCCAAACTTGCCAGGAAAGGATGTTCCAGCAAAATCACCCTTAGGCCAGACCATGCAATGTTCAGAGAAATGAGCTCCAAACCACAATCTACAGCCCCCAGTTAGAAGGTTAAAGGTCAAAGTATTGTGGGGATGCTTTATTTTATTTCATTTGTCTAATAATGGTTTCTTGCTGTGTGCATTTAGCTGTGACCCATACAGAGGGAAAGAGGAGTTTTATGTTTTATGACTGGCACTTTGCTTACCTCATCCTGTCACTGTGTGACCATACTGTAAGCAAAACAGGATGGGCCGATAGCCACAGGATGTCTTGAAGCAGTTTTCTGTAAGATAAAGGGGAGCTAACAGTATTGTTTATGCCCATATATAAATGAAAATGCAACTATTCCTCATGTCAGAGAGAAAGGGTCTGTCACAGTTTGTATTAGAAGTTGGACCCAGGAACACAGACAAACACAATGCTTTGAAATTAAACTTAAAGTTTTATTAAAGAAAACAAAGAGCTGATACGGCAGCAATTACAAGAAAGCAAACTGAAATTTGAGATGACATTGAGGAGAACCGGACAAGCATGTATGAAGCACAATGCCAAACTGATGAGTAAGAGCTAAGGGAATAAATGGACTGGGGCTGATGAGGTGACTAGAGACAGCTGATTTAATGGCAACAGGGAACAGGTGTAGGTGGGTGGGGCAGGACAAAGGAGCACAAACTAACTGAGGAAAAGTACTGGGAAATGACAGGATACACAAGGAAGTACAGGAAACAAACTGAACACAAAGAAAATAGAAAATAAACATCACAGGAAATAAACACTAAGAATAAATCTTAAAAGATAAACAAAATGAAATACAAAGAACAGCAACATAAAAAAACTAAACTAAATCCTTAAAACTCAAGAAACACAAAGAACCCATGATCTTGACAGGGTCTTTAATCGTAGTTTAATGTGTCTTTGATTTATTCTTATCCAAGGTTTATGTCAGGAACTCGAGTGTTTCTGTCCAGAGAGCGAAACCAAAACCACACACGGAGACGAGGATAACGGTAAGTGAGTTTATTTACATGTGAAGCTATATACAGTGGTCGGAGTCTGGAGGAGTCTGCAAGATAAGGAGAACTGGGTGAGTCTCGGGTACAATCCTGTTCCAAGATGGTAGCTAGGATTTCAAAGTGTCTTTGTTTGCTTACAGGTCCTGAAGGAGGTTGCGGCGTCGAGAAGGAGAGGTGCGATTCCAGTGTTTCCAGGATACGAGCCAGTTGCAGCAAGGTAAGTGTCCGCGATTTTCCAGGTAAGTAGGTCCGTAGTCGTGGCGTGGCAAGAAACCTGAGTCGTAGGCACAAACAGAGATCGTGATTAGCATAAGGAGCATAAATTAGGTTAGACACTGAGGCGGAGAATCTAACCCAGAAGGTTCGATGCTCCAGCGAAGATTTGATCCCCGCCTGCTGCTTAAGTACTGGCTGGTCTAATCAGTGGGAAACTGGAACACCTGTAGAAGAATGATTAGTGGCTCTACCCACAAGGCGGAGCCAAACCCAGATCCTCACAGTTTAGTAAAGAAATAATCACACAACAGCACAAACACTTCATACCAACTATCGACACGGTGGTGGAGGGGTGATGGATTGGGCTCCAAGCAGTCACTGAGTCGACCATGAACTCTTCTTTCAACCAAAGAATTCCAGAGTCAAATCTGAGGCCATCTGTCCGACACCTGAAGCTTGAACAGATCTGGGTCATGACGCAAAGGTCAGTGATCTCAAACACAGCAGCTGATCTACAACAGAATGGCTCAAAAAGAAAATAATCAAGCCGCTGCGACAGTCCAGTCAAAGTCCAAAACCTCAGCCTGACTGAAATGCTGTGGAGGGACCTTCAGAGAGCTGAACAGAAACCAATGTTTTACAAACCTCAATGAACTGAAGCAACATTGAAAGGACAAGTGGGTCAAAATTTCTCTAAACATGTGAGAGACTGATAAAAGCCGACAGAAAACCAATGCTGAGAGGTATTGCTGCTGAAGGAGGTTCTACAAGCTGCTAGATTGGGGGCTGGACACAGTTTTTCACACACAACCTTTCCATTGGTTTCCGTTTTGCTTACTAAACAATGACATGGTGAAATCTGCTCTCTGTGTTAGATTGGATCATTTTAGAACCTGGTAAAGACCAGATAATTTTTATTGTTACAATGTAGAAAACCCTAGAACTGAATGAGGGAGGACTTTCTTTTTCCAGTGACTGTGTGTAGTATGCATAACAGCTGGGTTACAATAAAAAAATGTTATTGTGTCTTTTTTTTTTTTTTTGCTAAAAAAAGCCTTAAAACCTAAAAAAAAGTTGTGAAATGAGAGTAAAATGATTTAGTTCATTGATTTTGGACTCCTTGGGGGAGTGGATCATTCTTTCTGCACTAATCCAGATATCTGCATATGGGCACATTCTAAATTTGGAAACATCTGGTTTGACTCCAGACATGTGAACATCAGTTAATAAAGTGGGTTAGTGACCTTATTCTATTAATGAGCAGCCAAGCCAGCAGATGATAAAGTTGTTTGCAGGTTAGACACAAAGAAAACCTCACCTTCTTGCTTTCAACTACTAATTAAATATTCCCTTTTCCTACACTACACCTCATATTTTACAGAACAGCTTTCCTCATTTTCCACTCTTCAGGTCTTTTTGCTGCTAAAGGTCAGCTCTGTCACCATGTTGTTCATCAACGCTGTCTAATGGAAGTTCCCAAAGCTTTCACAAAAAAGCCATTTATTGATTCATGTCCTGGAACAAATGCTCTTGCCTTTTCTGAACAAATGCACACAAATTTCTGCTAAGACAAATTTAGACACAAAAAGAAGTGAGGGTGGGCTTTAAATACAAAAACAGGGTTGAGGAGTTTGGTATTGAGGTATGGACATGACAAACAGAAAAGCTAAGTTTCATTCTGTCACAACCAGTCAATTCTACTTTTTATTTTTACACCTTAGTTTGACTTTCAGTCATTATTCAGTTAAGTTTAGCCTACAAAACTCTCTATTTATTACAACAAACCAGGACTGCATCATTGAAAGTGCTGCCCCAATCCATCTGTCAGTCTCCTGCTCCATCCTACCTCGATTCAAGAACAAGATGGTACTTGATCATCGGATACTTGATGTCTTTTACTATGGGTAGTCACTCACACCCAGTCCGAAGGTGACAATCCATTCTCTTTTGGTTGGGGTCCTTGGCTTCAGATTTGAAGGTACTGATTCTTGCCTTGGCTGCTTCACACTCAGCTGCAAACTGCTCAGGTCAGCAGGACCACACCACCAACACAAAGCTACACCGAGATACCTAGAGGTGGAAACTAGAGGTGGATTAAGGCCTCTGCCGGATTTGATGTTTGGGTGTATGGTGTCCCAACCCTTTGCTCAAATGTGGTGTTTGTTTTGGACAAACTCATTAATACAGAACTCCAACGTCACCACTCTGGTTCAGATCAAGCAGACTGTTACTCATGATCACGCCACAGGTCATGTTGTCATTGCCCGCATGACTATTGAAGTTTCCCAATAGGACTATGTAGTGAATAGACAGAGCAGACTTCAGCACTTCTCCCAAAGACTCCAAAAAGGCTGGGTACCCTGAACTGTTGCAATCAGAAACCTTTCCCCCCCACTGGAAGACTTAGAGGAGCCACCTCATCATCCACTCGGAAAAACTAAAACAATTACAGAAAAACTAACAAAAACAAGGAGCTTTAAGTAAACCCCTCCCTTTTCACCTACTTTCACCCAGGGTAACTAAGATTGAAATAGAGCCCAGCCCCTTTCCAAAAGGTTTGTTCCAAAAACCCACGCTGTGTGTGGAGGTGAGTTCCACTATATGTAGCTATAGTATATATTTTGCTAATTACTAAAAGTAAAAAGTTATCTGTCTAAGGAAGCCAGAAGATTGCGTTGTATCCTCACTTCAGTGCAATCCCTCACCCTGAGCAGCAAGGTGAGGATTTTTGCAGTAAAATACGTGTATAAATTATGTGTTTTTTTTTTTTTTTTTTCGATTATTTCTTTTTCCTTTGTGTTCAAATATATGTTTTGTTCCTGAAAACATTCCTCAGAATACACTACAGACCTCTAGCATTACAGCCAGTAGTTCTTGGTTTTATCTGAATGAACACAAGTGGCACTGTTCCAGCCAAATATTTGATGTTGTAAATATTAAAAAATATTTCCAATCTTTTCATTTAAATTTTTGAATAATTTTCTGAAAACCTGCCAAGTTTCAGTGTCCTAGAAAATGTACACAAAATGTACTTTAGATATTTGTTCTGATTCAAATGTATTTTATTTATGGAGGACAAATCTATTTTACAATCTATTGCAGAAATATATAAATATATACAGTCATAAAAAATAAGAAGAAGATAAAAAACACAAGTTACAAGGAAAAGTAATCTTTTAGGATTAAACCTACATAAACCTATTTATACCTCCTATCTTTATTAGTCATTGTACATGTGTATATTGTTTCCAAATGTAGGCAGTTTCAAGACAACAGATCATATGACCTAGAAAAGTGTGATTGTTGTGCATTTAATGAATGTTTATATGTAGTTCTGCTACAATTGCAAACCATTATTTTTATTAAATCCTTTTTTTTTTTTTTTTTTTTAACGAAGCTCTTGCTCATTTCAGAATGACCACTTCCTGCACAACAAAAAAGTGCTAAACTGACTCACAATCACCCCCTGGAAACTTTCTAAATTAAAAAAAAAACCCTGAACTGCACATTAGGTGAAATTCTGTACGGACCAATAGATGACTCGGCCCAGTGGTAAACATGCTTCTGTGCAAATGTTTTTAAAATGTGTTGCTCTAAAAAGATTATTTAAGTTTGAATTAAATAAAAACTTCAAGGAATATCAGATATTCTTTTTTTTTATGTTGTGCTCTGACTCTTGTGAGTGACTTCATTTAGCTACGTAAATTTTCCAAGATATAAAACTTTGACAACAGCTAATTTCTATAAGCTAGTTAGTTTAATGCTGTCATGATCTGTGTTTAGTATTTAGTTTTCTGTTTTAAGGTTCATGTTTCATTTCCTATGATGTTTATTTCTTTCTTGTGCCTTCCTGTGTTTTGGATCTGCTTTCATTTCTTTTCCATGGTCAGCCTTCAATCACTTACACCTGTTCCTTGTTGTCATTAAACCAGATGTCTCCTATCTCATTAGCCCCAGTCCATCCAGTCCACATGTGTCAAACTCCATTCCTCGGGGACCGCTCTCCTGCATGTTTTAGATGTGTCCTTGTTTTACAACACCTGCTTTAAATGAATGACTTCTGCTTCTGCTTCTGGAGAACTTGATTTGGTGAGGAGGTGATTAAACCATTTGAATTAGGTGTGTTGGAGCAGAAAAACCTAAAACTCCCAGGACAGCGGCCCTCGAGGCCTGAAGTCTGACACCCCTGATCTAGTCTCACAGTCTTTATCTGACCTTCAGTCCGTCATTGTGTGCTTCATGCTTCATTTCCTGTCTGTTGCTTAAGTTTCTTTGGTTATTTTGTTTTTGTGCTGCCATGTCAGCCTTTTGTTTTATCAGTTAATAAATCTTTTAGTTTTTAGCTCCCAATGTTTGGTCTGCATTCTTTGGTCTATCTCTCCACAAAACCATGACAGAGTGACAAACTCAGCACAGGACCCAACAGAGTGCCAGGGCCTCTCTGACTTGTCATCTGATGACTTTTTTAAGCTCCACGTGGTCATTAAGCCCTATATCAATGTGGCAGCCACCTACTCTGATATTTGGGCCAGACACTGAGCTGTTGGAGGTGTTTTCTCACCACTGAAAGATTTAACAAAGATGACTGAGATATTTGTGGAGACCAAAATGGACCAAGCCATTTGCCGCACCCTCCTTCTCCAAAGGATCCAGTTCAAGAACCTTTGAGTCCAGCCTTCCCAGGGCCGAGCCACTCTCCAGCGCTGAGCCATCTAAAGCCACGCCAACGCCTTGGCCAACCGAAGACTTGCTTTGTGGATGCATCAAGCACCATGCACACACCTGAGCTCGTCTTCACCGGCCACCTCTGAGAGGGTCCAGGAGGACCCTCCTTCCTGTTCAAGCCCAAAATGTTCAGCCCAATAGTGCAGAGTTCTGATGACAGAGAGTTTGTTTTCCAGTGGGCAGTGAGAGTCAAACAGAAGGTACTGATCTGGTGGGCTGGTTTCCTGTAAACCTCAATGTTGAAGCTTCCACCTCTTTCCATGTGCACCAAACAGTCCAAAAAATGCAGCTTGTCATCATTCACATCCTCTCTGGTAAACTTGATATTGTTGTCAACAGAGTTGGCATTTCTAGTTAACACTTCTACTTGGATTTTGACCCAGGTGTCGTCTGCATATAGAAACAGAAAAGGAAAGGGAACAGAAACACATCGTAAAAGCTCTCCAAAAATGGATATCCTAACTGGGCTTTTGTCAAGTCAGCAAGGAAATCTAAAAAAACACTCCACAGAACAAAACAGGGGGAGGAAGAAAAACAAGATTTCAGCTTTTCAAGACCTATGATGGAGCATTAAGCTTGATACCCAGTCATTTTCACTCTAATCAACACCTTCATTTAAGGGAACAAAGCATCTTGTTTGTGAGTTAGACAAACAAAGACCCCAACGACTCTCCCCTGTGAGGGGAGCGAGCGCAACCTGCACGTGAATCTAGTTTACATAACGAGCATTTAAAAGCTTGGAACGCCACACTGAATTGAGAAATCTCTCTGCAAGGGAAACAAAACGTCTTCAGCTACAGGACAGAAGTCCAGTTGTTTTGTTTTTGGCCTTTTTTCAGATTTGCTGTGTCCCGCACGACTACGCCAGCATACTCATTTCCATGGCAACACCAGAAGTCGACGGGTACTCCGTTTTGGTAACTCGTTCTTATACTTTGTATGGTTTGATATTTTCGTAAAACGCTTATTTTTCGAAAAAGCTTATGCTGTAAGTTACATGAATGAGTCAAAATGTTTTTTTTTCCTACTGGCTTCTCAACTCTCCTGTCCTCATACAGATTTTTGCTGCCCTTACTGTGACCAAATGTGTTTATTAAACAGACTGAGTTGCCAGTGTCTCCATGCCATCTTTTCAGGTTCATGGTTCCTAAGTTTTGGAACAGTTGTAAAGACAACTGTATTTTCGAACAGCAGAAGCAAAATGACTCCATTAAAGCTCACCGGCTTGTCTGCATAAACACATAAACAATAACACAATAACTTCTGACACAATACGTGACTCAAAACCCTGTGAGAAACAGTTCGACTGGGGCTTTGAGTCGAAAAGTGGTGGACGAAGCTGCTACGCGGACAAAATGACACAATTTTTGTCACGCAACCACGTGACTGAGAGCCGACTTTGTGACTTTGCATGGAGTATGGACTGGCCTTTAGATACCTGCCTGTTCCCTGCATACTCCTCGTTGTTTTATTCTGAGTTTTGTTTTTGCCCTGTCGGCCACTTATTTTTGCCATTAAAATCCAAGTTTATTCTGTAGCCCTTGTGTTCTTGTCTGCATACTTGGGTCCATCCAAAACCTCTTTCTGACGACAGCAACAGCACGTCCTTTGACAAGCATCAAACCTTTACACATTGTTCTCCTTCATTTTTTTTTCTTTCAGGAAACAAACCAATTTCAAAACTTTATACAAGCCGTCAGTCCATCACGCCTACATAAGAGCAATGTAGAATGACAGATTAATGTTTTTTGGAGAGGATCTGCCAGCTTAATTTGAGTCAGTATGGGAAACTCACCCAGCCTGGACATGGAGTAGACTGACAAACTGATAGCTGTTTCCAGATTCTGTGGGTGGTGTTGGATGTCTGCTCTTTGATGGGGATTTGTCTAGTTGGACTTTTTTATGTAATCAGAAAACAACTTTCTAGGTACGCTGTTCAGCTTCTTTTAAACACATTTTAAATACATTTTCCAGTAGTCGATGACAAATAGACAAGTATTGCCGGGGATACTCCCTTCCCCAGGATCAATTCTCACCCCAAGCTGCACTCAAAAACCAGTTCTGTGGTCTTTCAGGAACTCTAAGTCCTCCAGGAGGATCAGGTGGCAATTAAAAAAGATTCCCACTGGAATACTATTTTTTTTAAGTTAGCCTTTCAGCAACTTTGATTTTTGAACTAATATTTACTTTGTGTGTGAGTGGATCCAGTCTGGAATATATATTGCACATTTCAGCCTGGCAAACTTTAGCATTGTGGTAAAAGTTAAACTGATGATGATCTAAGGATGGATGTTTGTGTTTCCATGCATACATCCAGCTGAATGCATCCTGTGGATACTGCCAGGCTGGGGCTGCTGCAGGTGCCACTAATGTGCTGCGTTTACCCTGCGGACTGTGCGGGAAAGGTAAAAAGTGGTAAACACTGAGCAAATGCCAAATGCCGCCATGTTTACATTAGCATAGCTCAGGGCAGCATGCTAACTGAGCCGAGCCTCTTGCAGCTCACAGCATGCTGCAGAGCCTTCCTCATTCTGATCTAACGCCTTAGTTTAATGATACCAAAATACACACAAGACCTGTTGTTTAAATCACGCCTTATAAAAAACAAAAAAGCAATTCACTTATCAGTAGGTTATCTAAATTTATCAGCAGAACTGTGTTTATTTTTCCACCTAGATGATATAAATTGGTGAAAAGCCCTAAATGTATGCTCATATTTTGATGCACACATGAGCAAGGTGCCATTTAGGTTTAACTAAGCCGCAGGAGGAATATGGAAACACAAATATGGAGGAGGCTGTAGAGACAAAGAGATGAGAGATCGAAGGGAGAAACTGTACAGCTGATGCTTACACTGAACAATAATGTATTAAAGATGACCAAACTGATACAGAAGGAAGAGGTGGATAAAAGAAGAGGAGTTTTATTGTGCTGTTCCTTTCCTTTTTTTTTTTTGCATGAATGGAATCAGTCAGGATAACAAATGTGTGGCGTTTGAGGCGATGACTTCTATTCAGGGAAATTATGAGCATGTGTGGCTCCCAAAAGAAGGCATTTGAGCTGGATGAGATTCTCACACTCTCCACCTTTTACTGGGTCAGTGAGCATGGTGCTTCAAGTGACGGCAGCTGGACCCAGAGCTCCTCCCAGTGACCAGAGGCGGGCACTGCAGCTCTCTGAGCCCTGCGGGTACACAATAAAGCAAATGCTTGGGAGTTTTTATCCTTTTTTTTCTGTAATATCTTTGGAGAAAAAAACTGAAAGTAAAGAGGCTGGGGACACAGACCAAATAATATTGAAGTGGACAAATAGAAAACTGTAGCTTTTGTTTCACTTGCTTAAAGTTTTTTTTTTTTTTTTCCCCATTCAGTGATTTGCAAAGAACTGATAGTTGAACTGATGAAGATGTGCAGCAACAATGTGGAGCCTGCAGTGAGGGTCTTGACTGATCTTTAGAGGCTGAGATGTTTACTGAGCAGGACTTCAGCCAGAAATTGTTTAATTCTCTGAAAGAAAATTAACTTTTTTGTATGTCTTAAAAAAGAAATTGGTGTGAGCTTTTTTTAATAAGGTATGCACCTCTCAAAACACCTCACATGTTTAAAGAGCTTTCCAGAATTATCTGTCTGTTATTGCTACTGTTATGTGCAATGTGCTGCAAATCAGTTGTGATAATTGCAGTTCTCGTTTTGTACAGTTTAATCACGTATTGGAGTGCAGCCCAGCGTTGAACATTTCCTGATTTTGTGTGTGAGGATTGTTCAGTCACTCTTGTTGTTGATGTCCTTGTGCTAAAAGGGACATAAAGTTATTTTAAAGCTAGCCTCTCACATTTTTCAAGGTGTTTTTGTTGTTGAAATGTAACAAAAGGATTTTACATGTTAGCAAACGCCTCCAATATATCACCACCAGCCGTCACTTGTGAAATGCTAAAAGATGCCAGTGCAAATACAGCCCAACATTTCAAAATAACTTTGCAATAATCTGAGCCTAAAAAAAAAGCCTATATTTTGATGGATATGCTGTAGAAGAAGTGTAAAGAAAACTAATATCAAAAGAAATGTTAAAGCTGCTGCTCGGTCAGTTTTATAGAAATTACTGAACTGAAATCTGGTGTGGTAGTAGCTGAGCATTGTCTCCAATACATACTCTGAATGCTCATATATCTCACAAGCAGGGCCGGAGCGGGACTCGTTTTCAGCCCGGGACTTTTGCCTCAGACTGGCCCCACTTGAGTTTGTCACTTTATTAGGTACCTGCTCAATTGCTCATTAACACAAAAAGCTAATTAGTCAATCACATGGCAGCAACTTAATGCCTTTAGGCATGTAGATGTGGTGAAGACAACTTGCTCAAGTTCAAAATGGGCATCAAAATGAGGGGAAAAAAGGGGGATTTAAGTTACTTTGGATGTGGTGTTGTTGTTGGTCAGATGAGCTCCACAGCCGTCAGATCTCCATCCAACCTTGTGGCAAAAAGAAAGATTCACATCTTGGACGTGCAGCTGACAAATCTGCTGCAACTGTATGTTATTATGTCAATGTGGACCGGAATCTCTGAGGAATGTTTCCAGCATCTTGTTGAATCTATGCTACAAAGAATTAAGGCAGTTCTGAAGGTAGAGGGAGTCCATCCTAGTCATAACAAGGTGTACTGAATAAAGTGCCCCATGCGTGTACATGTATACAGTCCATGCTTTGACCAGAGGTGCTGAAGGACACAAAGAAAACAGAGACAGAATGAACACATGATGTAGCTTTACAGTGAGGGAGAGAAGGGACACCTGCAGCCTTTTTCCTGTTGTTTTCATCTGCACTTCCATCTTCCTCCACGAGAGGGCAGCACAAGTCTGCAGCTCTGCTGTGAACAAGCAAACAAACAAAGTCCTCATCACCTTCCACAGCAGGAACAAAAAGGTAAGGCGACTAAACTTTAAAAAATATTAAGTTCAATATAGTTTGTCTCTGAAAGGTTCGGGGGCTTCTTCATGTTTGTGACTATTCGTTGTATAAATGTGTCATTATGTTTTATTTACCTGACAGGAAATAAACGTCCCTAAACGGTGTATGTGGCTGCCCTCATTCCATTTGTAAAAGTGTAAAAAATAAATAAATAAAAATTTAAATGAGTATATTTTAATTTACGCTTATGCGACGTCAGAAGTACGTCATCAACATGCGCCGCACGAGTTAACGTAGGAGGACGAAGCTGCGGAGGGAGAGTCGCGTGTCCACGTGAAAACCAGCGAGCATGGCGTCTGTTCAGGAGCCAGAGGTTTTTCTGGCTCAGAGACTAGCCTCCAATGAGAAGACCATCCGGACCAGAACCATCAGGAAGCTGAGGAAGTATATCAGTGTCCGATCCCTGAAAGCGTCAGGTAACTTAGCTGTTAGCCTGCTAAGCTAACACCTTCCGAACCCTGCTCACATCTTAAATACTGACTGAACTGCAGGAACATGGCTGCTAAAGTAATACGAGGTTAACAAGTTCAATTTGACCTCTCAGACCTTAAATAATAAGTTAGAGGAGGTGAAAGGGAAATGTGAGAGGTGGTTAGTGTGTGCTTAATGTTGTGGAATAGAATGTAAATCCCAGATTAGACAGGTACTGTGATGGAATTACATAATCAGGGATCTGATTTGAGCCCCGTCTTGTCTGCAGCGGTGATGGACAGGTTGACAGATGAGGTCAGCTGGAGTTCACATGAACTGTGATGTTCACAGACATGTGTAGTGAGAATAGGGAAGAGAGGCTTGAGAAGTATGCGCTGGATAGATGAGGTTTGAAAGTCAGAAGAAGTTAGACAAAATCCACATTTGTGAATGAGAGGGAGACTGGTTTAACAGTGAATCTCCAAAGAGTAGAGGTACTGAAGAGGGGGGGATTTTAAGTGCCATCCAATGTTATAGCGTCTGAGATGGTTGGGACATGTGCAGAGGAGGGACAGTGGGCATACTGACTGAAGGATGATTAACAGATGAGTTCAGATGATGTCATGTGACTTATTTCAGACTGTGTCCTGTTGTTTCAGGTGGATTCACAGAAGATGAACTTCTCAAACTGTGGAAGGGTCTTTTCTACTGCCTTTGGATGCAGGACAAACCACTGCTGCAGGTGTGTGAGAACAGACAACATGCACCGGTGTCGTGGAAACAAGATAAGGAAGACGGGAAGACCCAGTTTGTTGATTTTTAACAATTACAAAAAAAAGAACATTAAAAAGTCAAACAGAATATGTATAGATGAGACAGATCCAAGCAGTAGCGTCTATCTAACGTCAGACTGTCAGCGCTCATTTGAACAATATTCATCAGTCCGACATAACGCCACCAATCTCATTATAACTGAAAGGTCGTCTCACTGGGCGGGTAGCGTGAGCTAACGTTGAATTGTGAACAGACTGTCAGACACTGTGTACAGTGGTGGAACAGTATTCTTCCCGCCAGGGTCTCCACTCCAGCCCTGCAGCTGCCCTTTCACCTTCACAAATCGGTCATGAAGATATCACCACCGTTTATTCTGACTGGGGGCAAAACACAGGACACGGTCTCAGCGGGAGTTGCGAGTAGAAAAATGCACAATTTTCGTCACACATCAACATCAGCAAGATGCGACTTTCCTTCAGTTTTCTAGTTCATTAGTTCTATTTTTATACTTGTACCCTGACATGCTCCAGAGAAGTTAAACATTTCAGATTAAAAAAAAAAATCAAATGTTCTTATTCATATCGTATATCATTCATATTCTTATACCCATCTCCCTAAAAAAAAATATGTGCTTAAAACTCTTATTTTTATTTTCTATTTTTACACCAAGATTCTTAATCATTCGGTGTACAGATGCAGAATAAAATCCTACTCTCTGTGCACGTTCAGTTTCTTTTATATTTAAGTTAATGCCATTCCTACTGTTTATTTTTGTTGTTTTGTTTTAATAAGGAAGAGCTGTCCAACCACATCGCCTCCTTGATCCACGGCTTTCATGACATCGACAAACGTAAGTCACCCACATGCAGAGTACTTTTCATTAATGTAGGTGAATCTGAATGTTCTGTGTTTGGTAACAAAGCTGGTTCTCTCTGCAGAGCTGATGTACCTGGAAAGCTTCCTGCAGACCTTAAAAAGAGAGTGGAACGGTATTGACAGGCTGCGGATGGACAAGTTCTACCAGGTTAGTGGGAGGAGACGGCCGAGGGACCAGCTCCTGCACAAAGATGCTTCACAGCCGAATCAGACTTTTCACTCTGAACCCAAACACAGCATTAAACAGTTTGATGACAAACATTTCACATGAGCAAACTGATTCTACGACTTTGGATTTCAAACCATATTTCTTTTCTTTTCCATAACAACCAAATCATTGCACTTCTTTGACTCTCAGCAGTTAATGTTTCCTAACCAACATCAGCAGCCTGTCAGTCGTTACGTTCAGATTTGATGAATTACTATGATCTTGTGCATTTATTTGTAATGTTAAAGGTTTAGATTAAATAAGTTATCAGCTGACAAATCCTACATGAACTGCTACCTTAAACCCTTCCCACTAACAAGAGTGGTTTGATTTTCTGCCTCTACTTCTAAAAAAGTTGTTTTTAAAAAAGAAACATACACACACACACACTTGCATTCAGCATTTGTTTCTCTTTACTGTTGTTACTGTTTACTGAACTGTGATCCTTTGGTACCTAGGTACGAACCAAACCTAGAATTAGGCAGACCGTTACACCCCTGAGACTAAAATGTTCTTGTAAATGGAGACCATTGATTGAAAGTGACATTCTTGGCCTGATGAGGAGATTCGTATTAATGATTAATGTTTGAACCAGTTTGACAGTAAACTTCTAAATGTCTAGAAAACCTAAATAAATGTGATCAATTTCTCCCAGCTGGTTCGCTTCATGTTCAGACAAACCTTTGAGGTGCTGAAGAGGAAGAACTGGGAGACAAGGTGAGGGAAAACTGTTTTTTTTAATTGTTTTTTTTTTCCACTTTGATGGCAACTTGTTTAAAATGAATAACTCTTTACTCTGTCTTCTTAGCGCGGTGGTCAAGTTTCTGCAGCTGCTGACCTCCGACCTCCTGCAGAACGACACCAAGGCTCCGTCCGGGCTGCAGTTCCACATCCTGAACCTTTACCTGACCGAACTGGCAGCTGTCGGTTCTGCAGAGGTACAGAACCACTCTGTTTATCACAGCTGTTGGTGAAACAGATGTTTCCAGACAAAACTCAAACTTCTAAGCTTTGACTCAGAACAGGTTACTTCCTCCATCATAAATAAGAGTATTTTGTGGTAAACCCTTGGATTTTTACGTCTTTAGTAGTGTGGATATTGTCGTGTTGTAAGGGGGGGAAATGTATCTAAAACAAGAAAGTTGGTGTTAACTGCATGTACAGACTTTCACGTTAACTTTTGCTCTGACATCTCTAAACCTAACTCATGCTCCCTTCCCAAAATAAATAAACAAAAATCTATTTCTCATAAAATCTATCCATCTCATTTCTTTACCTGCTTTTCAGTGTAGGGGAGCTGGTGGCTTTTTATTTGAGCTTTAATGGCAACAAAACGAGTCACGACTCTCTGATTATAAACTTTAAACTGAAAACAACGCCTGCACGTTGAAACCTAAAAACCCTGCATGTCGACTACAGGAGAAAAATAATTCCTCAGCTTCTGATTGATTTTGTGGTGAAACATTTTCTCGTTTTATTATCAGTGTATCTGTTGATGTTGTGAATCTATCAGCTACCTTGAATATTAACATCTCTGACTGCTGCATGTTTTAATTGTTTGTTGTGACATAAATCAAAATCTTTGTTGCACTTTTTGTGTATTTTAGCTTTTTGTCGTCAGAAGATACAAACCTTGTTCTGCTGTTTTCAAGATAAAAACCTCTGTTCCCTTCATTTTGTTATTTATTAAAAATAGACCAGTTAAGCATCATAATAACAGCTTACAGATTTTAATGTGTAATTTGTCATGTTTTTATCTGTCAGGAGGCTGTCTCAGATTATTGTGATCCACATCTGGATCCAAAGGAAACCCTGTTCTACTCCTGATGCTCGTCTTAAATAACATTCTGCTTTGTTTTTGTTTTTTTTTTGTTTGTTTTGTTTTTACAGCTCACTGCCGATCAGAACTTGGTGTTCATTGAACCCTTCTGCACAACAGCAGCCAAAACCAAGAAGTAAGTTTTCATCAGCACCGGTTTTTCTGTATGATTTATGGTACGGCAGTTTAGCTAACCGGATCCATATTCTGTAAGTAAGGAGGTCTGTCTGACCTGCATCATTAGGCTACAAAAACTACCTTTTATGAGTTTAATGCCTCATGTGTTCTTTCTTTTAAAGACTTTCCCACTAAAATCAGTGAAATGGTTATTTCATGCTCAGCTATAGGCTGTATGATTCCAATCTGTGCATCCAGACACTTGCATTGAACTATTTGTACACGCAGAAACCTTTTTGGATGTCAAAACTATCAGATGTAACAAAAATACATTTAAAAAAAAAACAAGAACTGTGAGCAGTTATAACCTCCCTGAAGCCTCTGAGTACTTGGTGAACCAAGTCCAAGGACAGAAAAAGGTTTAATTTTTAGAATAACATGATTATTAAATTTATATCAGGGTAAAGATACGATCTACTAGTTTTAGTAGGAAAAATATCAATAAATGTCCCAAAAAAAATCCATCAGTACATCATCTATGATGTTTAGTAATAGGTAATTTGGGGTGTTATGTCTTAAAGTGCTCAACTTATGCCACATTATCAAGTTTACAAAGTATTAAAAACTCCAAAGGTCCATTTCTAAGATATGATTGTTGCAGTTTTAGCGCCACCTAGTAGCCAAACGTTGCTCAGCTTTGTTACGGGGCTTTTAACTCTCTCAATGAAGTGGAAAAGTTCTAAGCTAATAGAAATCATAGTTGCAGAGGTGACAGTGTCAAGTCTCTACCTACGCTGTTCGCTTCAAGTTTTAACATAAAACATCACCTGCAGTGATTGTTCAGCTAACAGTTTTAGCATAAATCAATGGCATTTTCAATAGTAAACATTAGCATAGCTGTTAGCACCAGTTATGTCAGCATTTCAGCACAGGATCAGAACGGGAAAGGAAAATGCTGTAATTTTTGGCTCCTACGATGAGCAACCCATCTCTGTCCAGGCTGTTTTCACTGTAAGGTTTCACATAGAGTACCTATAAAAAGTATTCACCCCTTGGATGTTATTGCTGTCGTAAATCAGTCATGGTCAGTATAAATTGTTCAGTCTCAAAGGGAAATTTAATTTCTACAGAGTAATACCAATTAAATAAAACTATGTAATATAAAATAAGTGATTGCATAAATAAATTGACTGTCATAAATCTACACAAAGAAGAGATTATTGAAAAAGTACTTGTACTTTTCAGTCAGAGGATGGATGCTAAAGGATTTCCAAGGTCCTAAACATCCCCAGGACTTCTGGTAAATCCATCATCGGGGAAATGGAGGGAATATAGGACAAACACACATTCTATTTAACTGCATTTTGCTAGCAGCCCCGACAGAGAAGAATCATAAAGAGATCTTTTTTTAAACACTACACAAAGCATAGCTGGTTCAGAAGCAAACCCCTGCATGTTTAATTCAAATCAGCTGTGTGGGGAAAACCTCAGTGTTGGTTGGCTGTTGCTCAGACTCGTGTGAGAAGGCTGATGGTTGTTGTTGCCCTTGCAGGAAATAAGAAGTGAACTCGGTCAGGTCTGTTGCAGCCAAGGTTAATCAGCGAGCCTCCGCTGACTTCGAGGCTGGGAAAAGGTTGATAGTCCAGCGCACGGTTGAGTCTTTGCGCTGGCGTGGGAAGAGAGGCAGCTGATGTTGTTTTAACAGCATATTGCCTCGAGAGGAGATGGTGGACGAGGTCCGATAAACTCATCCAGTTTAGGGCTTGGGTTTACCTAGAACAGCCTATAACTTTGTCCAGGTTCTGCTGGTTTTGAGTGAAATGGTGTCAGAAACAAGCGATAAACCCTAAATAGAAGTGAAGACCACTTGAGTGCCTCATGCTCCGCTTAACATAAAGCAGCTGGATATTGATCCAAAAATGGCCGTTTCATCATGCTGCCCATTAATTTTTTTTGTTTGAGCTTGTAAAATTGTTTTCTACGTGCACAGATTGTTTAATATGTGTATGTAGATTACAACACACTCTTGCAATGGACCCAGATTTCCAAACGCGTTGTTCTACACATTTATAAATGATGTAATACAGGTTTATGATTATTAAGGATCTAATTTTCCTTTGTAAGATTCTGCCACTAAGTGATGCAGCTCTCATGTTCTTCTCATGCACTGTTTGATTGGACCACCTCTGTTGTCTAAAGAATGTCTTTAATCAGCCCGTGACCATGTTAACACTTAGATCTGCTCATCCCGTTAACCGTCCCATCTCTCATCTCCAGTCGAACGCTGTTCAGTGCCATCTGCAGCAACATCTTCAGCACCATCATCGACCAGGCTCCATTTGCTGTTGAAGATCTGATGAAGGAGATGAAAGCCTCGGACTCTGATTCAGGACAGGAATCTGAGGAGGAGGACGAGGACGGCTTACATGAAGAAGATAAAACGAGGAGTAAAACAGCCTGCAAGAAATCAGCAGGAAGACAGATCAATGGTACACGTCCATCAGTTACAAACAGAACGAGATAAAAATCACAATCCTGACAGGATTTTAAGGAACTTAAACATATTTTTTCCCCTCCCTGCATAATACACAGTACAAGTCACTGCAGCAAACCTGTTTATTTATTTCAAAGCTAGAATGTGCAGAGTTGCAAACTTTGAGTTGTCAAAACTCCTGAAATTAGAAGTGAACCATCTTCAACTGCAGAAAATAAGTCCAATTGTTTTGATGTTAAACATTTACAATTTGACTTTTTTTTTTAATGTGTACTGGAAAGTTCTGCATTAAACGTAAATTAAAACAAATATTTTTATGACCCAACTGAATTCCTGCTGTAATACAATCTGTGAACCACTGCTGCTCAAATGAGACCAAGATTTGAAATAGTTTGATGAAAAGAATCAGTAAAATTGAAAGTCATTATAAATGGTGTTCTATCTTGAAACGGTAATTAGTTAATATAATTATTGTTATTACAAGTTCATTCTTTGAAATAGTAAAGAGCTTTTTTTGCTTCCAGGCAGGAAACCAAGCGAAGAAGATGATGATGAAGATGATCCGTTTCATTCGGAGGACTCTGACTCTGAGATGCCACGTGATGACATGGGACCGGTTTTACAGGTGACTGGATTTTTCTTCCTAATGACCATTTATAAGCTGAATGTGTAGCCTGTGTACATCAGTGATAAAGCTGTTTGCTGTAATGACAGGCTGTGGTGGGACTAGACATACACCGATAACTGGTTTCAGTGTATATCATGGTGTCCAAAACACTAAAGTTTTTCTCACACCATTCCTACACTTGAAATGCATTAAAACAAGATAACAGAGGCGGTGCAGTCGTTTAATTGTATATGGTAGTCGAAGGGGGACGTCTCTTAAATTTTAATGCTCATTTTAAAAGATGTGCATTTATTCTAATGGATAACCCCGTCAGTCATGGCTTGTCTTCCAGGGAAGCAATATTCGTCTCTTTTTTTTTTTTTTTTTTCAAGGTGACGCTGTTTTGAAACAGATATTTGCAACAAGCTACAAGAGTTAGCAGGTGAAATCTGCTATGGAGGCTAATAACCAGCTAATTAAAATTTAAAACAGCCTGCTGATTTTTCAATACTAGTAAATACATTTTAAAAATTGCCTAGATATTACAAAATAAAGTATTATAAATAAAAAGGCTGACCACAAATTGGTTTAAAATCTGCCCCAAGTGCAGAAAAAAGACGACACACCGATTTTATTTTATTCGTTCAACCAACAATAAACAAACACCCTTATCCCAGCACCTACCTCAACAAACAAAAAGAAGAAAAATAAATAAATTAAAAAAAAATAAAACATAATAAATAATACAGGGTAAAAAAAAATCCATAAATACACATAAACGTCCAGACACGTTAAACATATGGGTATATACACACATCACAACATATCACTGTGGTGCTCAGTACAGGATGATCTGAAGTCCTTAAACATGGGACAAGAAGGGATTTCAGGATATTTCAAATTATCCAGCTTAAGTCAGCTTGGGTTTTTTCCAGTTTAAGACAATAAAGGACCTCTTTAATCCAGCTTGTATATGTAGATGGAGCTGCAGATTTCCAGTTTAGTTGTGTTAAGCAGCAAAGTTGAAGCTACGCCCTGAGACCCAATCGTGTGTGTTGCCTCCTCTGTGCAAAACTGGTTTTGCGCTGCACCGAGCTTTGTGCTGCACTTGCTCAGTGAAGAGCTGAACTTACAGTTCTAATTCAACAAAGTTGAATTTGGTTGAACTTTGGCCACAAAGACGTACATCCAGTAATCGCATCACACTGCTCCCCGCTGAGCCGAAATAAAATTTAATAGCCAAAAGCGAAAGCAGCGAGTCCATCAACATAATACCTGGAGGAGGAAGAGGAGCTTTGTCCATCTTCTTACATGGATGAGCAGGTCACTGTGAAACGAAGCCTCTTCACCAGCCTGAATTCTCCACACCCCACGGCTCTCTGGATCACTCAATCCACATGTGCACTTCAGCTGCTGCATCACTTTCAAAAGGAGCTGAGGACTTGTCGCTTTTTAGATTAAGGGCTCCTTTAGTCTGCAGGCCAGCAGAGTTGTGAAAACTATTGTCCTTTTTAGCAGGAGAGAGATCAAGTGAAGTAGGCCACACCCTTCTGTCCGTCACACGTTTAATGGAGCAGAACGTAGCCGAGTTCTGATGCTCGCTTCATTAAGTGAGAATTGAAAGGAAAAGCTTGCAAACTAAGACACATGACTTAATCCTCTGTAAAACAAAACAAAAAAAAGTAATAACATATGCATTCATTGTCAATGGCATTAAAAAGCATTGAATTTGATTGGCTGATTTCTGCAGAAACCCTGATTAAATATTAATACATATTAAAAAGCAATATTTGATTATATTTAGGCAGCTGTAGTAATAGTATTTGCATTTCTTTTAATAAAATCAAATCATTCATGCTTTTAAATTATTTTGTTTTAATATTTTGCTTAAGGTTATGATGGGGTCAGAATCTCGTACCCGCTAGGTGGGACTGAAAACATGTATTTTATTTTCACAAACATGATCTTTAGAAAGTATGAAGAGAATAACAGTACTTATTCATATTTTATAGTTCAGCCATTTTATTGGCAGCACTTGGTTTCAAGCACACTCCCTAAAAAAATTAAGCACTTGTGAAAATGTGTTAAAAGTTCGGACACGGTGCTGGTGGTCCAGTGTCAGCAGGCAGTCATGGCACAAGATCTCATTGCTGCCCTAGTAAGACGGAGCTCTTCAAGCTGTAGCTTTTCAGCAATTATTGTTAAACAAATATGTTTTTAAAAACAGTTCTTTAAATTTAAACATGGCTTCCTTTCTGTAAACCAAATAGTTGATTAAACAGCTCAGTTTTACAATGGTGACAAGAATTTTTTTTTAATCATAAACCCAAAGAAATTTAAGTCTACTGACTCGTAATTGGTGCTTGAGTTTGAAAAGTGTTTACAATCGTGTAAAAAGGCATTTGTACATTAGGCAAAAGTTTTAAATCCAGACAGTGAAGACAGATTATAATTTAATTACATCCCAGGCTCTAATTTTCAATTAGCTTTGATCTGAGAAAACATTTTCTTGTTTTAGAGAAATGATGTGTATTTCCGTCTGGTGACTATAATGTGTGCAGTTTTAGTCTCCTGATGAAGTATTTTTGTCTTCATCAGTTTGATTATTCTGCTGTGGCTGACAAACTCTTCGAGCTGGCAAGTCGCAACAGCACATCGGGATACAACCGGCAGAAACTCTACAAAATAATCAAAGTGTGAGTAAAAGTGCTGCGTGTGATCGTCGAGGTTTTATATCTGTTGTACTGGATATGCAAAAATAAAGAATCTGAATCTTCTTCTGGTTTTGTTTCATAAGTCAGGCTCACTCTGAGTAAAGAGAATAAAATCAAAGTGTGTGTGAGGCTTAAAAACCTCATGGTAAAGTTCTTTTTAGAACCAAATTAAAGAATAATGTTAATTTCTGCGTTTTGTGATTTAATCGATTATCCAAACTAATGATTGTGATGTTTTCCTGTTGGATTTCAGGCTGCGTGACCTCAGTGAAGGTAAGAAAAAGGGCTTCTTTCCTCTAACTTTCCTCTAAAACACAAAAAGAATAGTTGGTGGGGGGTTTTCTGCCTGACTTCATCCCAGATCGCTCTGGCTTTCCCGTGTCTTCTCTTCTCAGGGATCTTTCCCGGTTATGAGGAGGAGGAGGAGGTCTCCACAGATGAGGATGATGACATGTTCTGCAGCAGGAAGAGGATGAAGAGACCAGCTCGTATGGACAATGATGAGGAGGAGGCACCAACAAAAAAGAAGAGGAAAGATGAGCCAGGTTTGGAGTTTATTCAGGTCGTAAAAGTTTTGTTAATTAAATGCAAAGTTGGGTTAGAGGGGCAGTCTGGATGAACGTCAGGGCACAATGATTTCCTGGATGTGGGGAAAATGACAGAAAATCATGGAAATGGACACTAAAAATCCAGAATGTCACAGAATGTGTTAATATATGGAGGATTTCTTTGTTTTTTTATGTTTTTGTACTTTTTATGTGCAGAATAACTGTTTTGACCCGTGTAGCCTCCTGCCTGTAGCTGCCTGTGACCACCAACATTAATATAACCAGAAACAAAACCGGAAGCTTAAAGTTAAAACCACAAAGGACAAACGCTCCCTAGTGGGTAGCTTCAGAACAGTTTTTAAGTGCACCACTCCATCTAAACCACAGGTGTCAAACTCCATTCCTCGGGGGGCCGCTCTCCTGCATGTTTTAGGTGTGTTCTTGCTTTAAAACACCTGCTTTAAATGGATGACTTGTTGCCGTGCTCCTGGAGAACTTGATGATTTGTTGAGGAGGTAATTAAACCATTTGAATCAGGTGTGTTGGAGCAGAAAAACCTAAAACTCCCAGGACAGTGGCCCCTGAGGCCTGGAGTTTGACACCCCTGATCTAAACCAAAGGGACATTTTTCTGACAAAAAACATCTGAGGATTATTTTTTAAACTGTTGATTTTTGTCAATTCCAGTAGTTCTTCCCATGCTGTATGTTCAAATGTGCAGTTATTAAATAGGTTTAGTTTCAGTCAGTTATTTGAAGCTTAAAAGTTAAAATGTTAAACTGTTATTGACAGCACCACAGCCTGTTAGCAGGACTTTAGTTTTTTGTTTTTTTTGTCTGGTTCTTGTTCCCGAGAACCAGACATGAGTGATTGCCTAAAGAGTAATCACCTGTTTCTGCTTCTTCAGGGAAGAAAAAGGAGGAGCTGAACAAACAAAACCAGAACACTGATTCTGTAGATGGGCCGGTTCATAATGAAAAGAAGAAGAAGAAAAGGAAGAAGAAGAAGAAGAAGAAGAACGCTGAAAACAAGGAGCAGAGCTCTGTTCAAGTTGAGAGTAACAATAAGGAGACTTGTTCAGAAGATTTACCAGAAACGGTTCAGCTGCAGAACTCCTCCTCAGAAACCCCGGAGGTCCCAGCAGGAGCTCTGCTCCTCGAGGCAACAAAGCAGCCTGAAGTCACAGAAGAAGGCCGACCAGAGTCTCAGCCCTCCGAGAGTAAGAATCAGTCTAAGAAGAAGAAGAAAAAAGGAAACCTGCGTGATTCTACACCTGGTGTCACAGATGTAGAGGAGCAGACCTTCACTTCAACTGAGGCATCCTCTGAAGCAGAAGCTTTAGTACAAGTGAAGAAGAAGAAGGGCCTGAAAGCTGGTGATTGCATGCAGATCAGATGTGAGACAACAGCATCCCCTAAGGTGGGTGATAAAACCCCTGCCAAGAACAAAAAGAAGAGTCAAAAGGCTAAAGTGGATCCTGCATCAGTGAACGGTGTGAGTTTATCAGCCGAGGTCACATCAGAAGACCGTCTAGACTCTGGGTTTGAGCTCACGCCTCAGGGTGCAACGTCAACCAAGAAGAAGCACAAAAAGAAGAGTCAAAAAACCGAGAAGGTTGCAGCTGATGTAGGGAGCACCGTGGATGAAATCACATGTGGAGCATCAGAGCACAACAGCACAGTGCAACCTAAAAAGATGAGAAAGAAGAAGAGCAAACAGGAAGTGAAGCTTACCCCAGAGGAGGAGAGTGGTCAGACGCATGAAGAGTCGGCAGCTGCAGATGATCATGCTCCAACACCATCGAAGAAGAAGAAGAATAAAAAAGGATCCACATCTGCAGAGGAAGAAGAAACACAAAGTCCTCTGATGGATGCTCAAACAGGACTACAAACATCAACAAAAAAGAAGAAGAAGAAGATTTTGAAGCAGACAGCAGGCCAGAATCAAGATGGCAGCCAGCTGCAGGTGGATCTTGGTGAAGACACAGACAATGACACCATTATGTCAACTGGGAAACCAGCAAAGAAGAAGAAGAGGAAGATCCCTGTAGAGTTCGAGTATGAAGCAGATGAGGTGGAGGGGATGACGACACCAATCAGCTTGGTTACAGGAGCGAAGACCAAACGAGGCAGTGTGAGTATTTTTTATTCTGTTCCCTTTTAGTTGTTCAGTTTCCTGAAGCAGAAGCCTCTTGTGCTCTAAAACCCGACTGGACTCTTTAGATATTAATATATACCCTTTTAATAGTGACCCTGCAGTTCTGTTATTAGTCACAGAGCACCTACAATGTAAAACCAAAGAAATAAAACTAACACATGAAGCTTTTAAATCCCAACAGAATTCCTTTTATGTATATTTCAGGATGTCAGTGAGCGCTCCACTCCTCTGAGCCTAAAAAAGTCACAAAAGGGGAAGAGCATCAAATCAGACTTTATCACCTTTCAGAGCAAAACTCGTGTCCCACAGCCTCTGTTCTGTAAGACCAGCAGGAGCCCAAATACACCACTTTCCTCCAAAAAGGTAAGCAAATGTTTCAACTTGAACCATCAGTTATCCAGCTAATTGTAAGTTTTAAAAACGGCATCTGACCTTCTGTTTTCACAGTTAAACGTGTTTCACTTCTCATCCAAGGGTTTTTTTAAATCAAAGCTGCATTTGCCTTTTTTAAAACTCTTAAGAAGGTGAACAATCGGAAATGTATGGCTTATTGATTGGCTGCAAGGGTTTAAGTGTTTTTACCGATCATCTTATGACCTGTTTGTAATGTTTAAATATTTTAATTTTAATGCAATTTCATTTAACATAAAAAAAAAAATCAAGACATGAACATGAGCATTTTAGTAACTCTGTGGTTATATATTTATATATTCCTGGGATTAACCTTTGACCTTTTGTGTGTGCCTTTGTGTGGTTTCTGCAGAAAAGGTTTACTCCCATGTCAGAATCAAAGAAGGTGACTTTTGGACTCAAGAATAATAAAACAGCCGGTAAGAAATTCATGTAAATTAAAGAATTTAAAGTTTCAAAGCATTATTGATTTTAGCTGCCTCTTTAAAACTAAATAAAATAATTCAGCAGTATTTGATAGTGGTAAAAAATAAAAAAACATTTTTCTCCCATTTTGCTACTTTATTATACTATTTCGGTCTATCCTATAACATCCCAGTAAATTACTTTTAAGTTTGTGGTTGTACTGTGACTATAAAGACTTTTTAAAGGCACTGTAGACAGAGGCAGTCCTGTTTGTTAGAAAGATGGCCCAGATCAATAAGAGATTTTTATTTTTACTGTATTTCTTCAATTGAACAACATTCGCATCGATGAATGTATGAAACAAAATAAATAACTGTTTCCACTAAAACAAAAAAAAGAAACTGACCTGTTTGTTTCCTGTGTCACCCAGAGTTTAAGAAGACCGATCGCAGTTTACTGCTGAGTCCAGACGGGACGTCACGAGTGCCCTTTGACCCACAGCAGAAACCAAAGTTTGGGGTCTTAAAGTCTCCCATCACCCCCAGCAGCACCAAGAAGACCTGCTCCAGTACGCCAAGAAACAAAGCTAAAAGAAGACCCATGGCAGCCGACTTCTTCTAATTTACCTTCTGACAAAATGTAATTACTTTATTACACTGATTTTTAAAGAAAAGAAGACGTGACTATTTTATGTTTATCTGATATCATTTGATTTGTTTCAGTGATTCAAAGGTTTAATAAAGTGACTCAGTTTAGGTTTCCTGGCTTTTTTTTTTTTTTTTTGGTTACATGATACGTTTGTTCAAAAATAGAAATGGGTTACCTGGATTATGTTTGGGAGTCATCCAGCATCTCCCTGTTTGAGTTGGATACCTGCCATCAGTTCTGATACTACAGCTGGCTGACAGCCTAGGAGGAAATGTCACAAATATATTTTCTATTGTTCTTAATAAAAGACTGAAAAGTTAAAATCCTGAAAATCTCTTTATTCTTTGATTGTAACTTGTCCATGTGGCATTAGATGGACAAAACCCACACTGTTGGGGAAACATCTCTGTTCTGCTGAGAATGGGGTTTTTGTCAGCATCCAGTCAAATTTTCCCTGTGGGTTCTGTTTAAACCCATGAGGGTATAATAAACTCCAAAATAACACGTATCAATCATAACTCCATTCACAATAGACACTTGTTAGAGAGTAATTCCAACAGGACAATAAAATGATAAGATATGATTCGGCAGCAGCAGTCAGGCCAAACACAGGTGTCATCTTGCCAAAGACGAGTTCAATAAAAGCTCAACGTTACGACAGTTCCTCTTCAAATTTAGAGGACAAAGTAGACCAAAGAGTACACTGCCGTGGTCACTGACATGTACATCCTTTACACAGATTTACAAGATTTAAACCTAGGGAGAAGACGAGGCATAGGGTGTGTCCCACCCTGGACCTTGAACAAAGGCTTCTTTGGCAGGATAACACCTGTTTGGCCGGACTACTGCTGCCAGATCATATGTCGTCTCTTATCTTTTTTATTGTCCTGTCGGCATAACTAACAATTATGTCTACAGTGCATGGGATTATGATTGATATGTTTTGTATTATAAAGTTTATGGAGGAACTTTTTCACAGTTCCCACCCCCATTTGAGTGATCTTCCTCCTTACCAGAGTATCTGCTTCTGTTTACCCTTTGGGGTCCTAGCACTCTTAACAAGAGAAAGAGGAAAAAAAGGGTGTAGAGCTGGAATCTGAATTGGACAAAACTGTCTTTCCAGACAGGGGAACTTCCGCCATGTTGTGTGATGTTTGGAACCTGTTTTCCCCCAGAAAACGACCCTACCTTAGCTCATCAACCCCAGCTTTTTGTGCTCCGTGGACGAGACCCTTTTTTGTGCAGTTGGAGACCACAGAACCGCGACAGGCGTTTGCCATCTGTCTCACTAAAACCAGCTCTTGAGGACGCTATCTCGCTGATTCAGTTTCTTGCTCAACACTTTCCCCATCTCAAATAAATCCTTCCTTCTTCACCTGACAGAATATGGATTTTATCATTCACAGAAACATGACAATGAGAGTGGGAGTTTAAATGAACTCCGGCCTGTGCCACGCCAGGTAAGCGTGCCAAGTTTTACATCAAGGTGAATACTCAAGCAGAATTGGCAACAGTGACAGTTTCTCCTCTTTTGAATCACTGGTGTTAAATGTTGGTTTTACTAATGCATTTACTGTTAACTTACAACCATCCTGGCCCTGCAAGCATTTCTCACTGATTTTGACCTCTGCTCTAAAGTTAATGTCTTCTTATCCTCCGTTATCAAACTGCAGAAAGTTTTAATTGTTGGGGTTTTTACTTTTCATGTCAATGATGTCATCTATAATGTAGTTATTGATGATTTTATTTAATTTCTTTTAATCCATCACTGACTCCTAATTTCAAATAATATGTTTATGGACCCCACACATATAGCCTAAATGAGGCCATCTTGTGCCTTGTCTTTTCCCTAGGTTTAAATCTTGTAAATCTGTGTGGAGGATGTACATGTCAGTGACCACAGCTGTGTTCTCTTTGATCTACTTTTTCCTCTAAATTTGAAACTGTCGTAAGATTGAGGATTTATGGAACTAAAGTAAACTATAGATTCATAGACTTCAGCTTAAGGATTTCCTTAAAAGACACTATTAGAAATGCTTTATTAGGTTGATATTTGATGAATAAAGCTGGCATGAGAATTGCATGCTGGTCAGTGAGACTGAAGTGTTTCCAATACGACCTGCAGTACCGACCGGGGAGTCAGAACATCATGGCAAACTGCCTCACGTGATCCCGTGTGAACCTCTAATACAGCTGCAGATCCTGAACATGATTTGATCTTAGAGATAGCTGGAATATCTCCTATCCTATCCTCACTGAACTCTCACTTGCTGATTTTAAAGCTGAATGTGCCGTCTGTCCTGATATAAAGCTGTGACAAATCATCCACTCAGGATGGCCTAAACTGAAGAAGCCGCCTCTGGAAGAGGTCAAGCCTTACTTCTTTCTGTGTCATGAACTGGCTACAGAGACACCACTGATATTTAGTGGAATATGTCTGGTAGTTCCCAAATCGGTGCGAAAAGGCTGTGGCACCTGGCTCATGCAGGACACCGAGGTGTGGTTCGCACTAAACACAAGCCTTAAAGAACTTTACTGGTAGCCATAAATGGACGATTTGATGTTCACAGTCCTGTCATCGTGTACCATCTGTCAGGCATGTGACAAAACCCCTTGTGCTTCACCTGCCCCATTACAACCTGTCAAGTTTCCAGAGGGTCCATTTCAACACATTGCTGTCGACATTGTACATGGAGTTTAGGACTGCAGGTTTGCCATCACCCTTGTTGATTATTTCAACATATGGCCTGAAGAAACAAACACTGTCATGGCTCTCCTAACTTGTTTTTCTTGCATCACAACTGATATTGAACCACAGTTTGCATCTTATGCTTTTGCTGAAAGCAAGTGTAGACCATCCTCAGATGCGCCGAGCGCTTTATTATAGCGCTAAAAGACTTCATTGAAGCCAGTGAGAAGTGTGTCCCTTTTGGCTTGCCATAGTGGCGTGCCCTCGCCGCGTGCCAGTGTGTTTAATCGTGTCGCGGTGTGTGCGCTCAGTGTGGCTGTGAGGTGACAGTTGCTAACAAGGAAGTGGGTCCTGTTTCATTGGTTCCGGTCCTCCGAGCAAACAGAACCGGTTGGCTTTTTTAGATACATACATTTGAGGTGAGTTCGTCCTCGGGATCCACGGTAAGAACGTGATTCTGTGGTGAATTTTGTTCTCGGCGGAATTCAGAGCCGCGGTTCCGATTAAAGACTCGGTTTAGCTAGCTGCTTTCGGACGGCGGCGAACATCGGAAGAAACGCGTCGTTTTTTCTGCCTTTCTTGTCTCTTTTGGATTTGTTATAAATTAATGAGGGGATTGATCATTTCGCTGAGTGATACGGGCTCTGAGAGTAAAGGTTGGAGGATGTTTCGCCTGCGGTGAACGCGGATACGGATGTTGTTCACGCCTGAAAAACCTGATGTCCTCCTGTCTCCTGTTGTCCCAAACAACAACTGAACCGATACTCCATTCAGGTTTGTCTCGGGATCTGGTTCGGGACATCTGAACCGTCAGGACCGTCTGACAACCCGGGTTTTTAAGGGTTAAACTGGGAACAGCCATAACATTATGACCACTGACAGGTGCAGACTTTAGGTGTTAAATGTGTTGGTAACACAGGAAAAAATAGCAGCATTTTGTTTGTTTGAAAGACTGCTTTAGGTCACACTGTTAAAAATGAAATTCTGGTTCTGATAGGAAAGTTTCAGAACCAGCAGAGCATCTCAGGTTGTTGTTGTGTTTGGGTATGCAGATCAGGGCGGCCCCATGCTGGATCATGGAGGCATGAGAGGATGTCTGATAGCCAGGTAATGTGGATGTTTGAGTCTGTGTGGGTCTCCTCCTGGAGTGGGAGGGACACAGCACCAGGATGGGTTCTGTAAAGAGGGTGAGCTGGTGGGGGCAGTGAGGTGAAGATATCTTTAATGGGAAGGTCCTGTGGTTCATGTGGATGAACCTCTTAGATCCTACCTGGTGTAAATGCTGCTCTCTCCTTCCTGTGTCCGCTCGCTGCATTACCTCCAAAGGTTCTGACCCGAAGCAGCCGCTCAGTTTGATGTTTCTGCAACAATCTATTCACGCAAAAACTGGTGACAAAGTGTCCCTTTTTTTTTCTACAGTGCTGCTTATTAAACCGAGCCAACCCTTCCAGTGTTACCTGTTTCAGTATGTTGTGATGACACTGCAAGGAGGAAATACATTTTGTACAACCAGTCAGATCTTAAACGGCCCTACTTTTATGACGGAGTAAAGGCAAAGACAAGTATTGGTTTATGTCTCTTTTATGAAAAATTCAGTTAAATAAATAAAACCTTGACCTTTAAGGCAGATTTCTTTCCTCCCTTGGAAGTGAATGCAGTATAGCTCACTTTATCTTGCAGCACAGATGTGGCTCTTTTCCGTCGGCTCGACTCGTCCCTACTCGGGTAGACCCAGAACCCACGACCTGTGCTGCATCTGAAAAGCTGCTCTCAGAAAGCTGTTGAATCAAATCCTGTAAACATGACATTTTTTACATTCGTCAGGAGAGCAGCATTGAGCAGCAGGGCGTGTTAAACTTTTAGCGCTGACTAAGATTCTCTGTTTTCTTTGACTTTAATTATCTCAATTATCTCTGTTAAAGTGTCAGCCTCTTTTTCTTCTTCTTCCTCACACTTTACCCTCCTCTGTTTTCAGACACCTGACTCCTCCATCCACCTGCACGGCTCCAGAGTCAGCGATGGCTCAGCTTCCCGTTGGTGGCCCCGGGTGTGGGCTGAGATCCAGATGAGCCCTGCCATGTCTGAGCGTTTCCCTTCAGCCTGAGACCACTCTGTTAATCTGCACTTTGATTCAGGCATGGCTCCTGTTCCTCCGGGGATCCGCCTGCTGACGTCCTTCAACAGGGACCAATGGTGAGTCTGAGACAGATTCTGGAGGACTGTCTGCCCTCTTTTGGCGTGAGGCCGCAACTACACCACCAGTTGTCATTTTAGACAATAATCAGTCTATAAACTGTACATTGTGAAATTGTTTCATTCCTATTTTTAATGCGTTTTCTCTGTAGCCTAGGTGATCCTTGAGACAAGTTTATTAACATCTTATCTGATTTTCAAATGGAAATGTTAAAAAAAAATTTATATTAATCACATTTTCTAAGGCACGTACAAGAGCCGATATTTTAAAATAAAATCCTTTAATTTCATATCTGTAATATTTTTCTTACAAAGGCAAACGGCTAAATCATCTTCCTCTAAAGCAGTAATCAACAGTGGTCATCAGTGATCCACGTGCCACAACCAGAACTTTATATTTTAAAATAAAAAAAACAGGGCAAATTATTCTAGTCAACTCAAAATTTAAAAAAGCACAGCTAATGTCATCTGTGTGTGACACTATAAAACTCCTTCAGAGATAAAGATGATAGAGAGGAACATTGGTTTGGGAGAGGTCTAAAGGAAGCCATCTTTGTGAAGAGAACCTGTCCATCATTAAACGGATGCGGAGGCCTCCGTGTCCAACTGTCTCCATCCTACAATGCTGCTATTGCGAGTATCGCTCAGCCCTCTGGGAATAGCAAGCGGCCCCTAGGCGGTCGTTAGGCTGATGATCCTCTTTTGCATGTGAACAACTAGCTTTGGGTGTCACACCCAGCTGGTTGATTCACCATGGGAAGATGCTGATTATAAGGCTAAATTTGCTTGCCGTTCCTCAGACTGAGGAAGTCTTTTGAATAAAAGACGAAACATTTAAGAAGTAATCGTCCAGAGGACCTGACTCAACCTTGTTAGATTTTTCTACTTGGATTACTGAGCATGCATCAGGATAATTTGTGTATTATAGTAGTTTTATTACAAAAAAGACATGATGTTGTACTAAAATGTGTGATGAAGTCCATACAGTCATGAGGAACACAGGTAAAAAAGTGGTATGTTGTTTTCTGTTGTCCTTTTTCTGTATCCAAGTATATTTATGGCAGGAACTGGAAATACTTGTTCTTAAAATAGCCTAAATATCAATTGGGACATCTGAAAGTTTGAGTCAGGAACTTTGAAATCTGTATAAACATCTAAATGCTTTAAACCATCTTTTTGTTTTACATATGAAATTGTCTCTGTGATGCAATCTCTGCGAATACAAAACTATGGGAGATAATTACTGTAATGAACTTGATTTGTAGCATTTTTCTTTTCCCAAGGACCAACTTTTTCTGTGTGAAACCAACACAAAGCTCCCTCATTCCTTTTTTTTCTTTTTGTTAGTTTCAGTTCACAGTAATGACAGTGATGTTGTGCTTGTTCTGCAGGTACAGAGCTCTGACCTTTGCCCTCACCTTCCTGCTCTACACCAGCTTCCACCTCTCCAGGAAACCTATTAGCATCGTCAAGGTAACGTAGGTTAGACTTGCTGTATTTGTTGTACACTGGTTCTTCTAGGTGTATCTGAGCCGTGAATCTGACTCGGTTCACGTTTTAAACTGGGTGACGCTCTGAGCCGTGCTGCTCTGTGCGATCACTAAACAGTTTATGTGAGGGGTGTTTTTCTTTGGAAGAGAACAAAAGCAAAGCGCTGAGTTTACACTAAATGTGATGACAACACAGACGTTTCATATTTAGTGTAAAAAAAGGGTGTAGGTTTACACTGAATCTGATTTTGTCACTTCCCGGGGTTAACTGACTGGTGCTTCTCTGTGACAGAGCGAGCTTCATAAGAACTGCTCATCGGCCAATGAACTAGCCACTGTTGGGTCAGGCGGCAGCGGGAGCCAGGAGCCCCCCCCACCATCACTTCACACCAACACGGACTGCAGCTGGAAACCTTTTGGTTGGTATCTGCTCCTCTCTTCATCTGTGAGGGGTTTATAGTTCGAGGTTTTAGTCTAAAGTAGCATGTGACTGTTGTTCTGCTTTCCTTATTGGTTTTATCCACATGTCACACTCACATTTCATTCACATTCATCTAAACAGGAATCAAAGCATATCTGAAACAATAAGAGCAAAGTTTACTTAAGCCACAAGCAAGTTCAGTAAGGTTGGGCTTTGTTTCCGTAGCCATGCTTGACGAAACCTAAGACCTTCACTAAGCGATAACCGGTTCAGCAACCCAGGTTTTGACGTTGTTTCTGTGCACATACGTACGAAAAGGGGGGGTTCACACATCATTTGATGCTTTTAGTACTATAAACCTCATCAATGAAACAAATAAAGTTATAAAAAATTGAAATAATGGAAAGTGAAGAATCTAAAAATTGTGACAGAAAAGCACGGCTGGATCAGAACCAGAGAGGAATGTCACAGAAAACTTATAGTTTTGTAAATCGATACATTCATACCTGCTGCTGTTTAGGTCAGGACAGAAAGGAGATCGGAGATTGAAGTCCACCGGATAAAGGATTTTTAACTTTATTTTAGCTAGCTTAAATCTCCTTTTCAAGAGTTTTGACTCGTAAACGACTGTATAACTCAAACTCAAACACAATGTAATACACCCTGATCCTGTGCGGTCCACCTCATTTATTTCCAGCAGCAACGTCTGTAATCTTCAGTCAGGTGTCGGTCCGATCCGCCGTCCAAAGCCTTTATTTGTATTAATTAGCAACGATTTCTGTCAAAATGACCAATGACAGGATGTGGTTAAAAGTTGTTTTTAAGGGAAAAATTGTTTTAAGAAAAATCACACAAGTCAGTAAGCAGCTGCGTAAAGAACCAAGGAAAAAAAAAAAGAACAATCATCACTCCTTTGTTGATTAGAACAACTCCCTAATGACTTTAAATGTGAGATATGGACTCTGGCATCATTTTAATTCCAACCAAAGCATAAAATTCAGGAGCATAAAAGAAAAAATTATGTACAAATTTTTTTTTATTAAAACACGATTTCAGCTTGTGGTTAAGATGCACTTTTTCAGTCGCCTGATTTATGTCTTGTCACAGACAACAGCCGAATATGATACAACAGACCATATTTGTTGTAAGAGCCAGATAAATTGAAGCTCCCCTGTGGTTCAGAGTTCCTCCTTATAGGCGGTTATTCATCGCAGTGACGCGTCATGGCAGCTGTTTCACAATCATCTCTCATCTGGTAAACACAGACTTTCTGACTAATTAAACAAAAAGACTTGTTTTAATTATGTATTTAATTACAGTTATCAGTGACAGCTGCCTGTGGCAACTTCCTCTTGCGTCCTGCAGCGCTCACAACATACAACAATGGAGAGGCTTTATGGGTTTAAGGCCTCATTTTCTCAATCGGCGCTTATTCAATTATTTTTGCATTAAGGTTTTGTCCAAAACGATGAAGCCGAGGCTGGTTAAGGTTTCTAACTGAACTAACAATATTTGCTGCAGTTTGTCAGGAAAATAAGCTGTTTAAAGACTTTTTTTTTTTTCTTGCAGGTTCCAGCTTTCAAAAATATCTCTTGTTTGGGCAATAAGGACATGTTAGAAGTTACCCACATGTCCGTTCTTAGCGTTATAAATGTGTCTGCAGCTTTTAATTTCAGCCCAGAGCTGGCTGCTCAGATCTCTCCTTATTTTAAAACCAAAGTAATAAGTGACGGGTTTTTTTGTTTTTTTTTCTTCTTTGGCCACAAACAGCTGGTTTCCACAGTTGAACGGAGATTGCCTGGTCCGCCCTTCCTTAAAAGAGGGGAAAAAAAGGCTTAAAAGTCACATGTGCGAATCGAGTTAGGCCAAAACTTTTCCTTTGGCCATCATTAGTCTATCTCCCAACCCTACTGTCTCCAAAAGTCCCAGGGAGGTCAGGGTACCCTGCCCCCCCTTTAGATAATCCTAAAAACAAATAAAAATTTCACTCCCCTCAAGACTACAATCATAAAGGACGGCATGTTATATGAATGGAAAGTGAAGAATATGAAGATTTTAACAGGAAAACATTGTTAGAATTGGAATATGAGAGGAATATTCCTCATATGTTGCTGAAAAGTTTTAGTTATAAATCAAAATATACAGCCTGCTTTTGTTTAGGTCACATCAGAAAGATCTAAAATTTTTAACTCCACAATCAAAAGGTTCATTTAACCCAGACACAGTTTTATATTGGGCTTCATGGATCAAATCAAATCTGTTATTTATTAAATATTCTTTGATATACGTTACTAACACATTAAATCTAATAACTGTTTAATAGACGTTTCAGCAAATCCAGACAGAATATTTATTGTTCATCACCAGCATGTTACACAATCCAGACATTTTTGTTTTCTAGCTGCAGCTTTTAGTGGCGCACATCAGGAAATCAGTCTTACGAGTGTATTCGAGTTTCCAAGCATACTTTTCAGCTTTTTCTTCTGCTGAACATCATGTGAGGTGATTTTAAAAGCTTCTGGTCAAATAGGAAGATTTGTATTAAAGATTAGAATCCTTAGAATATTTTTTTTATTAGACTGAACAATTAAATGAAAATATATCTCTGAATAAACACCTAAATGTGGGACACGGACTCAAGAAGATAGCAGAATTTTTTGATTTTGTGTTATTTGACCATATGATTGTTTTAAATTTTGCATCTCCGGGCAGAACTGCGATGACATGAATGCCCTTACAGTTTGATTTTTTCTGTAGAATCAGTCAATGAGCTGAGCTACAAATCTACCCAAAACTCTTAGTTCATCACCTGGATGATGAGTTCAGCCTCTGTTACCACTGTGGTCCAGCCGCATTTCCTCGTTTGTGTTACAGAAAACTTTGACTTTCAGCGTAGGGTTAGCTGTTTAAGCAGGAAATCTTTTGTTGTGGTGTTCCTGTCAAGTCCATGAAAACTGTTGCATATTCAGTGACTTTGTGTTTATTATACAATTTAAAAAAAAAAAAAAAAAAATCTCAACACATCAGAAAAGTAGAGTTTTCACTTGCTGAAACAAGGTCTTTTCTTGTAACGTGTCAGTGCACAGCTGTTCCACACGAAGGTTTGTGTCATCACCACTCTGAAGGTCGAGTTGGTCGGTGAATCAGAAATAACTACACCTAATACAAACTCACTGATTGAACACTTTCCTGTTCTCAGATAAAAGCAACTACAAACAGCTGCTGGGAGCCATGGACTACTCCTTCCTCTGTGCGTACGCCGTTGGGATGTACGTCAGGTGAGATGGGAGCTCGGACGCAGTGGTTCTGCTGGGTCCAACAGGAACTTCAGCTCATGTAAAACAGGTTCAAAATATGAGGAGAGGAAAAACTCTTAAAGTGCTCTAAACTGTGGTTAAATAAGCCCGATGCAGGCGAGGCATTTACCTTTCATCACTGTGTTACATGGTTTTTAAAACATTACAAATCATATATGTCAAAATATGTGATTTTTCAATGTTTTTGATTACAATTTTTATGATAAAATAACCACTAAATATGCGTATATCACTGCCAAACGTCTACAACATAATTTGTAATAAATGAGCGAAACAGGCATAGTTATGTTTTGTTGCCAATAATTATGAGCCGTCTGTTTTCATTCAAACATTGATGAGTTCACTTCGGAGAGATCATTGGATTTAGTTGTAAACAAAGGCGAGGAATATTTTACTACCTTCTACTTCAATTTTTACAAAGTCCCTGATATGTTTGAGTTAAATTTTCCTCCAAACAGTCATTTAATGAGATAGAAATTATTATCAGCATAGAAGTTTAAATCAAGAACTGTGAAAATTTGCATTTTTGGCCGCTATTATGGCTTTAACCATTAAATCCAACTATTAGCTTTGTCTTATTTACCCAAATTCACCTACTTCTCTAAAGCTCTTTCATCTACAGTCTGATCTATTTAAAATTTTATTGTTGCAGATGATGAATTTTCAACATTTTTTAATAATTTATCAAACTACACAGACCACAGGTAAGATTTAAAAGAGAACTATGAAGTTCATTCAACTCTTCCTACATTTAATATCTTCACATTAAAAAAATCTGTCTGTACAGAATTAAAGTAGCACTTTATTTTTGGTAATTAAAGGGAGTTTTCAATTTTTTTTTTAGAGTTAGGAAAGTGTCTTTTCAGTCAAGCAAATATTAATTGTTTTGTCTGTCTGGATCATGATGCCTCTATAAACTAATCTGTGAACTTTGTCCTTGTTTATCTTTGACTTGACTGTGGGATTTTTCATCTTCAGTCATGGTAAAAGTTAATTACCTCCACCCTCTGTTGGATTAGAAAGGTATATGTATCAGAACGTACAAGCATCTGGTCCTAAAATTACAGTCAGACAAGCAGCACGAGAGAGATTTTAGCTTTTACACACTTCTTCCTCAGACATTAGGAGTGTAACTATTACCAGCAGGTGCTGCTGATGAATTGATCATCATCAGTCTGACCACCTCCATAAAATTAGGAGTTTGCTGGAGGTGCAGGTGTGTGTTAACACAACACAATGACCTTAGAAAAGCAACTGTTGCTGATTACTGATGTGTTTGGAGAAAACCAAACGCCTCATACCAGCTGTCAGCACCGGCAGGAAGAGCTGCTGATTTGGCCTTTTTGTCTGCATTTGTTCATCTGAAGCTGTTTTTACATCAATCAAGACCAGATGAGTTTTTAATGTAGTCATACCCTTAGAATTTAAATAGTGAGCTCCTTGGTTTTAACTTATTTGTACATGTGATCTATATTAGTGTCCAACAAATTTAAAACATTTTTAGCAACTTTCCTTTCCATAAGATACTGAAGCCTCCTTAGAGTCCTTCCACTCCAAGTTATCATCACCCTGTAAGGTTTTTACCCTAAAATGACTGGATTACCTCTTTAAACTAATACCATATTCTTTGGCGTTTAGTGGCATCATTGGAGAGCGGCTGCCCATTCGGCTTTATCTCACTGTGGGAATGCTGACCAGCGGACTCTTCACTTGTCTGTTTGGGCTGGGCTACGTCTACAACGTTCACAACCTGGGCTTCTACATCTTTGTCCAGGTGAGCTGTCGCAACAGGACCTGTAGTTGGAAACCAGTCGTGTAAGGAAAACATGAAGCGAACATTAGGGGTGTAACGAGGTCTAATGGCACAAGATCTCACAATAATTGAGTGTTTTAAAGCAGAGGTCACACAGTATTTTGTATACTTTGAAGCTAAGAAAATAAAGTTTGAACCTCTTAATTTGTTTGAGTTGAGAGAGTCAGTCCAGCTCTGAGGAGAAGTAGAAATGTATTCATGTCTCTAAATATTTGAGGTTCTAAATTTCCTTGTGTGAGCCTCAGAGGATTGGCAGTCTTGTCGCTTGAATTTTGACCATGTTCGGAAAACTTGTGCCACAAATTTTCTCTTAAAATAGTCTTAGTTGTCGCGGGTGTCTCCAACCCATCGCAAGAACGTGAGAGCTGCATGTTTACACCTGCAGGTTTAGCCTCAGGTCTAAAAACCAGACTAATGCTAATTAATTATTGAAAAAGTGGTCAAAATCTGCCTGAATTCATTTAAAAAGTGTACTTAAGTAAATTGAATCATAACTGTGAGGGTGGCTGCCAGTGTGGGTACAAATTGGGCAGAGTTGTACTAAATGAAGGTGGAGGAAGGCAACAAATTAATGTGCATGGCCTAGAATACAGTTTAAACCACAATATTCAAAAACTGGCTTTGCAAAATGTGTCTGCACGGGTCGCTGGTCGCAAACACATAATTCAGTGATACTGCAACTAGAAATTTGCCCTTTTTTTGTCATCAAAGTGTTAAAGTACTAAAACCTTGTCCTTGTCAGGGTGTATCGATACACCCCTGTTAAACTCACAACACCTTCTCACTCTTGTGTTGGTGAATGTCTTTAAAAGTTTCCATTGGAGGCAGAAGATCAATGATGTGTGTATTTACTCTCGGGTATAGATTGCTTTGCAGGTTAAATGTGAGTTTAAAGTGTTGATGCCCTTTGTGATGTTGTAGGTGGCCAATGGCTTGGTTCAGACCACTGGCTGGCCCAGTGTGGTGACCTGCATAGGGAACTGGTTTGGAAAGGGAAGGTAAGGAGGAGTTATTCAATACTGTAATGGGTTTTCTACCAGCAGTTTCATCAAAAACTGACATAAAGTCAGAAGATGAGGAATGAGTCCAGCTGCTAACAGATGTTTTGTTGTGTTGCTGCCTCCTGGTCGTCCTGTCAGACGTGGACTCATCATGGGCCTGTGGAACTCCCACACCTCAGTAGGAAACATCCTGGGCTCTCTGATCGCTGGCTACTGGGTCTCTTCTAACTGGGGCCTTTCCTTCATTGTACCAGGCCTTATTATCGCAGCCATGGGCGTGATCTGCTTCCTCTTCCTCATTGAACGTAAGCAAAGCTATTCTATGTATTTTTTTTTTCATTTATTGTCCTTTTAAAATGTTTTTCTTGTTTTGGAAAGGGCAGTCATTGATAAAGAAATGTTTTAGGCTGTTGGTTTCTTGGTCCACAGCTGAAAACGGACGAGTTTCAGATTTCACATCTCTTTTTTCCCTCCAGATCCTAATGACCTGAAAAGTGTGTATGCTCAGAATCTGTCTCCGACTAAGAGCGTGAGTACAAGTGCTTAGTTCTAAAATGTGATTGTTCCCATGGATTTATGTGTAATTTGTAACAATTTGTTTTTATCAGGTTTCATTTAAGAGCTGGAATGGAGCAAATGGACACTCTGAGGTTTATCTGCAGTACAAGGACAACAAATACCAGGTGTGTTTGTCTCACTGTGTGAATCGGTGTGAAAGTGTTGTCCATGTGATGACGATGCTGCTTCTTCTCATTTAGTACCGACATGAACACAGGTGGATTATATTTCTGTGAAAATATTACAGGAACAAGATTAAAGTGAAGCTGTAGCCTGCTGAAGGAACTTATTACTGGGGTGGTCACGATTTAAAAAATGCATCTAAACTTGGTGCAGATACTAAAAAATATCCATGTTAGTACCATTTTGGGCACTGCTGGGGGAAGAAAAACTAAATTAAAAAGCCATGAAGTTCTAATAAGAAAGATCAGAACAATAAAACAAGCAACAACAATATTTTTAGATTGTTTTAATTGCCTTAGATTGTCATACACCTCATGTTTACTTGTTAATTTCCATTCACTTTCCCTATGGCAGGTAAACAAACAATTCAAACACATTAAATCTGTTAAAAATACAAAATGAAAACATTTTCTTTCATAAGGAATTAGCCACGTGTTGTATTTTCACTGAAGCTTAATTCAAAATGTCATCCCTAAATCATAATTTGCTTTTGGTTTAAAACTTAAAGTTATTTTTCTCTTATCGACTAGTTTATTGTTTTTGATTTATTAGAAAATAACCGCGGTGTTGTCGGTGTCTGTCTGTTTTTATGTTTCCCCCTCCTGGTTCAGAGCTCTGACACAGAGCTGCTGTTGCCTCGGGACTCGGTGTGTGTTCCTGTGCAGCCCGTCGTCGTGGTGAAGAGCGAGTCGGAACCATCCGCCATCAGCTTCATGGGAGCTCTACGAATACCCGTCAGTTCTCCATCTCTCTGACATTTAAAACCACGTCTCAGTTGTCTCATACTAATGCGAGGAAATTTTATTGCCCTCTGCTTAAACCAAAGGGGCGGTTACGTTTTTGCCAGTGTGTGTTTGTTTGTTAGTAAAATATCTCATAAACCACTGGATGAATTTTAATAAAACGCTCAAAGTAATCATTGTATGTACATCTAAAACTCATTAACCTTTGAGGTTATCCCAAATTTTGATGGCCACCACAACTAATTGACCTTAGCAAACACAAAAATGGTCATAATTCAGTTTAGCCTACAATTATTGGGCTAAAATTTGTCATGTTAGTCATCCTTAACTCATACTAGTGCTAACACATCTTGTCATCTACAAGGTTGAACCAAAACCAAAAATTTCTCAACATAAGATGATCTTAGTCCATTCTTGCGAGTGATTTGCCTTCATTTAAGGAAGGTTACATCTTTAATTTAAGCTAGATATTTAGCATACATTTTTGTTGAACTTGGTTAATTATTATGTAACTGTTTTTCAGGCAACTTTCTAACAAAGAGATTTCTTTCTTGCAGGGAGTGATTGAGTTCTCTCTCTGTCTGCTGTTTGCCAAGCTGGTCAGTTACACTTTCCTCTTCTGGCTGCCTCTTTACATCACCAAAGCAGGTGAGGAACAAACTGAAAACACTGTCAGCTCCTTACAAACGATACTACCTTTAATATACATCAGTGGTCGGACTAATGTCCAAAAATATGTCAAGTGTAGATCCGATAACGGAGAGGTTTGAAACCAAACAAGCTGTTTTAGCTGAACTGAAGCTCAAATTCTACAATCCTCTCCACTGGGTTGTTTCAACACTGATTCAGACTTTCTTCTTCAGACTCCATGCTCATGAAATGATCTTTATTCGGCACAGAGAACTCTGACCTCCTGATACAAATGATTAGATTATCATCTTGATCTGTCTGCTCTCTATAGTTATTCAGAGAAGCAGATTGATCTCAGTCACTCAGGTCTTGAGTTAGATCAAAACTGATTTTATTCTGTTTGTATTTCTCAGCTCATCTGGATGCAAAGAAAGCTGGAGATCTCTCCACACTGTTTGATGTTGGAGGAATCGTGGGTAGGACCCTTTTTTCTTTTACTCCTCTCATCTTGAGACGTGCAGTTGAACACTTTGTCCTGAATTTTCCCTCTTTCAGTATGACTTGTGCATCGAGAGTACTGATAGAATGAGTCTGTTTACTGACTTTGTCTCTATTTTATTGTAGATAAGTGTGCCTATGTTTACTATTAGAGTTAGCTCACAATCATTTGGGTACAATACATAAATGGGTGATAATAAAGGTGTGTTTTTGTGTGTATGTCATGTTAAAACAGGGGGGATCTTGGCTGGAGTGATCTCTGATAAACTGGGGAAGAGAGCTACTACATGTGCAATCATGTTACTGCTGGCTGCTCCCATGGTGAGTTCCCACGGTGTTTCTGGATGAAGGTAGTATCTCACTGGGTTGTAATGGCTGGAGACTCAGAATTCAGTGAGATTGCAACAGAAAAATTGATCTTTTTTCTTGCAGTTTTGAGTGTTTGTAACCAGCAAGTAGTGCAGCTTTTTGTTCGAGACGCCCGAGTCGACTCTGACTATTTTGAGAGCAAATCAGTCACGCAGGTTTTTTTTGGACGTGTTCAGAACTCAAGCAACAGGACTGCACACCTTTGTGACTCACACGAGGAAATTGAAAACATCCACAAACGACTCCCTCGTGAATGCTGTTCGCCGACTTGCTGCAAGCCATTGAGATACTACCTTCACAAAACCATTTTATGTTCTTTTAGGACTCACAAAAACCTTCAAGTTTACGGGGGTCTGGGTCTGTACTGTTTTTGCCAGACTGTGGACAGATCATACTGCATGTTTTACTATTTAAACAAACATCATTTTAAACCACAGGGTTAATAATTTAAGATGTCATATCCTCTTTTCGCTACATGTAACATCAATGTGCTGTGAGTTTGGTTAGACCAGTGACTTTTATTGATTTTCTGATTGTTTCTGTTCTCCTGCAGCTGTATGGTTTCTCCATGATCAGTCAGTTTGGTCTGGGCCCAACCATCGGTGAGAAAACGATCTGAAATCTGAAAGAATATTCAGATCCAGTCATGTGGACTTTCAGGGTCTAATGAGTAACAGCTATCTATAATTATCTGGTTTTATGAGCAATATTTTAATATGTGCAAACAGTAATGACTTGTTTTAATGCTGCATCACTGTTAGAGAGTCTTAAGCATTCAGTAAATTAGAAATGTCTTCATTTATTGTTACTTTGTTTCTTATAATCTAATGGTTAATAATAAGTTAATAACTTCATCTTATTCACAACCATGTTTTGGTTTCAGATCTTTGTCAGCCATGACCCAACATTACACTTGTTTAATGTTGAGGAACTACACAGCAATCTGCTGGGGTTTTCAGAGTAGGAGGAGGAGAGAGCTGTGATGCATTAGAAGTACCTAGGAAAAGCTAAACTCATTGTGAATTAGATGCAAAAGCTAAAAAACAATTGCAGTTTAAATCTATACCCAATAAATGCAATATAGACGTTTCTGATATCACACAAGAAGAAACTTGCAATTTATTGAACATACTCAATATATTGCCCAACTCTACTGTACAGTAGGGTTCATATATACTCTACATTAAGTGGTGCTGCATCACTCAAGTCTGTGTATGTACCTGGTTTTTGTTACCTTCAGGGCCTTTTCTGGTGTACACACAGACCTCGTCAGGACCAGTAGTTCGTTTGGGGACCAAAACCCAGTCTTAATATGTTGAAACACCATTTTGGGATGTGAATTGAGTTTAGGTTGAGGTTGGGGTTAGCTATGTACTGGTAAAGGTTAGGGTAAAGGTCAGGTTTAGGCTACAGAAAGGATTGGAACTCAATACATGGTCTTAATAAAGATAAAAATACAAATACTTTTCCCTCTTTGTGTTTCCAGTGATGCTGTTGGTTTGTGGTGGACTGGTCAATGGACCATATGCTCTCATCACTACTGCAGTGTCTGCTGATCTGGTAAGCAGTCCAACACCGATCCAGTTTTAGTTTGAATGGTTTGGAAATCACATATTTGTGTACACAACCAGTCCCCTTTTCTGTCTCCCAACTACTTTTTTCTTTTTCCCTGTTTCTGGCTTTAGGGGACCCACAAAAGCCTGAAGGGCAATGCCAGAGCGTTGTCTACTGTCACTGCCATCATTGACGGAACAGGGTCTGTTGGTCAGTACCTCTGACAGAGACGAGTTTCTCTTTGAACATTTCTGACCTGTCCTATTATATTAGTTTCTTCAGTGGGTTTAGCCCAGTACCTGTCCCATAATAGTCAGAATCTCTTGAACTATTTATAATACTAGAATCTGAATTTTCTAAAACCAGTACCTTCCTAAAAAAAATGAAACTCTGGGCTTTAAGAAAAGACTTGTTGCGATCAGATGTATGAAATATCACCAGCTGCATTTTAAAAGAACATCTGTATGTTTGTTCATGTAGGTGCAGCTGTGGGCCCCCTGCTGGCAGGGCTGTTATCTGCACGTGGCTGGGATAAGGTCTTCTATATGCTGATGACCGCTGACTTCCTCGCTCTGTTGGTGAGTGTGCCCAAAAAAACTGCAGCAAAAGAATCCCCTCAGTGTAGTACAAATTCTGCCACTACCTCAGACCCTCCTTCACCTCCTACTTTTTTGTTTACGGTCCCCAGTTTACTAAAACTTTGTGAAACGTTCTTTAAAGCCCCTGGAAACCACAAAATACCCAAACAAACAAGAACAGATTTCTCTCCTGATTCTTTACTGCTTGCAAGTGAGCTGTACTGCGGAGTTTTATTTATTCAGAAATTGTAATGTGTGTGTGTGTGTAGCTCCTGTTACAGCTTGTGATGAAGGAGCTGGCCTCGTCTAAATCCCGTCCCATCTCTGCTGTTGAGTAAGTCCTGCTTTTGTCTTCGTTATCATTCCACACAGCAGCTTCATGTGATTACTGCTCCTCAGGCTGCAGTTTTCACATCAAACTTGTCGTGCCGTGTATTTTCTATAAGGGAATTCTTCTTTGATCTCCTGCTGATTCTGTAAGTTTGCTCATTTCCAAAGAAATGTCTCTCTTTTCTTATGGTAGTTTTCACTTTATTTGACTGAGACAAAACTAAAATAAAAAAAAACATGTTGCACGAAAGCTACAAAGTTATTTTGTCCCACTCCTTCAGCTCCCTCCACTGATTTCCTACAGGACTGATGTCTGGAGACTGGCTTGGCCACTCCATGACCCTAATGTGCTTCTTCTTTAGCCACTCCTTTCTTGTCTTGGTGGCATGTTTTGGGTCATTGTCCTGCTGTAAGACCCATCCTTGACCCATTTTCAATGTTCTGATTGAAGAATGAAGGATCTGGTCCAAGATTTTATGGTACATGGTGCTTTGTTTCTTTAGTTATGTTGTATCAGCAGAATTAGCAGAAAAACAGTGATGGATACAACAGTCCTTACTGTCAAGCATCACTTCCACCAATTTATGATAAGTCTGTCCATGGGCCTTTTTCAGAAGGAGGACCTTCAGTCCTTTACAGCAGAGCTCCCCAACCTCCGGGCCATTTGGTACCGTTTAATTGACTTAAATTATTTCCTTTTTTTTTTTTTGTTTGGAGTCTGAATGACATTTATTTTGGAAAATGACCGGATTCTCTCCACAACATCCGTATATGACTCACTCTTGATGCGTGTCAAAACGCTTATCTAGGTCACGTGATACGTTACCGCTAAAAACGAACCCACGAGCAGCAAAATGAGTAAAAAACAAACGTCTCTGGAAGCCCTAGATGGGACCGTCTGGTTACTGAGAAACAGGCACAGAGCTCCCACTGATTCAGCGTTATGGTGAGTTGTTTTCTTTGTGCACTTTATATTTGGGGTGCATCTTATTTTAAAAGGCATGTTTAAACACAGAGAACATCAGGGAGAGGAGAGGCTGTTATTCATGTTGATAACGCAACACCAGGATGCAGCTAACAAAATTGTGAGTGCACGTTGGATTTACGTTTATTATGATTTAAAAAATACCCCCGTTTTCATGCCGGTCGTATCATTTTACTTTGTTGTATTTATCCGCCACACCTTTAAAGGCCGGTCCGTGAAAATATTGTCTGATAAGGACCAGTCCGTGGAACTAAAAAGGTTGGGGACCGCTGATTTACAGCATAGCGTGCTATCAGTGACATTCTCTGTGACTGTGGCTCCAGCTGCCTTCAGATCATTAACAAGCTCCTCCTGTGTAGCTATGGGCCAATCGCTCATTCTCATTATCACCCCTTGAAGAAGAGCTTCCATTGAGCTCCAGACCAAGGGTGACTGATGGTCATTTTATATTTCTTCCATTTCTGAATAATAACACCAACCGTCGTCACCAAGCTTCCTGTTGATGGGTTTTGTGGTCCTTTCCAACTTGTGCAGGTCTGCTGTCTGGTCCCTGAAGTCCTTTGACAGATCTTTGGTTTGTGGTAGTGGAGAGGTCGGAATGGAAGAAACCGATTCTGTGGTCAAGCTGAAATCAGGAGGGTCTGAAACTGACTGATATGTATTTCTCTCAATGACATTCAAATCTTTTAGTAACTTTTATGTAGTGTTTTTCTCAACATTTTTAGTTTATATTCTGTCTCTGTCTCTGAAAACTACCATTAAAAAAGAAACTGTTCATATCTGTACATGAACAAACTCGCAGAATCAGCAGATTATTTCCTCCACTGACTTTTTTCTGACCTGATCAACATAAGAAAACACTTGTAGTCTATTAATGTGTACAAACATGTGTACAACTAATGTGTTCACACTGCTGAGAGAACTAGAGATGCACCAATACCACATTATTTTTCAAGCTGGGCACAAGTACTTACATTTGAGTACTTGCTGATCCTAAGTACACATACGAATGCTAATAAATGCTATTATACTTCTTATAATAACTGTGAATATGTTTAAAAATCAGAGATTACTTTTTATGTAACTCCTCAAATAGAACCAGGACAGAAAAGTCTTTTTCCAAAAACACTCACTGGTTAGTGGTGAGATTGTCAGATCCGTATATTCCCAGGATCATCTTCTGCTCAATGATGGACTGAAGCTGTTTCCTGCTTCTTTTATTATTTGTTATTTTAGATGTTACCAAAGTGCTTGTGTTGATAGTGCTAGATTTTGTCCCTCATCTTAACAACTTTGTTGACTATAATTTGCAGTCCACTTTACTTTTGTCACCGTCGTTCGCTTTGAAATACCTACACACGCACACACAAAAAACCGAGCTTAACATTGCTAACATTGCTGCTCCTGCTACCACTTTACAACAGGATGAATTTACTTCTCAGTTGTGCCGTAAAGTGGTAATCAAACACAGATACTGCTATGAGTGCATCCTTAGAAAGAACTGATTGATTGTCTAAGTTTGTCTCTCCCTGAAGTTCTCTGACAACAGGAAACAAAAAAATTGTCCTTAAATTGTTCTAAAATGTGATCAAAGTTCAGTGTCACTGTTAATGTTTCTTTCTTCTTTGCAGGTTTAAGGAGCATTGAGCACTTTGATATGTTCAAACACACATGCATCGAAAGCACTTGTTTAATTTAAGTTTGAAATGCCTTTCGGCATCGCCAGAACCTGGACTGTCCTGGATAAAAGACATTGAGCACAGGAGAGCCCCCCTCTGAGGAAGCGCTGAACCCCCAGCTGACCAACCAAACTGGATGTGAATCCACTCAGCCCCTGTTCTTATCCTAACTCTACAAACTTCATGCTCGACACTGGTCGAATACAAGCGACGCTCAAATTTAAACATGCCCATCCCAACTGTAACAACTTAACAACTCAAGATATTTGTCTCAGTCCTTCCTGTTTCCACGTCAGTGATTTCTCCAACTTCCGGCAGCTCAGTTAGGTCTGATATATGGGCTCTGTGGGCTGAATAAACAAGTGCCTAACAGTGCTTTTAAATCTTCGTCTGTAGACTAAAATAAGTCCGACGCTGAACTGTAGCTGGTAACAAACTCACTAATATTCCAGTACAAGGAACAAACCTAAACAACCACAGCTTTTGCGAAAAGAATGTCAGAGTGGAGTTACTCCCTCCTTTCAGAGATGGTTTGAGAAACTTTAAATTTAGCGCTATGATGTGCTTTTTACTTCTGACCAGATGTAAGTATGTGACTTTGTCCGTGATGGGATTCACCGTGGAGTCTGGGAGGTGGATCGTTGTTTCCAGATGTCACAAGTGAAGTTCTGCTTCACTGAAAACAGCTGGAGGATGGTTAGGAGGGAAAACACTAAAGCTGCTGTAAAAAATCAATCAGGAGTCGGTTGACAACCTGATAGGAACGCGGTTCTGTTTGGACCTGAGCCTGTTTGTTTGCTCTGAGGAACAGAACATCAGAACAGGGTTTCACTTAGTTTTTTACAGCCATGTTATCATACTGACAGGATAATACCTTGATAATGGTAAATAATTGTTAAAAATATGGAGTTGTTTGTCACTTTGTCTGAAAATATACTAATTTACAGCTCTTCCTGCCATATTGTGACCCGTCTCAGAGTCGTACGCATCCAGGTTTTCTCGGATCAGAAGCGGTTCTCTCGTGTTCACATTTACAGACACAAGAGTTCTGCTGGAAGGAAAGAAACACTTTACATGTTTGTGGAGTTCGGTTAATTTATATAATCTTTTACACGTGCGATCAGGTGTTTGTATATTTTTCCTGCCCGCTGTGAATGTTTCCGGTTCTTTCTGTAAATGTGGACCACCAGGGCTCCTCTCTGAGCAGAAGCTGCTGTTCGTCGGTGCCTTACTGAACCAAAGACATAATGGTTTGTTTTAGATCCGGTTTTTTATTTTGTTTATTGTTTGTGATTTTTGTTGGTAGTGTAATGAAGGCTAAAAGCTCTATTTTTCTAAGCTGCTGACATTTTTGTTTTTTCTTTGTGGGTTTTTGGGACCTGGTATTTTTTGTGAATGTACTTGACAGATTAGGAACTTGACCTGGGAGACTTGGATTGATTTATTGAGGTAGTTTTATGTAAAAAAAATAAAAAATGAATTGGTTTTGGTAGTTTTGTGTCATGAGTGCATATTGTAACTAAAGTGCAATATTGGATTATTTTTTTCTTATTTGTGATCTTGTAGGATCTTGTGATTATTTCTTTCAATGAAAATTGTAAATGAAGATACAATTGTTTTATGTTTTACAAAGTTTTTGATTTGATATTTATTATACTCTGTTAATTTATTGTCTATCTACAAATACAGTCTCTTATTGTAAGCTAGGGGATCTTTTTTTTTTTTTTTCGTCCTCGGTTGAAACATCTTTTAAAGAAAACCACTAGAGATTTGCTTATTACAGGATAATGCATCAGTACTTGAAACAATGAGTGCCTTGTTAGTTTGAAAGAAATGTAGTCTGAAGTTGATCCTTTTTGACTATAATTCTTGAATTAATAAAATAAAATATTTGTTTTTGGATTTGTGTTGTAGCTTGTTTTACAGCAGGCAAAAGGTCTGTCTGCATGTTTGCTTTTTCTGTCTGTTGGCAAAATATGTCAGAAACCAGAGCATAAATTTTATGGAAATTAGGAAACAAGCATTTGATGGACGTTTGCAACCGATTCACTTTGGGAGTCAGACACTTTAAAGATGCCCACCATATTTAAGCATTCTTAGGAAACAAATATTGTTTTACCACAGTCAAATTTACAATCATTGATGTAATTTATGGTGTGGTAATAGCTGAAAGTCATCTCCACCACATACTCTGATCACTAACTGATCACACAAATTAATTATTGGAGTTAACCCTATCTGTCTGTTAGCAAAATAAACTTACATAATAAGAGAATTTAAAACAAAATGTTGTTGACGGAGCTTTAAATTTGTGTTTGACATTACTATTGCACAAAATAAAGCAGCAATATATGAACACCCAGAAGAACATTTTAACTTTATTTAAGTACCATTAACGGAAGAAACAGTGAAACATAAACAGCCTTAAGAGTGAGGAACATTGAGGTTCTGCATCTGATTGTGTGCCGTTCCTTACAAATAATCCGACTGATGAAGTCTCAGTTTAACTCATAAACATGACAAAATGTAGTAAATTGGCCCTTTTTTTAAAATGCCGTCTGCTATCGAAGGCAAAGGTGGAGTGGTAATGTTTTTACGCATGTCTGTGCATTTATGTGTTTGTGCCATTAGCAAAATAACTCATGAATCACTGAACAGATTATAAAGGAACTTTGAGAAAGTAATCACTGCATGTGTCTTTAACTGATCAATATTTGATGTATTTTTGATTCAACATGGCCACAACAGCAAAGCAGCCTTACCAAACACAAAAATGGCATTTGCAGCATCGGTCCTTCCTGCACGGTGCAGGAAGGACCGGACTAAAATCTGAGAGCAGTGGAGTATTTTTAAATGCTGCTTCCACTTGGCATGCAGTGGTTATAGCTTTGTTCAGTGTGAGGCCCTCCTCAAGCAGTAACCTATCCTTCACAGCCTTCACAGCACTGAGATGAGCCTTAGCAATGAACTGATCTCTAATAAGTTCATTTTCTATAAGTCCAAAACCTTGCGGTGCAGCCACAGCTCTGAGCTGGACGACATATTGGCTCACGGTTTCATTAGCATGTTGCACACGTCTGAATCTGTGTCTGCACCCCAACACATTAACTTTGGGGAGAAAATCTCTTTCAAGTGCCACCATGGTCTCATCAAATGTTGTACCTCGTTCTGGTAGTGTGTAGAACAGACGCTGTCCCTCTGGACCCAAGCAGTGTAATAAAACACTACTTTCATTCAGCCACTCGTCTCCAGTAGCATTTATGACAAGCATGTAACTGTCACATATTATCCGCCACCTTGTAAATGGTATAGGAGGCTGACCAGCGTGATGCAAGAAAGGAGGTGGATTCAGTACTGTAACGCTCATCCTCAACGCCAATTTTGCTGTGGTGGTTGTTGTGAAATAAGACCGTTAAACGCACAAACTTTATTATAGTAACTGAAGATGCCATTACATATGGTGTTGTCCCATATTTTCTGTATCTTACTCTGTTATTATCTTTAACACAGTCTCCTGTTCTACGCTGTCATATTAGCACCCTCTGGTTACAAGAAGTAATAACAGCAACAGAACAGAACATAAATGCATTCACTGTGTAAACCTAAGAACACAACATCCATTTTATTACTTTCTTGAACTATAAGTTAGAAAATCCACGAGAATAGAGACCGACACCTGTTTGGAAGCAAAGATGCTTTTCTATAGACAGACACAATCATTTTTCAAGAACAAATGGCCAGAAGGTTTTCCAGGGGTGCGAGTTGCTTCAAAGCAGGACCAAAATTTCCTGGAAATGTCAAGTAAGGCACTGCTGTCTTCAGTCCACTCTGCTTGACAGCCTCTGTAAAACCTTTGGTTTAGGGCATCTTTTGCTGGTAGTTTTGTTGTCAGTAATTTAAGGAGTCTTAAAAGTGAGTTGTGCAGATGACCTCAACTGTTGTGGACTGTTCTTTAGCTGACTTTTCTTCGTCCTTCAAAGGGGCTTTGGAGCGCCAGGGACACCTGAAACTGTAAGCCAGACGAAGAGAGCTGCATCATCATTCTGAAGACACTTGTGGCAACTAAATTCACAGTCCCCTCAGCTCTATTTAAGTCTTCCTATAAGTCAAGCCGTAACACTGAGAACTCTGTGCCTTTGGCGTGCTGTGAAACAAAAGATCGTTTGGACTCACCTCTGCGTGAGAGACACCTGCTGGATGGTGTCAGGCAGCGGCTGCCTGAACGTCTCTGGCAGGAAGATGCAGAGAAGAACACTGAGAAACGACAGAGCACCCACAATGATCCATGGCAGAAGCGGATAGAAGACAGCTGAAACAAAAACAAGACACGTCATATCAAAAGTTACGCTTTTTTTTAAGTTCATCTGATCCGGGATTTTTGTAAGCTAAATGAGATCAGTAAAAAAAAAAAAAGAACTTTCAAAAGACTAAACTGAATGCAACTTCCTTTGTACACTTTAGCCAGCAGTATTAATCCAATTGTTTTCATTCTTTGCAGCCAAAAAGTTGCAAAATGCAAATTAAAGATAGGATTTAAAGCATTAATGAACTGACTAGAGGAAATCGGACTGACAATTCATACATGTCAGACATTATTTCTTATTCATAATTCAATTTTCACAGGATGATGTATAGATTTAAAGTGTCTCACCCATCTCCAACAGATAGGGGGAAACGGAAGAGCCCATTCTGGAGAACATGGCACAGGATGACATTGCTGTATTTCTGATGACTGTAGGAGACAGCTCTCCAGAATATACGTATAACACACCGACGCCAGCCAGCACACCGAATTTACCCAGCAACACCAGAGCCATGGTGATAGCTGGATGACCTGCAGGAAAAACAGGTTAATTTGTTTGGTTATTAAAGGTTTTATGTTCAGCAACTCCAACAGTGTTTACAAGGATGTGCAAAATAGGCCAATTTCTTGGTTTTGTTTTATTTTTTAATGTAAAAATAATATAGGAACTATTTTCAGTCAAAAAAAAGGGGTTGGTATTTGCTTTGCATATTTATTTTTTTTGTAGACTAGTCATTTTTCCAAAATGCTGTGTCTGCTCTGACTAGTGTGTACTTATTTTTCCAAATCTTTAGCAGATATTAAGAATTTGTTGGCAAAAACCCCAGGCATAAAGTGATGTTTTACAGAGACTTTAATGGATGGATGTATAAAAATAAAAATAAAAAACTTGTTGAGAGTAAAATCTTACTGCTCATACTCACTGTCTATGGTGAACTGCATAAAGAGGAGCGCTAGTGACCCCAGCAGGGCAAAGCTGATAAATGAAAGGCGCCGAGGGAAGTTCCGTGTGGCCAGCCAGCTGGCAAAGTAACCTGGGAGCTCAACAGCCGTCAGCAGGATGTAGTTCAGAAAAGGGTTGCCATAGATGGTGGACATATTGAATGACAGTCCAAAGTAGCTGATGCTGTTAGAAATCCTGAAACAACAGGAGAAACAGACTTAAAATTGAAATGTATGTAGGAATTAGCAAGCACTGTGTTGGAAAGGAAGTACATTTGATAGAATGCTTTAATCTTGTAGCAATGACAGAGTTGCCTAGAGGGGTGTGAGGAGGAGAAATGACCTGTCTAATATGAATCTGACCAGTGTTTGGTTGTTGAACTTCTGTGTTAGTAATGGGTTGTCCTCCCTGAGTCAGGTGTTGATGATTAAAAGTTTAGTCATGTCACCAGACCTGCAGCAGTATGGACACTAGGGGTCAAGGTCCTGCCCCAGGATCTCACTTAACCAAATGTTGTAGAGAAGAAAAGCTTGTTGTAGGATCTGGTTGTCTGGTTGTCTCTTGGTGAAACCAGAAGAAAGCCATTAAGCTAAAGAAAGAAGCCTGGGAGCGGTTTACCTGTAGGATGTTTTTCTTTTTGGTACAAGGGAGTGGTACCAATCTGCTAAAGGGGCTGCAACTTTGGCAGTGGCTGAACTTAAAACCTGAGTGTTAAATTAATTCAAGAAGGCCATGGAGAGGGAGTTTTGGATGGTCTTAAGGAAATAAATGTAATCAATTCAGCAATAGAAAAAGGGAAGCAGAATGAGTTTGGTTTAAGTGGAGAAGTTTGGAACTGGATTGTGAACAAGCACATTGAGGATCTCCTAGGTCCGCTGAAGATGCAGAGTCTGAAGACTGGAAAAGACTCACCCATCACCAAGACAGGGGATGCTAAATTTGGGAAAAAAATCTCCCTGATGGTATAACACCTTGGCCAGACTGAGATGCTGAATGTGGCAGTGCTATGATGGTGGTAGTCACATAATTTTAAAAAGAGGTAGGGGCTCTGTATTCACACTGCTCAGTGTACCAGGGAAAATTTGCTCCAGGAGTTTGGAAAGAGGGCTTCAGCTGACTGTCAAACCTTGGATACAGGAGGAGCAGTGTGGTTTTCATCCAAGTCCTGGAACAGTGGTCGGGATCTTCACACTTACAGAGGTGCTGTGGGGGTCATGAAAGTTTGGCCTTCCAGCTTTCATGCGTTTTGTGGACCTGAAAAAAGCTTACAACAATGCTCCCAGAGGGATTTTGTGGGGGGTCCTGTAGGAGTTAGCGCTACCAAGATTGCTGTTGCTGGTTCTTCAGTCCCTCTATGACCAAAGCAAGAGTTGTGTCCACATCCTTGTCGTAAGGTCATGCGAAGGACTAAACCATGCTTTCCTCTTGGTCCTGATCCTGTGAGTGGAGTTCATTCACTCTCTTAAGGTGCAATTATAGAGAAAAGGTTGTCTCGTTTGAGAATGTCAAGGTTGCATCTTTAATGTTATTTTCTTGGCATCTTCAAGCCATGACCTTTGGCATGCACTATTTAGAATCACTGGTTAACATTCAAGACTTTTTGACTGTGGGTGTAAACTGAATCCATTTGTCCATTTCTCAGTCTGTCCCACTGTTGTTCAGAGAAAATCCACTCATGTTCAGGGAAAACAGGCAAACTCCACACAAGAAGGCTGCCATTAGGGTTTGCAATAAGCACTTGCAGCACAGTGTAATCATAAAATCTATTCATAAATCATAAATTGTAGAAGGAGCTGGAGTTTTATGGTTGATATTCTAAAGATTATAAGGTTATAAGCTTGGGTTAATTCCCTAATTGCTAAAAGAATGTTTGTTGATTGTTTCAGACCAAAGAAAAAAGATAACTGGTCATTATTGTCTCCAATAGAGTTAATACTGTGTCTTGATCAAGGACAATCAAAATGACTAAGGACAAATAAAGTTTAACAAGAATTTGTGTTAAAAAATACTTAAACTCACCAAATAAGCCAGAGCTTTATTGTAATACGTCGAATGTTTGCCGTCTTCAGCAGATCCAGGAAATTGAGGGACTGTTCCTCCTGGCTTTCTGTTTTTTCAGTCTGAAAAGAGACAAACATTTCAATGCAGTGACCACAGTTTGGGTTTATTCTGCAGCCCGAACGTGAGGAAAAAGTTTTTACTTTGGCAGTGGGGAAAATGACTTGTGGAGCTTCTACTCGGTTCTCCAGAGCTGCTGACCTCAGCACAAGGTCTGCCTCCTGCCAACGGCCCCGAGACACCAGCCAGCGAGGAGACTCTGGAATCATCCTGGTGGACAGTCAGACACAAATATGTAGATCTGGGCAAGAAATGGTCTGAACACTATCAGAAAACAATAAATTAAAATACTGTATTCTCTATTCAGTACATGTGTGCACAGGAACATGTCCAAACAAAACATAAAGTCACTCTTTCAACACAATGGAGGTTTCTTCAGTGAAATGAGGAGGTCTTGTGTTTTCTTCTGTCTTGGCAATTACAGGGCTCACAGGAGGAAATCTAAATGTTTTGTTGCAATGTTATCTTTCAGGAACTAGAGCTTGGCTGAGTTTGATTTAGATTGTGCTCAGTCGTGTTACAAATGAAAAATGAGTCATGAGTTAAATGTGTTTATGGGGAAAATCTTGTGTCTTTTATCAGATGCTACTGTTTATTTCTTCAGACAGTCGTTTTATCTGTGTGAAAATTACTCCAAAGAGAATCTGTTTATTCAACATTGTCCCACAATTTTAGCTTTAGAGTAAGAGTCGTTTTACAGTTGAATAATTTCCTCTACTAATTGGATGATACAGTGTATTTCATTTCACTATTTAAGCAAAGCTAAGAAAAAATCACGAGCTGCAGAGAATCTCATCCTACCACCAGAGGGGGATGCAAGCCAAGCCAGGCGTGGCCATCATCAGCGACAGGTGCCTCCAGCTCCTCACCACGTATGCAGTGGCAGGGAGCAGCATCATCGACACCACATAGACAAAATTAAGGCACAGGCTGCAGAAAAGGATTCTGGTGGAGCCCACGAGGATCTCTGAGCCTGCGGAGAAAACACCTCATTTACAGAAAGTCAAGCAATTATACAAAATGCCCTTAAAATGCTGTGTAAGTACAAAATACATCATCTATGTTAAAGAAAACTTCAGACCTTTTGAAGTGAACTTATGAAAAGCTCTGAACAATTGTTGTTTTTTTTAATCTGTTGTCAATAGTTCTTAGAATGACCTCTGATGACAGAAAAAGAGTCTAATTCTGACAGGAATGCAGCTCTCTTAAAACAACTCCAATCTCATAAATGTCATTATGGTTCATGTGAAAGCTATTTTATAAACTCTGCTGTTAATATATCGTCATTACGGCCAAAAATGCACGGCAAGTTTGCTTCAGGCTGCATCAAAGAGTCAGAGCTAGCTCCTGCAGCTGTTTGCATATGCAAATTAACATAATTATTGTTAATCTTACTTCTTCATATATTCTTTTCGACACTTTAGGAAATCTTTGTATGAACCTTTATATTTGTTGTTGCTGTTAAACCTGTTTATCCCTTTTCGGGACAATAAAAGCTGTTTCCATTCTATTCTATTCTTAAAATTCAATAGAAATAACAGCATAATGCAAGGTTTCCATGAACCACTATGCATTTTTTTAATACGTCAGCAATTCATTTTAGATATAGTCACTTTTAGATTAGCTGTTGGTTTGTCAGTCCAGTCAGAAAAAACATTTTTCCAAACTGAGGCCGTTCAAAGCACTAGGTAATATATTAAATGTTCATTACTTTTCCATATAAAGCCTCTTTAAACAATCTGAACTTTCCCTTTATTGAAATGTTGGCAGGCTGACACAGAATATAACACAGGAACGCACTGTCAGTGTCCTCATTTATGTAAACAAGGTGGCATTCTGTCTTCAGATAAGGCAAATTAAAATGAAAAAAAGAAAAGAGAGAAAAGGAGGATAACAATCCACAAAAAAACGTACCGAGTACAAAACTAGCTATGTAGCAGGTGATCTGACCCAAGCCCAGCAAGAAGAAGAGCAAAGTGAAGACAGACCAGGACGGAGCGAAAGCCAGTGCACTGCTGAAGACGGTGAGGACAGCAACAGAGCCGAACAGGACAGGCTTCCTGCCGAACCTGCCACACAAACACAAGGGAGCAGTCAGCAACACCGTGGTGAGAAAAAGGAATGAAACTCTCAGTCACTTGAGGGTAACACAAATCAGAACATAACAAGAATTCAAGTGTGAGCATATCTATAAAGGGAGAATTTTGGACAATTTGTTGGTCTGTAGCATTCGTGTGTGTTTTATCTGAGACATCACCAGAGGGATACAAGATCCTTTTTTTGTCTGCCCATCAATCTGGAGTCTTTGTACAGTAAGAAGGATAATTCAGTAATGGAAAAAAGATGGGGGAAAGACTAGTCTTCCCAGGATTGGGTGACCCAGCAGGTGTTCACCCTGAGGTCAGACTGTACAATGCATATAGAAATAAAAATATAATAAACAAAAGCTACATTTCAGACTCTACAGGCTTTAGTTAATGTGATAAATGTTAATGTTAATTACAGGGAAAATCATAAAAAGACTGAATAATTGGCTGCATATAGCTTAGGTTTGCAAATTTGCATCTTAACAAACCAGAAGGCTTGTTAAACCTTATATTTGGAACCAATGGACATGTTTGGCCATAATGCACAGTGCTTTGCTTGGTAAAACTAAAATATGATATGATCACAACAGCAATCAAGCCCAGTAGTGGAGGGTTGATAATTGGGTTTATTTTGGGGCCTGTGGGGCTCATTCCAGCCTTTGGGTTACCCCGAATGCTTCCTCCATAAACCAAATTATTCTAGAGCCAAAAATGAGACCACCTGTCCTACAGCTAAAGATTGCATAGATTATATATCTTTCAGGTTTGGTCCAGATGCTTCCTTTTTTATTTTTTCTGTGTTAAGTACCGGTCAGAGAGTTGTCCAGAGATGAAGCATCCACAAAGCCCTCCAAGGAAGTAGACAAAAGAAGTCAGAGGCTGTTTCCACTGCTCACTGCACACCAGGTCAAACTGAAAGACAAATGTGAATATTTACATTAAATCAATAATAATATAACAAACAGAAAGTACAAAAAAAAAGGCACTGGTAAATTCACTGAACCAGGCAAATCCCATTGAGATCCCAGATCTCGTTTTTAAGGGAGGTCTGGGCCTGAAGACAGCCTAACATGCATGCTTTTAGACTGTGGGAGGAAACCAGAGTGCTCAGAGAAAATGAGGAGAAAATGCAAACTCCACACAGAAAGACCCCAGGTCCAACATGGTGCTTGAACCAAGCTGTAAGGCAACAGCGCAGACCAATAATCCATCGTGCTGCCAAAATACATCTGCATTTGATTTATCTGAAAGTTTCCACTCAGCCCCTGTATTCCCTCACCCTTTTGAGCCTGGACCTCCAAGGTTCCTGCTCTCTCAGTCTAATTCTTCAGTATCTGCAAGATATTCTTTAGGTGGTGGTAGTCAACATCCAGTTCTGAGCCTGGTTCTCCTAACTTCATAAACTCCCTTTCACACCAGCTTTTCTGTCCAGGCTACAGGTTTTTGCTTCCTCCACGTTGCCAGGTTGGGTTTATGTCACCCAGACGAGGAAAGCCATTTTCTGCCTGTTGATTTCCTTCTTAATATTCTGCAAGAATATCTAAAAATATTTAAGCCATCTCTGTACCACAGTAACCAATGAGCTGAGCTGTAACCCAGATCCAGTCATTTCCAGTCTGCCAAGGTTGATTCCTGCAGTTTTTGAGGCAAGTCAATGATTGGTGGACTCAGAGGGATGTCACAGAAGGATTTTATGCGTAATTTAATCTGAGCAGACTGTTTTTTTTTGTTTTTTTTTTGCTAAATAGTCTAAACAGTAACAAACTCCACATTGACAGTAACATTACCTCAGTGACTACAGTAGACTGGAAGTACTCAGTGCTGTAGGTCCATCCATCTTCACATGCTTCCTGCTTCAGGGTGGATATCAGGACCTCTGGACTGGATCCCAGCAGCACAGATTGGTTCTGAATCCAGTTCGGGCCCGGTCTGGCTCCCATCGCAGACAGATTCTTCACCTGGTCGAGCTCAAACCGGCTGCAGCTGCTTCTTCCCAGCTGCCCGGCCACCTGAACAGGAAACAGAGTCGTTATGTCCCCCTGCTTTTACTTCAGCTGAGGACAAGAGGACAGTACCTCAGCAGGCCATATAAGATCAGACTGGAACAGTTCTACCTGACACAAAACCTGTTCCAATTTATCAAAGGTTTCACAGAATTTATTGTTAAACAGATGCGACACAAATAAATCCAAAAATACTGAAACTTGAAGGTTTGTGGTATACAAATGCTTGAGTAAAACAAGAATGGCTTAAATTAGTATAGTTGGTATTTGAGTATTTTCGGCTAAAAGATCTAAACAATCTACAACAGTATGCCATCGCTTTCACTTAGTACAGTGAAGAAAAGGTTTGACACATTTGGCTGCTGAGCTTTTAAATTAACATTTTATTATCTTATCTTTGGATTTCTCCTGAAGAAAATGCTTGAGATGTTTGTCAGACTTTAGTAGCAGTTTTGTGTTTCCACCACTTCATCAGATATGAACTAAGCGGTCCAACAAACCAAATACTTTCGCTGCTTTAATTGTGACTCAAACCCTAATGAGGAAATAAGTGACCTAAGAAATTTACAAGTTGAAAAGTTATCAAAACTTTCATTACAAAAACAAAAGCAATCTTAACTAGACACAAATGATTAAAAACTGTGCTGTCTGCTCATTAATCTGATTCAGAATCACTCGGCTTCACGCGGCTCCAGTTCTGACCTGTACTGGGATGCTGGCCTGGATCCACTCCTGGCTCAGGTTACTTTGGACGGGGATGTGACAGTGGTGTGGAGGGGTAGCCAGCAGGAAGATGACCGACAGGAGGTTGCTTCCAGCTGGAACGCAGGTGGCACAAAGCACAAAGAAGACCTTCCTCTGAAACGGACCCCAGCTGCCCAGAAACGACACGGTCTCCTCGTAATCCTGCATTTTTAGTGGGCTTCAGATTTGCTCTGTTGAGTTCTGCTTTGCTGAGGCTAAAGTTAAAACTTTAATTTAGTATCACAAAGGAACAAGAGACTGTTTATGCTATAAATGCTTGAAGGAAACCTGTCTGAAAACTGAAAACAACCTCAGTATTACACCTAAATTAACCTGCCACAATGATTGTTGTTACAAAAGCTATAAATTTCACCCAATATCTGCCCCGTCAAGATGGCTTCAGTATAATTTGTCTGTCTGCAGATAAATACAAGCAGCGTCTGTCGGCAGCTCCACACCTCATTTATTCCCGCCAGAACTCCACCTCTCCTCCTCCCACTCACATGTCCTCCTCTCCTAAAGTTATATTGTATTAGTTTCAATATAAACTACAGAACCAGAGTGCAAACAGTACAACAGGGCACGAGCTGACCTACATGTAGCAAATGGGAAGTTCAATCTTCAGATTAAACTTACCATTTATCAGAACACCACATTAAATCGTTCATCACAGGGAACTCTTTATCTTAATGTTTACACCGGACAAGGAGGAAACCAAATGTTGTCTTTACGGTTTTATTATCAACATAAAACTAAATCAAGAAATAGAATCAACAATAAACAATTAAGACGACGCAACAAATATAAGGCTAACACTAAGAGTTTAGAGAATATCTTTGTGAGAAATGACTATTAAGTAATTACTTTGAGGTTTTATCAAGATAAAACAGCAACAAGTAATACTTTTATAACCTAAGGTGAAAGTAGCAATTATTAGTTTATCTAAACCAAAAGAACTCTTTGAACAAAATGTTTGGATTTTAGGGTTATTGTTTTCGGTTTCTTATTCGTGCAAGAATCTGGGATAGTTTAACATACATATTTTGGTAAATAGATCACTTTGATGAAACATCAGATTAGATTAGTAGATGTTATTGATCAATTTGCATAAAATTAAATAGCCAACCCCAAAATGGCTTCTTTTATCTTTCTCATCACACAGATTCATAGGTGCGAAGCTGCGAAGGGACCAGTCGCCTCTTCGTCGTCGAGGAACTTGGAGGCTGCTCAGGCCTTGACAGATCCACAACAAGGAGGCAGGTTAAGGCCTAGAGCCCATTGAGGGTCAGAGGTCAACGTTCTGTCAAAGTCACCTGAGGTTGGGGTGATGTTTGAGAGGGTCAGCGAGGAGTCAGGAGACAGGCAACACGCAAACTGGAGCAATTCTTTCCTAACAGTATGAAAAGTTATTTCTCAACTTAAGTATCTCTTCACAGTTTTCTCTTTCTTTATTTTTTGTCTGCTGGACTTAAAACACTGAGCACAAAAAATAAATAAATCTCAGGTTGCGAAACAAAAGCAGCGAAACAAGGGGAAGAAGGAAGGTCCTCACACGACAAACACAAAAAGGGCATACAAAACGAAGTGACTGCAAAATGAACTGCATTGCAATCACCCGCCAAGGCTTTCTCTTCCGTTTGTTATCAGACTTTAGTTGATAACAACAAGAACATTCAGACCTTGGGGGTGAGCAGAAAGGCTTTATCTCACTGTGTCTGAAGACTTTTTCACTCAGACCTCAGTGCAGTTTCCCTGTAAGACAAAAGAGAAAAAGGTTTGTTCAAACACTTGAATAATTTCTCATAAACATTTTATTTTAACAATGAATCATGGTTTTCGTCACAAGCCTTAGGAAAGCATGTAAACATTCTGTGATTACCTGATTCAAAAATCAAGATTCACTCAGGTCAGAATGAACTTCAGAGAACAGTTTCTGAAAGATGACAATAGGTCAGAGGTCATGACGTAGTGGTGCCTTTTCACGGCACATACAATATGTTGCTTTTGCACACTTTCTAACACTGCAGTGGCAAACTACTCCTTGAAGGAATGCATATCACTCGTCGCCTTTTAATGCCAAAGTTTCAAACAAAAATCTTGCTCTCGATCTGTTAGCGCTCCGAATATGTGATAGGGAAGACTCTCCACTGCTACCACACTCACTTTACGTTTTGGTAAAAAAGAAACTGTTTGATTCATCTCCTGCTTATCCCAGAACATTCTGACCGCTATTTTTTTTTAAAGTTTTGATTAGAATATTCATACATTATGAATTAGGGGCCGAAACTAATTTGGCTTTGATGAAGTTCAAAACACAAGTCTTTGGTTAATATTTTTACCAGCAATTAAATAAATCTTTTTTCATCTGTTACAAAAAATGGGACTGTGGTTCTGCTGAAAATAAATGCCGGTGACTGTTGTTATCTGGCCTTCTTAGGAAAATAATATCCTAGCTCAAGAACAAAAACACAACAAATATGGTTTAATGTGACTCCAACGGTAATCCATTTTCCTGTTTGTGTACAAACATCCTGCAGAAGGTCGGTTATTGTGTGTCTGATTTTTTTTTTACTTTTACGTTTGTGGCATCTGAGTGAGACGTCACTGGACTCATTTGGTTATCGTTTAACTGAACTTGTAATTTCTTTCCAAGGGGCATGAAAAGCTGAGTGTGAGTAAATGATCAAACCAGCAAAAAGCTTCTAGTCCAGTCCAGTTTTCTGCCCAGCCTCGGCAGGACCAGTTTCATCAGGTCGGGGCAGTGTCCTTAAAGGTGCTTTAGATCAGAAGATGTTAATTCAATTCAGTTCAGTTTATTTCAGGTTATTATAGCGCTAAGTCACAACAAAAGTAATTTTGGGGCTCTGAACAAAAGCATTCACATTCATTATAAAAAGCCAATTTGTACAAAGGATCTATCTGAGGAAGCCAGCAGATTGCACTGAATCTTCACCTCATCACAGTCTCCCATCCTGAGCAGCACATAGGCAACAGTGGAAAGAAAAAATAAACTCCCTTTTAACAGGAAGACACCTCCAGCAGAACCAGAACCAGAACCGGGCTCAGGTTGAGCAGCCATCTGCTTCGACCGGCTGGGGCTTGAGAGGAAAGTAAAGAGATACAAACACAGAATAACACAGACAAACACAGAATGTTACAATGTTGTTAAAAACAAAAGCACAAAACTTGCAGCTTAAACTAACTTGAAGTTGTATTTTTAGTTTATCTGACCCTTATAAAGTTATCTTTTGATACAGTACAAAGTTGTTCGGATGGTTCTTTTCAGAAGCCCAGTCTGCAGAGTCTAGAATAAAGGGGAGGAGCAGCTTCTCATCAGGGCTCGCTGCATTTTCCTCCCAAGGTCAAGTGTGCAACATGTTGTCAATCCATCACTCTGATTCTGTGAAACAGACCCTGGTGAGAAAAATAAACTGTCTAGGAATAACCTAGCTGAAAAGCAGTGGAAAATGGAGCTGTTTGTAAACAGCAAAGCAGCTACTCTTTGCATCATCATGATCTTCCAAACGACCTGTGGAGGGCTGCTGAAACCGGCTGTCACAGCCACCAGTCTGTGCCTTCATGTCAACGTCAGTTCAGTAACCATTACATTATTTGGGGACTCGCCGAGGGTTAATTTTTGACATTCGTGGTGAAGTTAATGGATAAAGAACCAAGTTGCTGAACACAGAAAAGGGACAGGATATATTCAAAACTGAGATCAGACATTGGTTGTCGTTAAACTTACCAGACAGGAGGCAGGCAAAGAGACTAAAACACAACAAGAGCCTTACCATCTACAGACAGATAAAACAAGTACTGAAACCAGTCAGGAATCAAAAACGCTACAGTCAAACAAAATATCCGAACAGGAAGAAGCCGAGGTACAATCTGACAACTGGGCAGTGAATCACAGAGTTACTTGTATTAGTGTTAAGCCTGGAGCAGATGAGGTTTCAAGAGGAAGGGTGACCTTCAGTTTGACAGTATCTACTGCACTTAAGACCTCTTCCTGTTATGATTTCTAAAAATGATTTAGATTCAGGTCTCAAATGCTGATCACAGAGGCAAGGCAGTGCACAGATCAAGTCAAGGTGTATTGCAAAAGCCACAGAGGAGTTAAGAGGGGATACAGGTTAATACTGATCTTAATGAAAGAGTCCACTTGTAGTTAAGATTCACGGGACAATACTTATTGCTTTTCTTCCCTTTTTGCAGGTTCTAAGGGAGACAAGGATTTCAGGGATTAGAGGAATGTAAAAGGAGAGATCAGCGAGGAGGTGGAGAGCGGGTAAACAGGTAAGTTTAAGTTCAAATTGCTGAGTTGATCTGTTTGGTTTAGAAGGAAGGAATGATTGATCTCCATCTGAGGGTTCAGAGCACAGAGTAGTCAAGGAGCCGATCACAAGAGGAGACTTTGGAGGGAAACACAGTTTAAGTTGAGGAATATTTTACAAAAAACTCTGGGAATCACTGAGCCCAAATATCACCATTATCTTAAAAGTTTCAGGCTAAACTGAGTGAAAAATTATACATGTGACTTTTTATTTCAGTTTGTTGAGAAACAAACAGAACAACGTTTCACAAAATAAGTTTGATCATCTTCAGACATGGCTTTTTACTTTATATGCAGGTAAACAAACAAGTCCAGGGCATGATGTACAGGCGTTTTTATTGAAAATCAACAAAATAAAATTACAGAAATAAAGTGGTAACCATACCATGACATGGTCTCAACCTGACAAGCATCTATTTGCATATTTGATTTTCATAACCACCAATATCCTCATAAAAAAAATAAGTTCAAATAAATAAATACTCTGAATACGCTTTGCAATTATATTGTCTAATTTGGTTTAGAGTTCCTTAAAAAAATCTTTTTTTTTAAAATAACCTTTGATTTACAGTAGATAATTTAAAAGATAAAGCTGTCCATCTCTTTATAACACAGCTCAACATGATGTAATAAACTCTGATGCGTTAAAAAAACTAAAAAACAAAAACGGCACCTGCAGGTTCCCAGCGAAGCTCTGTGTGTGTGCAGTAGTTTGGGTGAACTGTTCTAGCACAATATTTTACTGCTTGCATGGCATTTGAGTTCATGGAAGAGAAGCTTTTATTTTGAAAGCAGCAAGATTGCACAACAGGATGAGGCTCATTCAGAAACACATAAAGTCACAATCTCAGTTTAACCCGTGCATCTCTGCTAACTTCACTGCGGTGTTGGAACTGGACCTTGGTATGGAGCCTTTCAGAAATCACTTCTCCAGATAAGTAAATGAAATATTAAAACAAAGCAGCAGCTGATCTGTACATTATTGCATCATGATGACATTATCGGACCGAGGAGGAAGGTTACGTGAACCGAGAGTTTTATTTCTGACAGGTCAAACTGAGTGGAGGTAAATCATAATGAGCATGGATTTGTCCTCTTGGTGCATGTCACATGTTGATGAAAGACATCAGGGGCTAAATAGTGCATAGAGAAACACACAGACACTGAGTGTTTAAATGTGTTTGTTCAATACTGGAAGACTGAGATGCTTCAAGTTGTTCAGGAAGAGGCAGGGAAAACAGGAAACAGCAGGAAAACCAAAGAAAAAAATGCCTGCTTTAAAGATAGTTTCATTGAAAGGTGACGTCATTAATCTAAGAATTTCTGCTCATTTTTTGGTATGTTTTTGACCCAATGTTGACACTGTACGGCACAGCATTCCTTCATATCTCCAAGAGCTTTTTTACATTTATATCATATCTTTTCAGAGAAAGATAAATGTTTATGCAGAAACGTTTTCCTGACAGTATTTATTTGTCAGACTAAAGCTTGAAGATTAATCAATGTTGTGCTCCCTCTATATAAATCCTATATTTACAGCAGGTATGTATTTAAATGGAAAACAACAGGTTCAAATCCAGGTTCAAATAGTCTGAGCAAGCCTTTTTCCACATTATACAGCAGGTTAACATTTTTCCCAAAAGATCTGGAAAGAGTCTCATGCCCATCCATTAATCTGATGAGTTATTGCTCCATTTAGTTGTTGTTCTTGTCTGTATTGTCAGTGCAGACAATCTGAACCTAAGTTAGGGGGTTAAATTGGCCTTTTTTTTTTTCTTCCCAACTAAATTCTGAGCATCTCTGCTTCAGTTTCATACACCTGATTTTCAACACCACGGACTAAAGTGGAAAAGTGCAGCGCCCCTTGCAGGCTTCAGTGTTTATTACGGCGGCATCGTAAAGGTGTTGGATAAAAGAAGCTGCTCACTGATGGGATGTATGACTCCGGTATCAGCATGTATGGCAGTATCAATACAAAAGCTGCTTTCTCACAGAGAAAGAGACGTAAAGAGTTCAGTATTTTTTAAATGGGAATCTATCTATTGAGGAGGGTTATGAACAGATAGTATCTTACCTGTTATAGATAGCTCTTTGAGCAACCTCAGTTTGAAAAAAAAAAAAGTGCTTCATTCTGACTGGAATGACAAGCAAATGGCTAGTCTGAGTGGTCCCGAGACAATACAGGATGGCTAATGATAATTTATGCAAAAGCTGTTTTTTAAAATGTTTACACTGAAGTCAATTTCACATTACAATATTATTTACGTAGAATTTGGTGGTTATTTGCAGCTTCAAATAGCTGCAGCAGCATTTCTTGTTCAGAGTGTTCTTGTTCTATTTCTACTCTAGAAATAGAACATTTTTATCAGAAATAACCATGAGCTACCTACAGCAGGTAAGATACTACCTGTTCATAACCTTTTCACAGAAAAAAAATAAAATTATCTTTTTAAGTGATGAAGGCAGCTATAAAGATGTAGGAAAACAATACTTTGAAATACTTTGAAGGCTTGTTTAAATGTACTGAAATTATTTAAATATTCAACTTCCTTTCATGCAGCAGCCTATAAACATCTCTACAACCAATGGAAAAATTTCTTTTTTCGCTGCAGGTTTATAATTTTGCAGGATTTAAAAAAAAGTTCTGTGTCACCACTCTGATTCACATTTGTAGCTTCATTTTAAATGAGCAAATACAGAGTAACAATGGTTGGAAGAGCAAGCATGTCAAGTTTGAAAACAGCAAAAATACAAAATGTATTTTGAAGCCAACGTCTTGCAGTAAACCTCTGAAATGTTGCTGAAAGCTCGGAGTGACGATATAGACGGAGTTCTGTCATTTATCAGATATGATGAAGAAACATGTACCCGCTCTGAGACATCTAGGTTTAGATTCAGGAAAGAAGTTTAAAAAGAAAGAAGAAACTTCTTGATCATATTTACAGCAGAAAAAGTCAAACCAATTGTTTTCCAAAATCATTAGAGAGTTTGTAATAGTAGTGAATATGCTTTGTTAGAGCATGTAAATAAATTTGAGCTTAAGTAACTGAGATTTTTTAAGTGCAATTATGTTTTTATTGTTATTATTATTATTATAAAATTGACTCTCTGGGAGAAAAGTTTCAGTCTCTGCTCAGGTGCTTTAAACTCAGACAGTTCGGTGACAACAGGAAGATTAATTAACATTCGTTCATCGTAAAACCGGGAGGCGAATCGCTCCAAAATGAGTGTAACAGATAGAAGAAGACAACAAGGACGACATCAGGGACATAAAGGAAACACCAGGTTCAATCAGCAGGCTGTGACAGAATAACAAACTGTCCTGAAGCAGCTGATTTATAAAGTGAGTCCAACATTTATTGCTTCAAATTGTGTCCGACTGGTTGAAGCAGGAATTTAAGCTTATTGATTTTATTTTTTCCGCAGGACGGCCGTTCATAAATCGTCCTGCTTCCTCTTGACTCTCTGAGGTTGTAGGTTTCACTGAGGACAACGAGGTGATAAAGAGTGGTGTTTTGGGGCCCGTTTTTAACATCAGTTACAGTTTATGATTACAACAACCGATGTGAGTTATTTCTTAGCTAAAATGCACGATGACTGGGTTAAAATATTGAACAAATAACATCACCTATCTAAAACTGGCCAGTAATGTGGCATAACATCATACACAATGAGCAGCTGATGTTGCTTTTGTTGTTTTATGTTCCTGTGTTGTGTTTAGAATTTTGTTAAGGCAGATTTTTTAAAAAGTTAATACTCTAGATCTCATTGTAATTGAATTAACTGGAAATTATAGGTCACAATGTTTTTCATCTACAGAAACCAGCACAGTTCAGTTTGGTTGAATCGTAGAGGAGTGGTTATCGACTGCACCTGGGTGTCTTTTAAAGCAGATAATGAACAGTAAACCAGTACATCTGAGTCCTGTTAGCAGTGAGTTCATGTCCAAATTACAACAACAGGAAAAAAAAAAAAAAATACCTACTTCAACTCTCAGCGTTTTTACCCCTTAAGCATATTAGAAACGTGAGCTCAGGGGTGACATGAAGACAGCAGCAGCAGTTTTTGTTCATAACAGACGTTGTTTTAGACATCATCTAGTTTATCTGACATCGTGTTCGAGCTGGTTTGTCCCGTCAGCAGGAGGAAAAACAACTCCGACATCCTTCCTGTTTAACTTTGGACCTGACCTGAGCTGGGGCTCTGGGTCAAGACCTTTTCTGCTCATCTTTATGTGTATTTTTAGTCTTTAAAACAGCAAAAAAATTGGCATCAGTTCACCTTCAGTGTTGCTGTGCTGCTTTCGATTGAATCAAAATTTGTTGAGAAGTTTCTCCTTTTTGTCGGTCTGAGGCTGTCACAAACACTCAGCTGTTTGTTTCTGATCACAAGTTGAATCTGCACCAAACCTTCCTTGAAGTCGGACCCCCGGTATCGACTCAACCAGGAGGATCACAACGACTTCACTGAGCTGCGGGCAGACAGTTCAGGAACCCTTATTGCTTTCTAGATAATGCTCAGTGATTTTTTTTTTACCCCAGGAACTTTTCATGAATGCATAATAGATTTTCTTGTTTTCCTGTTTGTGTTAGAACCTTTTAGGTTCTGGTTCTGTTTGGGTTCAGGTTTCTGGATCATCAAGACTCCACTTCCACTCTCTGTGGAGCCGTCAGGTCAGAAGACGTCTGATCCAGGCAGTCCTCTTGTGTCTCTGTAAAGCCTCGAGTCAGCTGAAGAGGCTGTAGCCATGATAACAGGGCTGATGTCTCCACTGTCCCCGAAGCTCCAACAATCAGTAGGTCAGAGGTCAGAGGTCGCTGGTTCTACTCCCCCGCCGCTCCCAACATCATCAGTAAGGCGAGAAGAGAATGGACCCTTGGCTCGCTCTGATGGGTCCCGGAGCCGGACGCAGGAAGGAGGCGGTGAAGAGGGACGACGACGGCGAGGGGCGAGGATGGAGGGAGATGGTGGGGGTGAGGGGTGAGGAGGTGGGCGAGAGGAGCGGTGAGGAGGAAAGAGAGGAGTGAGGGAGGGAGATGGTGGAAGGGAGGGGGGAGGAAGGAGAAGCAAAAGGAGTGGTGAGAAAGGGGGGCGAGAGGGTGGGCTTCACCAGCTCCTTCTGAGGAAACGAGGAGATGAAACAAAGGAAAGGAAGAGAGGAAAATAAGAAAAAATGGAAACAGGAAAATCAAAAAGAGAGACAAGGAGACAAGTGATAGAAAGCAGATGAAAGGTGACACAAAAAGGGAGGACAAGAGGGTGACAATCAACAAGATTAAAATAAAAAAAGAGGTGGAAGATGAGTCGATGATGGAAGAAAACAAGAAAAGAATAAACAAAAAAGAAGAAAGGGCACAGGAAAACAAGGCAGTTAAGTGAGAAAAGACAAATAGAAGTGATCAACAAGAAAGGAATGAAACAAAGAGGGAAAAAACGGAAAAAAATAAATCAAATATGAGGGACGGTGAGTTAGAGAAGAAAAAACAATAAAAACAGGCAAACGAGAATATGGACATTAGACAGAAAGTGAGGAGAGCAAACAAGGAGACAAGAAGAGAAGAAGAATTTCAAAAAGAAAGCAAAGAACATGAGACAACAGAAACAAAAAAGGAAACAAATAAGAAAGTTAAGCAGAGTATATAAATACAAAATAACAATAGTATAAATAGATTTATGAACACATGGTCTCTTGTTATTGATTTATTGATCTGAGAAGGAGAAAAAAACAAGTTCTCACAGTGAGGGAGCTGCGCTGCTGTTTATTATAAGGGCTGTATTTGGGTTTGCTGGGCTTTCCTGCCACTCGGTCCTTGTGCCTCCTGCTGGAAATGTGCTGCAACACGGAGAAGAAGAACACCGTCAGGCTGAAACCAAGGAGGACTAAAGAGGCAGACAAGAAACAACCAGGGGTCTCATCCAGCTGCTCAAAGGAACCTTAATCTTTAAAGACTTTATGTTGAAATCAACTCACAGTGACAAGAATTCAAAAACTTCGGGAGAAAAGCTCAAGGTTTGTGTGCAGCTTTATTACAATCGAGCTCTGAAAACCTTTCTCAGCTTTAAACCCCATACGTTTGATATTTCGTCACAAACAGAGGAGAAAAAGAAGCATTTTTTTCATCTCAGTAGATATTTTGCTCCACGAGTTCCTAACATGATGATTAATGAATCCGTTCAAAAGTCTCTGAGAGCCTCAACAATGATGAAGTGAATCGATACAAACAGCAGATTCCTGACGCTGCAATCGATTAATAATGTCAACATGTCCAGTGGGGGGAAAAAGTCCTTTCTTTGGTAGAGTTTATTTTATTTTTCACATAATATGCTGAGATGTTAAAGCTTCACTCCAAAGTAAACTGGTGAAACTGTACAACTTGCATGAACAAATCAAAAAGAAAACAAAGCATATGTGCATTTTTTTTAATAAAATGAACTTTAAATAGCAATTAGATGCTGTTTGAGTCAAATTATTTTATAATCTGATATATGAAGACAAAAAGAAGACTAAACAAATGTTTGGGGGGACTTTATGGGTTTGTAAGGCTCTGTTTTTTTAATGTAGTAAATATATTGCAGAATCTACAACATCTAAATGTTTTAAAGATTAAAAAAACTTTTACACATAGCTTAAATGTCACTGCCGGAGATAAATGGTCCCTTCAGCTGAATAATGAAAATCTGAAATGTTACAAAAGTTACACCTGAGTTTAGTATAATAAAACATTTTTGCGTAAACAACCCAGAGAAGAACTCACAGTCACATCATTTGACAGCATCTACCTGTCGTGAGCTCCCACCTGTTTCAGCTGGATCTCCGAGTTGACGTGGACGTCACAGATCTGACAGTGGAAGGTTTTGTTCTGCAGGCCAGAGCCCTTCGGTCCCGAGCTGCTGCCGTTCTTCAGCTTGGCTCCGGGTCGAGGGTAAGCCTTGATCGGCCCCGCGCCGCTGCGGGCCTCCAGCATCGTTTTGTGCTTTGAACCTGAAAAGGAGTTTTTAAAAAAATGTCAAGGATCTCGTCTGTCTTTCCCCTTAGGTCACCGATTTATGCCTTTCATCCAAATACTGCACTTCAATGCACTAAACAGCAGATTGATTGACTTTAGCTCCCTGCGGTTTTCCTCAAATAAACTTTGAATTTTTACATGAATCGTTTTTTCTGAACCTGTCTGGAAGTAAACGCAGGGGTTAGCCACATAAAGCACGTCATTTTCTAACGGTATTTGAAATCTCCACTAAGGACCTGCCACCAATCCTGGAGCCCGTTTTAGGTCTAAAGTTGAAACTTTTTATGCAATTTCTCCTGCAGGATCTCAGTTCAAATGATATTTGAGTTTAATCCAGTGAGGTTTCTTTTAGGTCTACATTAGAAATATTTACCAGAAGTGGACACAGTTGTACTTATAGTACTTTCTTTGATAGTCTAACTGTTTTGCCTTTCCCAGAAACCTTTTTAGTGTTAGAGCCTGACTACGAACATTAAAATCCTGTTTGATTTGGAAACTTTACGGGCGGATTTTTATTTATTTTTTGTCTCGTTCTAAACTTGCACACGCCACAAGTTTCCAGATTTGTAATGTGCGCAAGAGGATATTCTGAGGATTAATGTCCACGAGCAGGCAGTCAGTGAGAAAAGCACCGACTCGTATAATCCCACCAGGAAGCAGATGTGAAAATAGGAGACTGAATGTGGTCCAAAAACTGACTCTGATGCACTTTGAAGCAGAAACATGAATACTTATATCAATAAAGATAATTCAGTGCGGACGGAAAATATTACAGATAACGAGTGCTTTTTGTTCTACATTTAAAACAAAAATCAAATATTCAAAATGTGTGACCCAGTTTGTTTCTGAACCTTCGATGTGATCCGTCCTCACCAGCGTTATGAGCCTCCAGCTGAGACAGAGAGTTCACAGCCACTTTACAGAGAGAGCAGTACAGCAGCTTCTTGGCCTTCTCCTCCTCAGACTCCGCTGAGGGAGCGCCATCCTGGGAGCAGGAGGTCTGCGAGGGAGGAGCAGAGGAGGACGCGCAGGTGACCGGAGCTGGGGGGGAAGATTTTGACGAAGAGGAGGGCGAGGAGGACGAAGACGAGAGGCCTGGAGCTGGCAGAGCGGAGGGGGGGCTGGACGGAGGAGGCTCACTGCCTGCTCTGCTGCAAGAGGAGGAGGAGGAGGAGAGCGGGGAGGTGGAGGAGAAGAGGAAGGGTTTGAGAGGAGGCGAGGGGTCGTTGGGGCTGGATAAGAGTTCTGGAGGGAGGAGCAAATAAAAGAAGGTGAAACTAAAAAAGTCCGTCTGTGGCAGTCAGATCAGAGGTATCTGAGGATGAACCAACCTGAGGGCAGATTGTTGCTGCTGTTGGAGGAGACAGGGTGGGCAGGGCCAGCAGGAACACAGCCGCTCCCATTGGTCTCTGCAGTGACGGACAGCTTGGCTTTGGCCTTGTTCTCCTGAGATTTGAGCTTCTTGGCGTGGCGGCTGCCTCTGTAATGAGCCTCTGCCTGGGACTGAAAATACAGAAAACAAAACATGTTTGAACATCGCCCTTTGATTTTTGTCCTGAGGTTGCTGATGTTATGTTTCCTCATGTGACATGTGTTCTAGCTTAAAACATTTCCAGTCTTAAATGTTTTATAGCAGTTATTTAAATATAATTCTGTGGTATTTTGCAAATACATATAGCAGCAGCAGCTACCTGTAGCACTTTTGGTGCAGCCTGGGACACTTCCAGCAAGAACATCATACTATTTCTGCCTAATAATGCAAAATCAGATTTGGTCTTGGCCTCGTTCTGACTAGCCATTAGCTTGTCAGTCTGGTCTATTCATCCAAACTGAGGTCGTTCACAGAGCTATCTACAACAGAGTTATTATTTGTTCACAAGCTTTCCAAAGAGCCCCACTTCAGATATAAAATCTTAGCAAACTTTGTGTTTTTTTATTGTTCAGCAATGTGTAGTTAATATGTTCTGTTGCAGTTTTTGTTTTGTATGACATGTTTTAAATCCTGTTTGACATGTTTAAGATACAGAATTAGAGACCCAAATACACACCACACAGTTTTTATGATTCAAAATCCTAAGAATCCTAAGGCTCTATTCTAATTTATCCAATTTCTCCCCGTTCTTCTCCTCATCCTCCTGCCTGTGACCCAGAAAATATTAATCAGTAAAAAAAAAAAAAAAACTGGAAGGATGTCTCATTTCCTGAGGTGCATTTTGCAATGTAGTGATGGGACTTGGGATGTTAATTCTACATTGGAAATTGAAAAATGAAGAGAAAACACATATATGTAAATATTCATTGTCCCCAAAACCCCTCCGGTGCTCTCCTGTCAGACAGCGTTAACTCCAGCAGCAGGCTGTAATGAAACAATATGAGATGATGCAGCTGTGTCACCTGTCAGTTCATTAGAGTGGCATCAGTTTAAAGTGATGACGCTGAAGTGAAGGTGCCACATTTTGTTAAATACCTGTCACATTCACCGCTCTGCTCACAGCTCTGACAGCGACTTAGACAGGAGGAGAGGAGATGAGGACAGGAATGCAGGACCTTTTATTCTGGTTCAATTACCATAAAACAAGCTGAGGTGAGGGAATATCACGTTAGATTCTTCCTCTGTTTGAAGAATCTCCTTCCTGTCTGTGGCTTTCATCACTAGTTTGCCCAACTGTGTTTCCAGCAAACGCATTTTTATTTATAGTCATGCAGGAAAATTTGAATTTTTTACCCAGATTTCTCTCAGTTTTCTTCATTGTTGTTTCCCATAGACTTACTTAAGTATTGCTGAATTCAGCTATATTTTGTGTGAGATCCCTGTTTCATGAGGATGAGGACCCTTCAAATGTTTTACCGATGGTTCAGAGAAAAAAAAAGAGGATGTATTATGTTTGAGGAACAGCACAGACCAGTCTCTAAGTTCACAAGGAATCACATTTTTAACAGCTTACTAAAGGGTTAAACTATCTTTGGTTCTTTGGGTTTAAAAGGTGAAGCAGAAACACCTTTGGCCTGCTTTCCTTCTTACAAACAGCAGAGGGTGACTCCACTAGCAAGGATAAGACTACAGTAAATTATTAAATCTGTTACATCCTTTCCTAACATTTGTTTTAAATCTCAGTCACTGGTTCAAAGTCTTTCATTTAATATGATGTCCATTTTGGCTCCATTTAGAGTAAAACAAAAAGAAAAAAGTCACCTTAACATCTACATAACCATTACTGTGTGCATAAATTCACTATTACCTTAAAAAAAGAGGGCAAAACTGCAATCTGCAAACCAATCAGTGAGATGTTCATTTTTTTAATAGAGTTTAGGGACACAAAAGTCCATCTGTAACTGTATCACAGCACAGTCTTTAATAATTAATTATTGAAGTATTAAATAAACTAATTATGTCTAAAAAAAGACTCACTGAGGCTCCTTAGCAGCAGCCCTGTGGCTGGAGGTTCTTCTGGGATAAAACTCAATTCACCTGTTTTCTAAAAGCACGCAAAGCCTATCTCTGTAATTACACACATGCAAAAACATAAAAAAGATTTGACGCGTAAAAGTAAGCTTCGGGTTGAGTTTTACTCTAAACTGTAGTGCACATCAAACACAAGCTGTTGTGCCAGCTGAGCAGACGGCTGAGGGGGAAAAAAAGTGTATTTGCTCTGGTAAACGGACATGAGGTGATGCACACACTGATGAGGCACAACGAAGAAGAGGAAAAAGTAGCCCTCCTTTTCATTTGGAGGAAGTTGGAACATCATTTCTGCAGCGATATCAAAGAGCCTGAGGTTTGTGATGTCAAAAACACAGGAGACACATTATTTCTAAAGTGTAAATATAATTTGACAATAAATGCATGTATTGGGCGAGAGGTGAGGACGGGAAAATGAGACATGATTAATAATCTCTCCAGGTACTCAGATGAGTTTCATGCTGTAAATATTGTGCTTGGTGTTTTCACACAGTGCAGGGAGCCTGGAGTAACAGTGTGCGTGACACTGTCCTCATATGTCTGAGTCAATGACTCAACTTCTGCTCAGCTTGTTATACTGAGTTAATGCTGCTCTTTTACTCCTCCCTCCTCATCAGCAATGACTCCTCTTTTCATGTTCACTTATGAATAATTACACCAGCTCGTGCATTAGTCATGTTTGATGGATGTGTCACTAATAAGGCAGCTCATTCCCTCTCTGCAGACACACTGTAAAACCGCAGAGTGTCATTCGCACAAGCCTGTGTTAATTCAGGGCTGAGGAATACAGACCTGCTGGGTTCAAGGAGCAAAAACAAATAAGCCCCGCAAAGCATCAAATTAAGATCATCTCAGTCACTTAATGTTTGTGCATTGTTCTGTTCTACAAGAATATTTGAAAATCTGCTCAGCAAATACAAACTGGAGTAAGTAACTTTTATCAGGAACAGATAAAGAAAAGAGAAACACTCAACCTTTTCATCTATCTCAGTCAGGGTGCAAATATTCTTTCTGTTCTGTTGCCTTACAAACGAGGGAGCCCGCCTAACATTAATCAGGGAAACAACCAAGAGGCCAAAGATTACCCTGCTGCTGCTCCTCTGCAGAGATTTGAGAGTCTGTTCTTAGGAGCACTATAAGCTGCACAGAGCTGGACTTCATGAAAGAGTGGAAGGAAAAAGCCTCTATAGAAAAAGATAAAGCAATTTTCTTCCCTAAATATGTAGAAGAAGGCACTGTAGCCAGATGGGACCATAGTCAAACTTTTAGGCCATCAAGGACAACACCTATCATCATGCTGTGAACACCATCCCTACAGTGAAGCATGGCGGTGGCAGCATCATGCTGCTTTCATCAGTAGGGATTGGGAAATTGTTCAAAGTTAAAGGCAAAATGGATCATTTAAAATGTAAAGAAATTCTTTTTAAATTCCAGGTTGTAGGGCAACAAACCAGAAATGCCAAGGGGGGCAGGGTATTCATACTGTTACTATCTTAAGTGACTGTCTGAAAACACCCCTCAACATATCTCACACATCTTTTGTATAATGGAAGATTTTATGTTTCCATGAGTGCTGCTACTATTAAAAAAGACCAGGGAGCAGGTGTCCTGAGCTTCTCCTGTCTATAAATATATCTAACCCTAGTTACTGTGCACTCAAACTTACATCAGAGTTGAACCTCAGTTGGCAGACATTACAGGAGATGACCTGCTTCTTTTTAGGTACCATGGTAACACCAAAGGTGTGATTGATGACAGCCTTCTGAACCGGGTCCATCTGTTTGAGACACATAGAGGTCAGGGGTCACCAGCTGCACATGGATGTCTGAACAGTGACGTCAGGTTCACAACACGCTGCTGCTGCACACAGATTTACGTACCGTGTTGAAGTTTGGGAAGAGCCCGACTGGTGACGTTGTCTCTACAGGAAAGGGCAGGAATGGTTTCACCATCACAGAGGAACCAGAGGAACCGATGAGCCCTGGCAACGCCCCGCCCACTGCACCATTTCTGCTTCCTGTAAACATAAACACATTTAAACATACACTCACCGGCCACTTCATTAGATCCACTTGTTCAGTCGCTTGTTAACACAAATAGTTAATCAGCCATTTATATGGCAGCAACTCAATGCCTTTAGGCATGTAAACATCATGAAGATGAATTGCTGAATTTCGAACCGGCCATCAGAATGAGGAAGAAAGGGGATTGAAGTGACTTTGAATGTGGCATGGTTATTGGTGCCAAACGGACTGGTCTGAGTATTTCAGAAACTGCTGATCTACTGAGGTTTTAGCACACAACCATCTCTAGGGTTTAAAAGAATGGTCCAAAAACGAGAAAATATCCAGTGTCCACGGCAATTGTGTGGACAAAAAAGACTGGTAATGTCAGAGGTCAGAGGATAATGAGCAGACTGGTTTGAGATGACAGAAAGGCAACAGTAGCTCAAACAAACACTCGTCCAACCTTGAAGCAGATGGGCTACAGTAGCAGAAGACCACACCGGGTGCTACTTTTGTCAGGTAAGAACAGGAAACTGTGGCTGCAATTCTCGCAGCCTCACCAAAATTGAACCGTATAAAATGTGGAAAACCATTGCCTGCTCTGATAAGTCTTGACACCCTGGACAGGTTACCAGTCTATCACTGGGCCACATACAGACAAACATTAACACCTACTTAGGGACAATTTAGAGCTGCTAATAAACCTTATGTATGTTTCTGAACAGTAGGAAAAAAAACTACACATGCATGGAACGATCAGCCAAAGTCCATACAGAAAGATCACAGAAACTGTGCCACCATAGAGCTCTTTCGGCATCCCTAAGCTTTAATTTTGTTGCCCCTTTGCCTTCACAAGCAGGCTTTAAAAGTAACTAAATGTAAACTGATAAGTTAATACACGTAAGGCAATATCAAATTACAATAATTCAGCATAACCCATTTTTTTCAAACAATTTAAAACATTGCATGTCATAAAGAAATGTCAATATTTGAGTCAAAACTTTGCAATATTAGAGTTTAGAGATATAGGATGATTAAGAGAAAAGATAAACACATTTAGGGTAAAATATGGACACCAGAATATGTCTCTAAAACTTGTTTGGTGGCTTTGACATTCATAGAATTACATTAGATACAGGGACTTTTTGCCAAAGCTTCTTAAGATCAAACTGAGGAGATCTCTCATAAATATGGTGCTACAACTTAGAGACCTGAGCAGCTGATTTGGGGACCATATTGATAAAACCCACATGGAGCTGCAGCTGCTGGAGACAGACAACAGCAGTGATGTAGAGAAACTAGAAGAAGGTGCATAAAAATGCTCCCAAAAAGAGCTCATGTTGTCACAGGAACAATAAGAGCAGCTCTATACTTTCATTTTCGTTAAACGAAAGCTCAAACATAAACCAATGATGACCACATTGGCAGTCAAACAGAACACATTTGACACTTTTTTGTCTTCACATACATTTTATATAAATCATAATCCAGACTGAGTTATCTTGGTAGTATTTGTGTAAGAGGCGAGCCACTTGAGCCGAATATGGTGCACGATCTGAAGTGTGAATCCACCTGCCACCGGCTGTTTGTTCCCTCCTCACATGATGAGGCGTTTCATCCACAGTTCATGCTGCAAGAAGAAGTATGCATCTGATGGGGGACTTCTTCTATCTGTGTATCGCAGTATTCACAGCTTGTTGAGGCCCTGCAGTGAATTCTTTCATAACAACAGAGTGTGGGTGGAAACACTGATGGCAACTGAGTCAGTCCTAAGACCAGAGGACGAGGAGGAGGAGGAAGACGAGGAGGAAAAGAAGGAGGAGGAGGAGGAAGAAGTACTATTGGTTTTCAACATATGTCCAGCTTAGATCCAACAGAACAATAACAGCTCTAAATGTTATTTATACAGTTTCAGTTCATAAAATAAAATAAACCCCAATAATATATTTTAAATTTACATAATTTAAATTCATTTGAAAAGATGCATAACTTTTTCTACCAAACCTAAATCCACTTCAACCTGCCTTAAGCTAATTTTAATGTACAAACTATTCAGTCTAAATTAAATCCAACAATTTATAACTGAACTGAAGACTTTTTTTTTTTACACACCAGTTTAACTCCTCTACAACTCTCAAATGTTTTAGTACATGTATTTGGGATCTGATCTATCTGTTATTTCCTCTTAGCCAGTTTTCATTCATCCCAGCCTGTTTTTAGACCTTCACAATTAACTAAAACTTCCTATAAACGAACAATACTTCAAAAAAATAAAAAAAAATACTTCAAATGTATATAATTCTTGCTAATCTACTTTAAACTCCCTATAAGAGTTTATCCATGACCCACTATAAATGCTTTAAACCCATTCTTATTTCTTCTAACAGCCTTACAATTGACTAAGATCCCTTTTCAGACCACAATCTATTCTAAAACATACTGTTAAATGCAAGGGTAGACCATTTAAAATAACCTTATGAGCCATGATAATCTTTGTAAATGCACTATAGCCCAATGTAATCAGTTTTAATTTTATTATAGCTCATCAGAACCCAAACCTAATCTTCTACAATCCATGCTAACATAATCAAATTGCACTACGCACCAAGTTTGAAATCCAGTTCTAACCAGCAAACCTCAACTTCTGAGACACTTAACAAGTAGAAAAAAATAAACTAAATTAATAAATTTGGTTTACTTGTACATACATATGTGTGTGACAATATGTGCTTGTGTGAAAACAACAGAGATAAGGTTGTGGAATTAGTTGGGTTGGATTCTTTGTTTATCCTCATATAGCAGATCTGACTCAGAGTCTGTATCTATCGCTGCAGCTCATTATTAAGATCAGAAAGCATGACACAACACAGTGTTTTAATCAAACACATGTATAGGCCGGCACATGGTACCTCAGATGGCTGTCTGGACCAGCTGTTATTAGCTGAGAGATTGTTCATGATAGTAAATACAGATTAGTGTCTATTTTTACTGACGGGGTTGAGTATCAGCTTGGCAGCCTGACCGAAAGAAAAGCTGGCTCATAATAAAAATGTAACACTGGTCAACCAAACCTGACAGTCGAGCAAAGAGCTCCTAATCGGCAGATATCATCGCTGCTTTCATTTTCATCACTGTGAGTGAATAAAATGTCTTCCAAGTTTCAAGCATTGTGCTGTGATACATAGACACAGTTTGTTGTTATCTTTTGTTAAGTATTTTGAAAACAGATTATATTTCTTTGTTCAAATATAAGTTTGGGTGTTTGGAATATTTAGATGTGTTGCTGATTTTCCACTCTTGTCCAATCATTATTAATAAACATCTTAATGGCAATTATTAAGGCTCGCATTAGTAATCAGCACACCTACTGTTACCATCTCTTCACCCAGTTCATACACACCCAGATCTTTCTGAATCCATGTCAGATTGCCTGTTAACATCCACGGATTGCCAGTTTCTGTGTCTACTTGCTGAGTTTTTTTGTTACTGAAAAGTCCAGCTGAGATCCTCAACCCGTTTCTTCCATGCCTGCATTTGGGTACTTAAAACAAACCGGCTGCTAACTGTGACAAAACTAGTGATTGGGCTTACAGCTCTTTTCTGGGATCCAGCTCATTTGGCTCAGCTCACCAACAAGACCCGGCTTTTAGCTCACAAATGGCTCTTCACTAAGTACTAAGTGAATGGGACCCTACTTATGTAGCACCTTTCTAGCCAACCAGACTACTCAAGAAGCTTCACAACACAATCTGTGCCCTCATTTATCCATCCACACACACAGTCATACAGCACTCTGCTACAACTCTACAAAGCTAATCTGAATAAATCATTTTATAGAGTCTAATCAGAGTTTTAGATCACATCAGTGGCAACGAGGGGTTTTGTGTCCTGCCCAGGAACATTTCAATACTGCAAACTGGTAGAATTGAACCTCCAACTTTCTCATTGGAAGATGGCTACTCTAACCACTGAACCACAGCCCTCTACCTGACTGGTTCAGCTTCCAAATGCCTCTTTAAGAAGATTGCTCTCAAAGCCTGGAACTGGCTTTTTGGGAGCAGACCTGTTACAGAAACCCCAGCAACTTCCTGAAAGGAGACTGGAACAGCCCAAAGGATCATTTGTACCATCTTAAAAATCAAAAAGACCACTTTCACAACACAACCTCATCAAATTACCTCATCAAGAAACACTGAGGCCACTGCATGAACAGATGAAATATTAGGCTACAAAGAACCAGCACACGTCAGCTGAGTGTTTAATTGTTCCTTCAGAACTTCTTAATTATCACTGAAATAGCATGACATGAAAACAGATCCTCCCTAAATTACCATAAAATACCAAAATAACAACCAAAAACATCAAAAGGACCAGCTGAACCACTGAAACATCACAAGAAGTAATTCAATGACTTGCATGGCCATACAAACAAATAAATGATCCGGAAAGTCTTCTACTGAGCCTGAGCAATTTCCTTCAATCAAAGTGTCACTTTTTCACATTTTAAAGCCCCATTTTAGCGCCGTTGACCCCCAGATGGAAATATTCCAGTCTCAAGGTCAGAATTTAGAATAAAACAAACCTTTTTATAAACTTCTCAAAGTTTCTATGTGACATCTTAAACCACTTTAAGGACAACCAAGCACCCCAAAGTACTATTCCTGTCCTCTTAAATACCATTTAAGCCTTTAAAAATCCAGTCTCCAAGGTCATATAACTTCTGTGTGACCTCTATCAACAGCAAATCCATCAACATCGCATTTGAATAGACACTCTCTTTTTTTCTATACAGTAGTGACTTTATGAATTCACACCACAAAAACACACTTACTCTTTAACATTGGCCAGTTTTATTTACGATCTGTAAGAATTGAAGGTATTTTTTTCAGCATGTATGATAAATAGCACGTTGACAGAGTCGTCTTAATTCTGTCCTTCTGTCCTCCGAGCTCCAGTTACAGCCACAGACGCACTGTGTCCCTTCTCTCTTACGGTACGTTTCTCTTCTAAGAAGCTGCTATAAATACTGATCTACACATCTAATGCTTCACATGGAAACAGTCTGTAAAACCAGCATGAAAACCAGCCAACAATGAAGCAACGAGCCAGTGTGCTTTATTTGAAGTCGTTGGTAACTGGCCAGAAGATCTATTAAAGGAAGCTCTGCCTGTAAAAATAAAATTTAAAAAACCCTTTAGTTTCAACTCTTTTAGTTTTGCAGCCAGGAAATTTTGAACTGAACCAAACCTCTTAAGATGGATTTCAGTCTGCAGTTTGGGGAAATATGTGTATATATTTGCCATATTGACTGATCTGGATCATGAGAAAAACTTGATGATTTTATCACTATATCTGGATGTGTGTGTATGGGGGTTCATTTGATTAAATAAATTCAATAAATTCAGAAATATTGTTAAAACAACTATAAACAACTATAACATGGGTGAATAAGAAGTTCATTATTCTCTTCAAAACAGTTTTGAAGGTACTGTCACGCCAATAATCTGCAATATAACACAAAGCGTCCATAATAACACCTCACATATCCTGTTCTTTGAATTTAACCAGCTTGGAGGAGGCTACAAATCTCAAACCTACACAAGTCAAAGGGATCATCTAAAACTTTCATTTGTTTATAGGTCAGCCACCAGACTCAAAAAGGAAACACTCTGAACTGGTGACACACCATTCTTCTGCTTTCATGCTTGTTTTTTGAACAGAACGTTTGTTCTGGTTTATCTCTAATCTTTGTTTCATTGTCACTTTTTTGTCATGTTTCTTCACAAAAACATTAACCCTGTGCTCTCTGTTTTTCTTCAAAGAAACTACGCCTGGCTTGACACTTCTGTTTTTCTATGTCTCTTTTCTGCCTCTCAAACCTCCCGCTAGTCGAGGTAGAAGGCCTCCCATTCTGGTTCTGATTCTGCTGGGGGTCTCTTCCTGTTAAAAGGGAGTCATTCCTTTTCACTGTCACCTGATGCCCTGTGCTTGCTCAGGATGGGCTCTGCATTGATGCAATCTGATGGTTCATACTAAAATTTATATCCTGAAACTGATTGTATTGCATTATAACTGGACTGAATTCACTGTATACATGTTTTATATAAATAAACTGAACTGAAAAAAGATTTTAACCAAACAAAACTATACACTGGAGACAATAGTGTGGTAACTTTTTTAATAATTGGGTATGGATTCTAATAGTATGATCCATGTTGTCACAGCCTTGGCTCTTGTAGCATTTGTTTGTGCTGAGGAAATAATTACTGAGTCTATTGATGAGTGTATAAACCTTATGACTTAATTTTGGTAGTTTTATTGGCAGCCATAGACTATCATAACTTGTCTGCTGCTGTGTATAAAGTGCTTTGATACATACCGATGCCATTATAAGGCCAAATTGTTCCTGTTTCCAGTTCAATTCACCTGCAAAATAATGACTGAATGATGGTATTTGAGGCCACACACAGATCTAAAATAACTGTGGATGTGCACAAATCTGGCTTATATTCGAATCAATAAGCAAATAGGATGTTACCTTTGATCTGGGGCTCACTGAGAGCTCTAGTCTCAACTCTTGAGCCGAGTTGTATTAAGTGTTGTGTTTGCAGGCAATCAGAGAACATGGTGGCTCTGCATGTTTCTAATCCTGGGAAAATGTTAAATATACACCTTTGAAGTTATGGAGAGTTTAGAGACCCATTATAACAAAGCATATATGTTGTGTTTGAGCCTTTAAAGCTGGAGCCCATTTTGTCCCCTGTGCATCATTATAACCACATTCCCAATAAAGCTGCTCTTATTTACACGTTTTTGCATTTCTATTTTAGTCAGCAAAACAAGTTAGAAAATCAGGCTGTAAAGCAAATGAATAAAAAAAAGTGAATTTTCAGCCACTCTCACAGAATTTCTCGACAGCGGTTTTGTTCTGACAAAATCCTGGTTTTGTTCTAATAAAAATACTTGTTTTTGTAACTTTAACATAACCTGAAACACCGATTGAAATCCTGTGAATTTTGCTGTGGTAAATCCATGTAAAAATCAACCTACTTTTTCAGTTCCGAACATTTTAATGAACACAGCATCCCTCCTGACGTGTCCTTTCCTGACTTCAGCAGCCGCTGAGATTAAACAACCTATAAACTGTCTCAAATCCTTTTCTCGTTTGCAGCATCCAGTGTCCTGCTGCTCAGAGCACTTTTCTCTGCTGCAGTCAGATTTATGATTCTGGCTTCGGTCACAGCCATTTCTGGCATTCACACCTCTCTCGCTCACACACACACAAACACATATTTACACCCGCAGTTAGCTCGGCTCGAAGGCTCACATGAAGGAAAATCTCACGCTGCGTTCTGCTGTAGTGCGAGGTGCAGACTGAGCCTCCTGTAAGTGATCTGACCTGTATGGCTCTGTATCCAGAGGGCGTGGTTACTGAGAAGTACGGCCAATATCTTATAACTCACAGCACTCAAGTGTATAAATCAAAACTGGCTTACTGGGTTTCATACAACTCTTTTAATTAGAACATAGAGTAAGTGATAAAGTGAGCATCGTTGGAGTCTGCAAAATATTAGACACGTTAAAATAATCAGCAAAAATTTGACTGTTTTTTAATTTCTAAATTTGTTATACTACTTTCAGTACTATTTCAGTACTTTCATATTTGGATGAAAGAGGTATAACATGCTCATGACTTCAGATCTACACTGTGGGTGCAAGAAACTGCAAGTTGCGACAAACCGATTACTATTACTATCTTTATAAAAGAGCATAGTATTTAAAATTTCTTTTGTTTCGACAATTAAAAATTTTCTCTTGAAACTTTACCTTTACACTAAAAAAAATCCATTCTTACATGCAAATGTGCACTGTCTCTGTTTCAATCACGTCTGGTAATTTAAACCACCCGTATTATTAAACCAAAAATATAATTATTTTGTTCTGTCATAGGCAGACATTCATGCAAAAAAAAAGACAATTAAAAAAACATTACATTTCAACAGATTTGTTTGTAAGTAAAAAGGGGTGTGGCTCAGTACCCCTGCAGTAAGTAGTGTACACGTGGTTAAGAATAGCAAATATTTAATCAAGCATGAAATCTGGTTATTTTAGTCAAGATAATACTAAAATATAATTTTATCAGCTATATTTAAAATCCTTGTTAATACCTGATAATAGCTCTAATTTTTTTCATAAATTTCCATTAATTCCAATGGAAACTTTCCAACTTTGAAAAATTCCTAGAATCCTGAGCTGGTGTCCAGCAGTCATTAAATGAGAAGTGAGGGACAACCTGGGCAGGATGTCAGTCCATCACAGGGACACTTGGGGACAAACAGGCTGATCAATCCAGAATCTTAAGCCAATCTACAAGCATGTTTTTGGCCTGTGAGAGAAAACCGGAGTACCCAGAGAAAACCCACACAGACACAAAGTCAAAATGTAAACTCAATGCAAGAAGGCGGCAGCTGAGCTTGAAACCCAAGGCAACAATGTTAACCAACTGATTTTGAGTCCTTCACTTCAAAATCTGACTTCTTCTGTGCACTTAAAAAACTTCTCCTAGATTTTCTCTATTTCTTCTCAGACTTTTGTGAACCGGTCTTGCTGAAATGCCCCCGAACTGATAGAATGCCCAGTCTGAATTGCCATGAACCTGCATGTAAATTCGACACATCTGTAGGCAACTACAAAATGATTTTTAGTACCCAGAGCTTTATAGGATCTCTTTGTGGTTCATTTATAGTATGATCAGTCATATCTACTGTATCATCTCTGTATCGGCTCTGTGGTCGGCATGAAGCTGGACTCTATGGTGCCGGTGGCAGAGAAGAGAACTCTGGACAAACTGCTGGATATTGGGGCGGCAGAGGCTCAGGCTGTAGGGGTTTGTCCTGTAACTGGTGGGTTGCCGGTTTGAGCCCCTGCTCTGTCTGTCTCAGCTGTTGTGTCGTTGGGCAAGACACTTCACCTGCCTTGCCTGCTGGTGGTGGTCAGAGGGCTCGGTGGCGCCGGTGTAATGGCAGCCTCATTTCTGTCAGTCTGCCCCAGAGCAGCTGTGGCTACAATGAAGCTCACCACCATCAGTGGATGAATGGGTGAATCATTGAATGTAGTGCAAAGCGCTTTGGAGTCCTCAGATTTGATAAGGTGCTATACAAGTGCAGACCATTTACCATTATTATGGTCAATGACATGCAGTCACCCTCTGCACACTTTCATCATCAACCAGAGGAGTGTGTTCAGTGACACACTGCTCCTTCCTAAGTGCAGGATTAACAGAATAAAAAACGGTTTTGTCCCTCATGCCATCAAACTGTACAACTCCTCACTGGGAGGTAGCAGGAGGACAAAGGACCACCACAACTCTAACAATAGATAGGAACCGGTTATACAGTATTATTTATTGTTAAATATGTATGTGTGTATATCATAATATTTATCTTTACTTTGTTCACATTTTTTTATTTTTGCTAACTGTTACTATTGACACAATGTGCTGCTACTGTTATTTTTTATCACCTGTGTGATGCTGCTGGAATTTTTATTTCCCTGAAGCAGTCTTCCCAAGGGATCAATAAAACTCTATCTATCTATCTATCTATCTATCTATCTATCTATCTATCTATCTATCTATCTATCTATCTATCTATCTATCTATCTATCTATCTATCAGACAGAGCATTTTAGAAGTCTTTTGAAATGAATCTGCCTTTGAAAAAACTCGGCTGGGATATTCACTGGCTATATTAAAGCTCCATCAGACGAGGACGTGTGGGATTCATGCACAGAGCTGCATTTGGAGGCTCAAACATCCAGGAGAAACATTAACATACAATCAAGTGTCTTTGAGCGGAGGTGGAGGGCAGGGTTCAACAGGAGCAACTCACTACATGATGTGCATATTTATCATTAGGCATAATCAGGACTGAACCATCCTTAAAAATCTTGTTTGGAAACTTTGAGTTTGCTCAAATTCATACAATTCCTCCTTGCCTCATTTGCTACAGAGAAATGTTTTCTGTCATATCAACATTACACTGTTATTTAGGCCTGATTGTACATCTATCCAACACAGAGAACAGAGAAACATCTGGTGCTGCTAATCAGACTGTAAAATGATTTGAACAAATGGAGTTAAAGTGAAACAAACAGCAACAAACACAGACAGCTGGAGCTGATGAAGGCTGAAGATGAGAAGGAGTGTTTAGTTGTTGTTTTTTTTTTATTAAAGCTCCTACCTGAATCAGAAGTCTTATTTTGTCTTTATCTTGATCCATATTTTAACTCTCAACTTTTTTGTTCCTCTTCTGTTTTTATCTCTCCCGTTCCTTCCTCTGTCTGTACTCTCCCCCTGTTCCACAGCTGTCGTTTAACAAACCAAAGAACAGGCCAACACGCCCAGCGCTCACGCCACGTGTTTGTTCGTTCGCGTGCGTGTCTGTGTGTGTGTGTGTGTGTGTGTGCGTGAGAGAGAGGGAGAGAACATATCAGGTGACCGGAGCAAGAGTGGCATGTGTCATCGCCATCTGAACCCCTAAAACCTTCACCGTCAGGTGTGTGCCTCTTTGAACATGCGTGTGTGTTACCTCCTAATCCCCGCTGCCATTTCCTCCAGAGAGAGGAAACTCTATCCCTGGGGAGCAGGAGGCAGAGAGAGAAAAGACGTCCACACACTACTTACAGATTATACTGGAGGATTAAAGATTAAATTACCCCGGTGCAGACGCTGCTGTATGTGTGATGTGATCAGAGAGCAGTTGTTGCTGTTGCTTCACGAGTCTCTTCTTACAATCTATATGTGTGTGTGTGTGTTTGTGTGTATTGATATTGGATTACTAAGACTGTAGAGACATGAATTACATTGAGGGCAGGTGCCTTCCTCGAAGAGAAAAAAAGCAAATCATCTGTGATGTAAGTAAAGAGTGAAGGCACGGTTCGATAATGAAGAGAAAAAGTACAGTGTAATGTATGTCAGTATCTGTATGTACATGGTTCTGTTTATGTGTTTATGAGCAAAGAATTGTAGCATCTTAAGAAAGTTGGAATAAAAACAAAACAAACAAATAAACAAACCAAAAACTGGATATTGTTGAGAGGCTGGCATCTCTGAAAAAAAGTGAAGCCATAAATTTGGCAACCACTTGAGAGATTAATCTTTTGGGGGGTGGTTCTTTTGATAATGCATGTGATCAACGGTAGCTAATGCATTTAAGCAGACAAAACCCAGAATCTCCCTGGGCTGTGGCTCCTGGAGACTAGCTGGTGACTCAAAATTGCAAGAAAATTGCAAAAAAAAAATCATGTTTTCAGTCTTGTTGAATTCTGATTGTTTGCAACCAAATAACCAAATGCCAATGTTTGAAAATAACAGCCTTGTTACAACTTATGTTTCCTGTTTCAGGTTTACCCTGTTTACCAGTATGTTTCCTTCACCTTGTTTATTTCTGCCAGAGTCCTTTCATTTTTTTGATAGTCTTAGCCTTCTGTTTTTCTGTTTAGGTTTTTGTATTCATGCTCCTTTTCATTGTTTTCCCTCAGCCTGTGATGCCTGTCACACACACCTGTCAGTCATCTGTAACCACCCCAGCTGTTCTCATTTAGTAATCACCCTCCTCAGTTACTTATCCCGCTGCTTTTTACTGGATCATTGGCAAATCCTTACATGTAAGTCCTTGCCCTTGTTCAAGCTTTGTTTTTGTTTTTCTGTCTATCTGCTGCCTGGTTGCTTGGATTTTTGGGTCAATCACAGACACAGTTTATAAAACTTCACATTATTTTGTTGCACACCTCCATCCACAAGCCTAACCCTAACCCACAAAGGCAGATAATATATAGTGAGTGCTTAAAAAAATAATAACCTCAGGTCAAATGGAAAATGATTCACACTTAAAAGTCTTGTGCAATACTATTTATGCTTTTCTTTAAAATTTGAACAAAACAAAGCTTTTCATTGTTTTAAAAGACAAAATAAAATTTATATGCCATCGTCTTCATTGGTCATTCATTTACCCAGATGCTAGAAACTGTGAGAGTGCAGATTGTATATACGACGTAATGACAATGATTATGCAAATTATCATGAAACGTCACCAACAAACGTTTAACAACTACTTTTAAAAGATTTTAGTGCTTGAAAATAGACAAATTAACCCAAACTAATTCATTTTGGGGCTAACCTTAGTTCATAAATTCAAATGTTGACATATAAACATGACCTCATTCATTTTTAATCTGTGTAATTTAAACTTTAAACCCAGTCCTGTGAGCTGTGACCCTACACAACACGACTCATACTACATGATCCTGCTTCACGCTGCAGAAAGCCGCAGCTGAAACGACTGTAGCTTCAGATAGTTTCAGATGAGCACCGCAATGATCCAACAGGGAGGAGAACCCGCCTCACCGCCTTCATCTGCTTCCTAAATATTCCTTATTTACGGAGAGCGAGCGGCCGAGACACATAGAAAGATGGTGGATTTGCTGATAGCAGCATTAGACATCACTCTGCATTATTATTATGCAGAGAAACACACACATTAGCATAACAAGCCTGTATGTGTGTGTTTCTAAGTAGGTCACATTCACATCCTTTTCATCCAAAATGAACACACACACACATAAACACACCCAAACAGCAGACCAGTCAGGAATATGCAAGCAGACAGGAGCGCTCCCGTCTGAGTCTCAGCGAAAAACAACAGAATCCGGACAGCGCAGTCACCTGCAGTAACAATTCACAAGAAATGCAGTAATACAGCATTTAAACGTGTTGCAAAGGATCAGACCAAAGCAGATCCATGACTAAGCAGCCTCATCTAATGTGAGGCCAAAACTCTAAAGCTTGTTCCTGGGTTGGAGTGACAGAAAATGTGATACAAATGTACAAATCTTTAAGACCCAGGAGGGTTTTCAGGACTTTTCAGGATTTCTCCTGAGCTCAGGAGTGAACTTGAGATGTTAAACACTTTTCCAAGAATATTTAGCCTTCAGACAAAGCTGCCCAAAAGTTCCATCATTTCCACAGCCTTCCAACTTTATCATGAGATTAACTCATCGATGCAATAATGAATGTCTGTTTGACAGTATTCAAGCTGCCAGTGGATCAGAAATAGATATTATGTAAACACAATTCCTCCACTTCACACATTTTCCATTCATCTGTCATTGCTACCTGATAATGCAGCTCAAGAGTATGTTATAGGGTTAGAAGTGGTGTGCACTTCTTTTAAAATGTATTTATAATGTGCCAAACAGGTAACTGCTGTATAAACCTTCCAATTATGTACTTGTACGACATTAATATTTGATATTCAAACAGTCTGAAGCTCATCATGCACCAAATTATGAAAGCTAAATACCCATCAATGCCCAAAAATCTAATAAAACATAAGTTGTTTTGAATTAAGTTTTCCTACCTCTATACTTACAAAACCTGTCTTAGCTTTGATAAAAGGGCTGACTTTTTATGCTTCAACTATTCATAAAATCTGGGGTAAAAACAGAAAAGTTTGAAATCTCTGAGTTTTTCGCTGTGTGTATGCACCTTGTGTACACACAAAAGGATTGCATTTTTGTATATTTTTAAGAACAAATGAATAAAATGTAAGCTTAACAAATAAATAAATGGATAAAACAAACAGCATCTCAAAGACGTGAAGATGAACCAAAGATGTAATTACTTTTTGAAGCAACTATTATTAAAAACCCAACAAAACTTGTAACTTAAACTGTGTAATTAACCAAATATTAAGGCTCCACTGACTGCTTCAAACATTAATTGGACCTCCCATTCACTTATGAACAAAACAAAGATTTTACTAAGAAAAATTTATAAAGATTTTTTTTTTCCTGTGGAGAAGATTTTTCAAAAGTCACTTTTTAGTGGATCCCTGTGGACTCAAGATATTGACTGCTTTGTTTCAAAAACTACGACATAGCAGTCTATTCTGTGCATGCCCACTTTTGTGCTTTACAAAAACCAAAACAACAATGGAAGTATTTCTGTTATTTCTTCTTTTTTGTTTCTAATCTCTCTTACTTTATTATGACCCTGCCACTGTCACACTTTGTGTGCTGAAATACTTATTAAAAGAGAGGAAACTGTAAAGCACATCAAAGTAAAAAGCAACTTTTAGGCAAATGTTTTGCTGTACTACACCTCTTCTTTCTCTGAATTTTGATATGTCAATATTGTCAAAGCTCTCCCCATCTAGAGACATACCATGGGTATATTAATGTTTTTGTTAGAATCCTGTGGACTAAAATGTTTTCCTTAATTTGGAAAAACAAATCTTTTATGATTGATGAGGCCTTAAATTATGTAACTGTATCAATATATTTGATGATTTGTGTCTTTGTGACAAATATATATGTTTTTAATTTTCATATATTGATCAAAAAGATTGAAAGCAGTTCTTATTGCTCTAATTGGAAATTTAAAAACTGAAGAAAATGGCTGAAACATGGCCATAGTGCACTTCTTTTGTTTGTTTTAAACTTTAAATTTGAAATGTTTTATGGCATAAAAGTTGCAGTTATTTTTGAGATATACTAGGAGGAAATTCAGCAGAGTTCTGTTTCTTGCACATGTTTTGGTCATGTAAACAAACTACTGTCAATACACCACGGGGAACTTTTAAAGGGGAGTAAATAAAATCTGACATCTAAACAAGACAAGGGAATCCACTGTGAGAGTCTTGTGAATGCAAACGTTGCTCTGTGGTGATGAGCAGCAACATGTAGGTAATCACAGCAGTCACGCTGTCGATAATGAGGGGAATTTCATCGAGACAGACGGGAAGAAACCCATTGGCCCAAATGCAACCAATGTTCTGTTTTTGACGTGAAGATGCACTGCGAGGATTTTGAGTCGATCTCATTAGTTTGGTGTGCTGACGCTCCTGGAAAACATCCTTCTCTCAGTGAACGGAGGCAGTCTGATTTCCAGGTCAAGCTCACATAAGAAGATCATCGCAGGAAATGAGAAACTGAGGCAGGGAACGCTGCACAGCGTGCTGCAGCGCTCGTAGCTGAGATCTGAAGAAAGGCTAATTTTCTCGTTTCCAAACGACTATTCGGAGAAGGAAAATTCCCTTCTTGGACACGTACGTCCTGAGGAGAATATGGTGGGAATAAGCAAATCAAAAGACAAATTGTTGCCCATTTTATAGATTCAATTCAACTGCTTGAACAAATGTTTATGGATGAGTGAACTCCCTGAAACAAGGCTGACATTTGTGTTAGTTTGTCACCCCAGAGGAAGAAAAAACCAACACATTCTGGTTGACTAAATAATTTATAGCATGCTGGAAAATATCTGAAAAGTAGCCATCGTCACAGAATACTAAAACAAGCTTTTATTTTTAATGCAAAGTCTCATAACAGGACATTGCTGCTTTGGCTGCTGTCACAATCAGTTCTCTTCAGCTGTCATCACGTCTTCTTTTCAAACTAACCCTCCAAAAAATTGCAGATATTGTATCAAAATGTTACTAAAAACAGATCTAGAAAAAAGATCATGTCATGTCATGAAATAATTCTAATAATTTATTGAAAAGCTTAAAGGTCTTTTGAGCAATGCAAATTTTAACAGAGGTGTCAATTTGAAAACTGAAGCAGCCTCAGTTCAAGGTTCATGCCGAGGTCATGGCCTCACACACACACACACACACACACACAGAGGAAAACACCACACTAACAAGTATGACACCTGTCTGCACACACATAAAATAACAAAACCAGATAGGAAATAGACATAATCACAGCAGTGGGTGTGCATTACAGGCAGAAATACCAAACAAAGAAAAGAAAAAAACTGCATGTGGCTCAATGCATGCTGAATGTGGAGCTCAAATAAACAAACAGTAAAAAATAATAGAATTTCCTACCGCGGCTCTGGAAACTACTCCACATCATGGACAGGGAGACAGCTGTTTCACCTCCTCTGCCTCCACCCCCTCCCTCTCCGCTCTATCATCTGCTCCCCAAATAAGTGGGAAAGCGTCGAAGAGAAAACCCAAAACAAACAGCAGAGGCGCGCCGTCTCACTGCCTGCGCGCGTGGGGATGTAAGAGAGGCACACGTGTGTGGGGGGGCGGAGGAGGGCGACTCACTGACATCCATCTACAAAGACACGGAGTGTACGCCGAGAGTGAATCACTGAGGTGATGCTATTCAGGGTGAGCCGTGATGACAGCCTTTCTGCCTCAGTGGAAATCCCTTTTTCTCCCTCCCTCTCTTGGTGTGTGGCTTCCTCGCTCTCAGCCAGTTCATGGTATCACGGTTTTTTTTTTTTAGGAAAGGAAAGGAAAGCAATTTTACAGAATTACAAAGCAAAACACAAACAAAAACAAAATAAAAAAGTATGTTTCAATCATTGTTGAATGTTTTTGTGCCTTTTTATACTTGATCATTATTATTTCTAGTAATTTTATTTTCCTCAGGTTTGAAGTAAACCTTTCTTTAGCTCACAGCTGTGACACGTTCTTCACTTTCACAATCCAGTACATCAGAAATACCACAATCAGTAATATCTATTGTGATTTCTAGTAATACTGCGAGTTTCCCATGATATGTTTAACCTAAAAGCTCACTGATTTCTGACTGGCTTTCATTAGTTCCCCAATTTTCTGTGTAAACTTTACAAGTTCTATTAATAATTATTTTGTTCCACTGGTCCTTTTTCCCTGACCTACATCTGTATCACAAAACTCTCATTCATTAATTCCTGTTTGGTTATTTTTTTCTTCTACTAAAATGAACGCTCAACATTTTTTTAAATTATGCCCAGCTTTTAATAGTTCTTACTCTTTATTTTATTAACCAATTGCACGGGTCTTTTGTCTGTCAAGTTCTGTTCTAGTTTGCTACTTAACCTTGACTAGTCTTTCCTGTCCTATGGGAAGTTTTCCATTAGGCCTTGGCCGACGTTATCGTCCTACTTCAGTCCTTTCAGTCCAACCAGTTGTTTTTGTTTGCCCCCAATCTTCTCTTCAACATCCACATCCCAACTAAATCCCTACATTTGGGTTCTGCTACAACTAACCTGCTTAAACATGAACTTGGCATAAATTAAACACGTAAGCCTTCTTGGTTTCATTGGTTTTATCATTGTGATTAGTCCTAATAAGGGTCCTGCAGTCAATTTCAGATGTCCACAGCTGGTACTTTACTGTTCTTCACGGTGTACTGTATTCACTATGTCCATCAGCTTTCTGATGGATCCTCAGTAGTCCTTCCAGTACTTTTACTTCTGACTTCTAGTATAATTGTTTAACCAGTTTTTTAGTGACTCAAAGAACACCTGGACCTCAACTTGTCCTTTCAGTCCTCTGGTATAACACCTTTTTCTTAAGGCTTCACTCTCTGCTGCATCAGATATCAATCACTCAACCACTCAAAGTGTAATATAGACAATAGCTCTTAAAATTAGATTTTACTCAAGCTTAGGTCCTGGCACGAGTAAGTTGTGATGTCAACATAATGGAGCTGCCTTTCATAACAACGCTTGAGATGTGGCCTCTCATTGTAGATCTCCTCTTAGAGTAGCTGCCACTAATGAGAAAAAAAGATTGCTATGCAGCAGCAATGCTGCCAGTAGAAGAGTTGCACAGAAAGTATATTCTTTACACACAGTTTTAACTTGCGTGCTTTGGTTTTAAAGCAAGCGTTGTTTTGTTTTTTAAAGTTTGTTACATTTACATTCACATTTGTTCAGTTTTATAGATGTCTGTAGAAACAAGCACGCTCGCAGACTGTTGCTCTTCCTGTTCTACAACGCATCAACAGCGCAGCACTCAACAAGTTACAAAAGGTGGATGTGCACAGCAAGCTCAAATGACAAAGCTTCTTTAGTACAATATGTAATTGACATCCATGTATCAACTCTAATCATGAAGCCAAGAGCAACATAAATATGGCATTAACCTGCTACCATTGCCATGTTATCTTCACTTGGCAAATAATCTTCATTTGCATGTGATTTCCATGATCTATTGCCATATTCTCACTCTAGAATGTATGTAGCAGATGCAATGTTGTGATATTTCCTGCAGGTAGACCAGAAAGGTCTTAATGTGTTCTTTCAGTCTATGTCAACCAGTCACCTTGAGTTTCCCCAATATGTTTGATATTTATTGTGTTCAAACCAATGTTCAGAAAAAATTGTAACAATCCCTCTGTGTTTGGAGTTTTTGCCTCAAATGAACGAGTTCAAGTATCTGGGAGTCATGCAAATGTTCACAAATGATGGCAGGTTGGTGCGAGAGATAGACTGATGGATCAAGGCCTCAGTCTGTCAGAGTAACGATGTGGCTGAGCTGAAAGGCACACTCTCAGTTTACTGGCCCATCTATGCTCCAACCCTCATCATGAGGTTCATGACTGAAGGATCCTGAATACAAGCAGCTAAACTTAGCTTCATCTGTATGGTGGCCATGCTTAGCTTTAGAGATAAAGTGAGGAGCCCAGCAAACGCTTGGAGTAGAGCTGCTGCTTCTCCGCGTCAAAAGAAGTCAGCTGTGGTGGTTGAAGCATCTGATTAGCATGCCTCCTGGCTACCTCCCTCTGTAGGATTTCGGGGCACTTCCTACTGGGGGGAGAACCCAGGGCAAACCCACAACTTGCTAGAGCGATTATATATTCTTCCTAGTCTGGGAACGCTTTAAGATCCCCCAAGAGGAGCTGGAGAGTGTCTCTGGGGAGAGGGATGTCTGGGTTTCCCTGCTGAGCTTGTTACCTTAACAACCCGACCACAGATAGGTGGAAGAAAAATTTATTATTGGAACCCAAGTAACCTGAGTCCTCCCTATTAGCAGCCTCTACCGGTAGTACTTCACTGATCCACTTTGGCTAGCAGTCCTTCTAGTTCTGTCAGCTTTGCCAAAGTTTATTATTCATCTTACTTGTTGTCCTGTAGGCATCAAGGCCCGCCAGTCTTTTTCCACATAACTCAACCCCCACAGGTTTATTGTCTCATCAATTTGACCACTGGTCTGTAAGAGCTTCGGTAGTCATAAGGGATCAGTACTAGATGTGCTAGTCACCACAAATCTTATGCTGTGTCTACAGCAAGTTTGACAAGTTCATTTATGTTCATGAATGTCAGGTAGGCAGAGCATCATTGGCTTTAATGCAGTCATTCTGTATAACGTCACCCAGCCCCTGTTGTCATCACCGCATGGTACTTTCAGTGTGAGAATCTGTCGGCGGGATCTATTCATACACAGCTGAATACATCAATAAAAGACTACACGTCAACACCTGCTGAGTCCTTCCATCGAACACACACAAACACACACAGTGCAGCAACACGTGTCTATTAATATCCGTCCATTTCACAGCTCATTATGAATGAGAAATGAGCAGGACCACAAGCTGGCCTATATTAGCCCAGTAGAGCTACTTCACGCTAACTCGTTCGTACACACACAGCCCTACAAAAAGACGAAAGACAAGAAAAGGTGAGCTGACCATTTTCACAGTAAAAAAAAATTTAAAAAAATCTTCCAAATAGAAATTCTGAGGGTTTTCTGGGCCAGAGGAAATGAGGATTAAAAAAAGAAGAAGAAAAAAAAGTGATGTGAGGCAAGGAGAGGAAGGAAAGTGAAGCGGGCAGAGGAGCTGTAATATTGTAAACGTTATCGGCCTCATGTGAGTTAAGCTCTTTATTGGTACTGAGCAAGTGAATCATGGGAATTCACTTCTTTCATTAGGGACTCAGTTTGTGTGTAATAAGGGAGTGTGTGTTTTCTGGAGTTTGCTGCCTCCTGGAGGTCACAAGGCAGAAACTGAAAGACAAAACTGGTTTAAAGCACTGATGTTTTGTCTCAACTAGCCATCATTTTGTTTTGCAGTTTTCACCTTTTTATCCTTTAAAATTAAACCACAGCCAAAACAGTCCTCATTACACTAATTTGAATTTAATCCCAGCATTTTTAAAAATGCAGCTGAGTTCACAAAGAACAGAAAAAGCAGACGTGCTGCTGTCTGGAACAAAGATTTTTTTTTATGGCTAAAATTTTGTTTAAGTCAACACAATGCCAAACCGCTGAGGTGTTATTGAAACTTAAAAAAAGACATAAAAGCCAGTAAAATGTTAGGCATTTTAATAAAAATGGAGGGAAAACAAATGTTTTACTGCAACAATACATGGATTGTTTTCAGTTTAATATGAGGTTTAACTCGCAGACCACTGCACTGTGTGCTTTCTTGAATTCCAAGTTTTAGAGGTAAATACATTACACTGAAGGTTTTGCATCATGCCCTGTTTTTTTTTTTTTTTGTTGTTGTTGTTTTGTTTTTTTACTGCATTATACGCAGCTTATAACATTCTGCTTTTTTTTGCCTCCAGCTCTCAGTGTAAGTTGACTCATCTGTTGCCCATGGCGACAAAAGTTACAGTTTGAGTATCAGCTGCCACGCTGACTCATCTGTTGCTAAGCAAATATTGGCAACCATTTGATTTTATCAGGTCAAATTATCAAGTTGAAACAAAATCTGGGGATATGATTTACAATTTGCCTTTTAGTGATTTGAAGGATTTTTTATGAAGCCACCTGTCTTAAATGTATGTTGATACAAGTTGTTGCTTCCAGTTCAGGCTGTATGCTGTCATTCTGTTCAATTTACAGACATTTTTACATTATTGTGCTTCAAAGTACAAGCTGTTTAAAGTGTTTGGTTCTGATTCCAGATTGTGTATTTTAATTGACATTTTTCAAATCTACCTGTGCTATCCACACGTAATGAGCCTCATTGGTATATTCACATGTAAAGTGTCAAGTGACTATGTCCTGTATCTTATACAACAACACTGTACATTTTACAACATTTTTTTGACATCTGCACTCAGATCTTTACAGATCTGAGTTTACAGACCAAGATTTTTATCCTCAGGATGTTAGTGTCAAAGCCTCTGGCATCTCAAAAAACCTCTTTCACAAAACACTTTCAAGTCAGGTCTGAAATACTTTTTTTTTCACATCTCAAAGTGCATTATGTAACAACGAGGTGGCATGGGGGGGGGGGAGTTGACGTCAACCTGCTGCTGTTATGCCTCTGATTTGCCATGGGAGGTAGTCACAGAACTGAATTAGCAAGTCAGTCACACGCTGGTTCTGTGATGCCAGCTTCATTGTTGCATCTTTGAGAAGCCCGTGTTATAATAAAATACAATATTTAATGATGTTTGATGCACTCATGTAACCTTTAAGAATGTGTTTATCTGTAATTTAGTGTTTGTGCACAATTTCAAAATTAAAACACGGTCTGTGCGTCTCCTTCCTGACATGCAGAAGACTGATTGTGCAGGTGCAGTGTCTAGTGGAGTTTCTCACATTTCTGAATCAACTGGCCACTCGGACACAAGGGGAGGTCCCAGCCTGCAGTTTATAGAGAAACTTTTACTTTGTTAGTTAGAGCATTCTGATTATCTGTTGAAGATTGTGTTTGCTCTCTTTTGTCAACAAGTGTAATAAACCTTTACGCTTCAGAAGATTCTCAGTTTGAGCCTGGATTAATTCATTTTTCCACAAAGACCCGTTCATGTGGTGCATTGTGAAGAACCACAGGAACATTAGAGAGGGTCTTTTTGACTTTGAGACAATATTGCCGAACTGAATCGTGAAAGGGGCTTGAGGCATGTTTCCTGATGTCGGTGCAGGAATGTAAACAGCCACTTCACTTTGACAGCGAGCACCGTTCTGAACTGACACCAGCGCCCACGTGGAGAGAAAGGCTGGGTGAGTGTTTACCTAAGAAAAAGTTTGCGAAAAGGAGTGTGTTTTTCACAATTTCACCTCGGAAACTGCATTTTGAGACTCTTGTGTGTGTGTGATTTTTTTAAGGTTTTGTTCTAATTGCTGGCATGGGTACCCAAATAAAGTAGGCTAACGAATCTAAGTGCTTCTACATCTCTGAATATTTATATCTATTGTGAGTATTGCCAATAAATCGTTCTAACAAAAAAAAGAGAAAAAAATGAAACCATTATTCTCTAAAGTAATAGATATTACCCACCACCTTGCCTGCCAAAATATTAAACAATAATTTCATGAAACCTTTTTGCACTCGGAGTATGGGTTGGAGATGATTCTCAACTACTACCACACGCTTGATTTCTGAAAACCTGAGTTATAGCCATTTTTGTGCTTTCTATGGTTGATTAATGTAACATCTAATAATAATTACTTTCTGAGAGTTTTCATTAAAATGTGTTCACCGGTTCATGAGATGTTTTGCTAACAGATAAACAAACACACATACATGCACAAGCACTTACGTGATCACTCGCCTGTCGTGGCAGCGGGCAATAATGGTAAAACACTGATACACCTGGACTTTACAGCCACGAGTGATCCAGACTGTCTGATCAGGAGCTACTGGAGCTCACAGAACACAAATACTGATCCACAGCTACAGAGTTTCTGGAGTTTCATGTGAAAAATTGTCACTGAGGAATTCAAAGACTCACAGTTTGGCCTAAGGCACACATGTATGTATTAGCAGCGATGTCATCTGACCTGACTACAGATAGGCTGCTTAGCCAGGTCATTGTCGCACGTGCACTCACACACACACACACACACACACACACACCCCGCCAGGCCTGGAGTAGCACTGAGTTCAGGCCAAAGAGCTTTTCATGGCAGAGCAAGCGTCACATAATGGACAGAGAGAAAGAGAAAGACACACTCATTCAGACAGTGTGCGTGTGTGAGTGTGTGTAGAGATTTAATCTTTAATCAGTGTTATTGTAGCTTGCACACTGATATGGAGACACAGTATGTAATTACAGCTGCTGCTGCTGCTGCACACACTCACAAAAGGTGTGTGTGACAGTGAGAGGTTGTTGTGTTTTTTTTCCCTGTTTCTTTCATCTCTCTTGACATCACTACCTCACATATGGAAGAAATTAGTCATGTGTATGTTTCTTGCTCTTCTGAAAGAGTGGACTTTCTGACTTCTGATACAATCTGTAACACTCTAGTTTAAGAAGATTATGATAAAGATGTCATGGCAGCAGATCTGCATCCAGATTATTATGTTACCCAACTAATGAAAATATTAGTGATGTGTTTCACTAATGTGTGTGCTGCGTCCCAGTTAAGTGACCTGCTGCTGCTTACTCCACTTTAACTCCTTTACATCTCACAGCATGCTCTCGCTCTGCTGCCCAGCATTTTGACTCAAAGGAACTGGGTCGGACTTCTCAATGATGCTTTGAAGATCTTCCAGTCTCGTCAAAGCAAAGAGCAGAAGAGGGTTGGGAAATGTGAACTGCTTTAGCTGTAATTTAACCACAGGAGGATTCTCAAAGTCACTTTTTTGCTAGTGAACACACTGTAGATGGTACATAAATACAACACTTTTAAAAAATAAAGGCAGTAAAGAGGTCTTAGAACTGCAATTGCATCAAATAACCGGCAAGAGGAGACCTCTTTGTTAAAGCAATAGTTTGGATCTTTTTCAGTGGGGTTTTGTAGAAAGATCAATGTCTGATTAATGTCTTACCTGCTATAGATAGCATTTTAAACAACCTCAGTTTGGAGAAACAGAATTTGATTCTATCTGAGGTTGTTCAAAGCGCTATCTACAACAGGTAAGATATTAACAGTTCATAAGATTTTCTACAGAACCTCATTTTAGAAGATCTGAACTGTTTCTTTAATAGGGAAATTTAATTTTATATGTTGTCTTTTAACTTTTTCTTTAATTTTCAAAAGAATTGGCAACCTTGTTTTATTTTTATCATTATTTTAAAAAAAGAACCTCTGTTAGCCACATCTGTCCAGAGACATGCAAGAGATTTAAAATAAAGCTGCTGCAAAATTGTTGGAGGGTAATGTTTTTATTTCTTATTCTTATCTTAAAAGAGAGAATTCATATAAATCCTGCAACATGTCTTTTACAGTTTTTATATATATATAATTAATCTTAGTCACAAAACCAGGTTTTAACCTTGAAAAATCCCATTATACCTTTGAGACTGCAATTTGGGCCCCCACATTCACAGGAAGTCTCCATATGCTGGTGTCCTGTTGGGTTTTGAACTCAATTATGATAAAATACACTGACACACACACACACGCACACTCGCTCTGACCTCTACCAGGAGACAACAGCTGTTAACTGTGGATGAGCCAAAGTCACTCTCATATGGCAGATACAGTGCTGTATAGCTCACAATTTGGCCTCTGGTTACCATGACAACTTGCATGTCTTTCATCAGTGGTAGTTGGATTTGTCCGTTATTTCAAGTGCAAATTTTGACAGTCACATTGCGGGTGTTGTTACATCTTTGCTGAGCTAGTCACAATCAGTGCAGACGACTGGAAGTGATCGTAACATGAGCAGCTTTTGTCCTACCTGCAGTTGTGCTGGAAGGAACCGCTAGGCCTCGATTTAGTCCAGGAGTCGTAGTTAGTCCTGCAGGCTGGGAACTAAACCCTCTGGTCTGGGGAAGGGACCTGGTCTGAGCACCTGCTGTGATCAGACACAATAAGTCGAGCTAGCAAAGAGCTGATAATATTCCTCTGCTGGTTCTGCTAATGTGGCTATGACTTGTGTTGACACTACAGCTGACTGTAACATTCCCACAAGGGGATTACTCCGAAGCTGCTACTTAAGTCAAACAGCAGCATTAACCCACCTGCTGCTTGCTGTCCTGCCTCTCCAGCCTGGAGCTGTCTCACTCTCCGGAGGTGAGACCTGCCGTTGTAGTGCAGCTGGGCCTGAGCAGCCGAGGTCAGCTGCAGGTTACACACCTCACACAGCGAGTACGTCCCGCCCTGACCTGCAGCAAAACAGCAGGGGTGAGTCTGACTGCAGGAGGATTGTTTTTTTTACACATCACTGATCCCAGTGCAGGTCAGTCACCTGGGGTTGGAGTCTGCTGGATGGAGAGACTGATAGGTGTAGGTGTGGATGCGTCCATCAGGTCTTGGCTCATCCCTCCAAAGGCAAAGATCTGCCCGCTCTCCAGGAGCTGAGAAGGGCTGAGAGGAGTCTTCATGACCTTAAATGAAAGAGATGAAGACCGTGAGCAAACTAAACTTTGTGGCTTAGAAGAAGTGTTCATTGTCCAATTAAAAGTTCAGCGACTCATTCACCAACTCTAGCAAGAGGACACTGACAATGTAGTAAGACACCAACAACCTTTTTTTACCACTTATATGCATATAAATGTGTGATTGAAAGAACAAACACTGCATATAGATAATGAAAAACTGGGATTGGATTACTTCAACCTAGATTTTGAGAGTCCCCATGGCTCTTAATTTGAAGTCAAAGAAATAATAATTAAAATATTCCCTAGTGGAAACTGGACAGCCCTTTTAGTAGTCAATATGGGATCAGTTGTTGTCCTTTTATATAAACAAATGCAACAAATTTGCTGCATAACATTATCTAGCTTGTAATAGACTTTGACATACTGTACATGAATTTTTGCTTGTTAAGAAGATTGATAAAGGTACAAAATGTATTTTAAAATTGATCAAACTAGATAGTAATGGTTGATGTGACAGTAAAAACAGTTTGACAAAAGAAAACATTTTCATTTGTTAGTGCATAGATTGTTTCCTTGAAAAATGAATGAACAAGGCACACCTGTGCAATACTCATGCAGTCTAATCAGCACCTTGATCCGCCACACCTGTGAGGTGGATGGATAATCTCGGCAAAGGAGAGGCGCTCACTGACACAGATTTACACACATTTGTGAACAACATTTAAGAGAAAAAGCCCCATTGTGCACACAGAAGAAGTCTTAGATCTTTCAGTTCAGCTCATGAAAAATGGGAGCAAAAACAAAAGTGTGCATTTATATGTTTGTTCAGTATATATTGCCAACTTCTACAGCCAAACATTTTGCACACACAGTTAATTTTGCAAATTGCAAAACAGAATTGCTGGCACAGACCTCACATCTGAAAATGTATTGGAGATTTCCTCAAGCACTTCAGCAAATAAAACCTGAGAGGGGGAAAAAAAAAAACAGCACCTGAGTGAAGGTGACACCAAAACTCTTCATGACAAAAAAAGGAGACGCCAAGACAAGCGGACGGACGGACGGACAGATGGACAGCAGGGAGTCCTGAATGACACCGGATGCATTAAACGCTCACAGGGAGAGTGATGAAGTAATGAGTAAGAGGAGAGAGGAAGGATGACATATGCACGTGTGTGTGTGTCCAGCATATAGTGTGCATGTGTCGGTCAGTTCTTGACTGTGTCCATCTGTTGTCCTGTCAGCTCTGCCAGGTCACGTGACCGCTGATAGGACACACACACACACTCGTTTTCTTCAAACTGCTGTATTTTTATATTCACTCTGGGGGTTGTGGGTCAGGTTGGAGCCAGCTCGTTAAAGCTTTACCGTCGACAGAGAAAACCTCATTGATTTTGGTTTTATAGACCGGTAAAGCAGATGCTGCCCAGATGTTTCGATGAGAAAATGACGATCTAACATGAAGACGATTCTGTAACTTTGCTTCGAAACGGTTTGACAAACAGCTGCTGCGGGCGCTGGATCCAAATAAATGATAATAATTTAGAAACACTAAGACTGCTTCTGAGACTTGAAATTTAAAAAAGCAACACAACATGAGTCAAGAGTGTGCAAGAAGTCTGACTAAACGGACAATTAAACTTTGTAAAAGCTTGAGACAGCATAGCAATACTTTTCTAAAGTACCTGCTACACCTTTGGCCCATGAACTCAGAACATAATTCATTATGTCCAGCTGGAGCAACTGCAGTCAGACGTTTACCTACCTTCATTATGGGCATGAATGTCATTCGTTTGGGGCTTTTAATGATTTATTTAAAGTGTCCTTTTTCCACAGTGGAATGATGATACAGCATAAAACTTCAATGTTTTTTTATAAAAATAGGAGTTGGGTTTATAAGTTTGTGTTTAGTGCAGATTTTCTTTTTACAAGTTGCACCTCAACTACACCTCAGTTCCAGCTGGATATGTGACCACTTTTCTTGGCAGATTTTACAAAAATCATTTAAATTGGATAGTTTCCTGGAACGGGTATGGCATTTAAACATAGTCCACAAATTTTCAATGGGTCTGAATATGGGGTTTTAGGATGGCCATTCCAAAAGCTGCATCTCATCCCCAACACATATTCTGAGCTCTACAGATTGTAAAAGATGCTTTTTTTTTTTTTCAAATCTTCGGCAATAACTGTTAGAGACAACCCTGTCTGTCAGGAGCAACTTATCTCATAAATCCATCTCAAGGATGGATTTTAATGAAACTCTCAAGAAGTAATTACTGGATGCCACCTACAACTGATTAATCTTTGCAGTCAACCACATTCAAGATGGCAACCACTGCTAATAAACCATAGAAAACACAAAAATGGCAATAGCACAGGCAATTTTACAGATATTAAGATCAAATGTGACAGGATTTTGATCATAAATCAAAACAAATGTTTGATATGTTAGAACAGACATTGATACACCCGATATTTATGTTAAGTTCTTCCTGTCCATCTTTCTGTATTCCAGCTGGTTGTTTGCATTTACCTGAGTTCCACAGACAGCTGGTTAATCTGCCACAGTAATGAATTAGCTACACACACACATACACAAAAAAACATGTAAACACACACACAGCCACAGAGCCAGTTGATGCTGACATCAGCTTCAGCAGAAAAAGGATTAAATATATCTGCTGCATTGAGCTTGGAATTACTCACACACACACACACTTTTGCATGCACAGGTAAATACAGACCCAAGTACACTGCACACACAGAAATATGCAAACAAAGAAAGAGTAAGGCAGTGATCCAGGGATTCAGAAATAAAATACCATGAAATGTGTGCATTTACCTTTGCTTTCTGTCATGTGTGTATGTGAGTCTAATCCAGGCTGACCTGGCAGTCAGTAATCAGTGAGGCCAGCTGTGGGTTATAATCCCGCACACACAGACACACACACACACACACATAAAACTATTCAAGGATCAATATAATTCCTGACTGAAGAGAAGAAGCAGAAAAATCTCTTCCATCAATGCTTCTCAATGATATGAAGACTTCAGAGAAGCACCTGACTGAGTTTCAGCCTCATCTCCATGTCTTTCATGTTACGGTGAAATAGAGTTCATCACTTTTATCGAGAGAGTTGATACCAGACCGCTCATGGACGGCTAAATCCAAAAGACCACAACCCTGATCAATTTGTTAAATGTTAAAAATACAATTAAGTCAAAGTTGGTTCCTACTCATTTATAGTCACTGGCAAAAATGGTTGAGCATGCAGAAGAAGTGGTTGAAATCAGATGAAACTGCACAAGTTGAAAGGTCATGTGACTGTATTGCAATGATTATAATATCCAATCAAATAAATAACAGAGTTGGCCATATGGACACACTGCTGGTTCCATATTTTCAAGTTGTGACACACCCTCAGGAGTGGATATAAGGAGCAAGCTCAGGCAGAACATAATCATACAGTCATTGTAGCTTCCATCGTGTTGTCAGCCCACAGTGGTTGTTCTGCCCTTCAAGAGCCACGGTCTGAGTTGATATCTGTGCGTGCTGATCTCTCACATTCGATTGGGGAAACATTGAGGAACCTGGCTGTCCACATTAGGACCACAATACGATGTAGGCAGTCCTTAGACACATTTAGCATGGGAGGACAGGTGTTGACTTGTCAAAAGACCCTATCAAGAAGGTTAGACATGAGGACACAAGGTCAGTGATCTAAATCTATGCTCTCAGGGTCCCACGAATCAGGACCAGAAGTGACCTTAAGTCATGCAGTATGGTTTTCCACAACATTGGTAAAATTGGTCCTCTTCCTTTGACACAACCATAATCACACATAATGGCCATCCATGATAATAAGGAACCGATATACATTATTAAACATGATATGTCGCCACTCATCATCAGTTCATGCTTCTCAGTTGGCACCACTACAAATGCGCCCTTCTATGCTCAGATGTTAACAGCAGCCTACACATGAGACCGTGAACCTGTAGGCTAGGTCAATGGTTCCCAACCCTGGTCCTCAAGGAACACCATCCTGCATGTTTTCATTGTTTCCCTGCTTTTCAGCAGGCCTTTTATGTCTGCAGAAGCCAGTTAATCACTACCTCATTCAAATCAGGTGTGTCAAACCAGGGAAACAACTAAAACATGTGGGATAGGGACCCGGGTTTGGATTCACTGGTCTAGTTGATGCCAGCTGTTAAAACACAGTGTAGGGCGACATGGCGTGTTGTCATTAGACCAATATTTGGTATGTATGGAATAAGTAGATGCCATCAGATTCTGTAATGCTTTCCGCACAATGCAACAATCATTCCTTGGTATGATCTATTTTGAGAGACTGGAACCTTTGTGACCTGTGCAGGTTCTTTCATGTACCAATTGGTTCCTACATTGAGTTGCTGTGACATCTGTACACTCCACATGAAACCATCTGACCTCACAATTAGACTCTTATCAAACTCCCTCAGGTGGTGATGCTGTCTAATGTGTCTACTGTGTCTGGTGACCTGTACTCACTGTATTGGCTGACTGTTGAATGTTCCAGCAACTGCCTGATAACACTGCAGACATGATGCCACCACTTATGCTCTCTGGTGCCCACTCTAGCTCTTTGAAAATAAAATCATTTACACACCTATAACTGGTCTGAGTGTGGACCAAATCTAATTCTGTTCTTCTATCTGTATAATAAATATAAACATAAAACCAACTCTTATTTTGATTAGTTATCTGTCATTGTTGTCGTGAAATCAAACTTTTTTGTGTTTCTCATGTTTTCCTAGAAAATGATTTCTTTAGTGCTTCAGTATTTTGTATCGGACACAATCAGAAGTGTGGCTTCCAGTATTGTTTTGATGAGTTAAAATGTTTTAGGATTTCAAACTTGCTGTACAGGCAGGAAACTACTTTAAAACCATAAAAGCCAGGAATCCTTACTCTAAATGAGTCTAAACACCATCAGCTCTACTCGTATACTTATGCTGACACTACCAGGCACAGGGATTCTTGTTCAGTGATGTATGAAATGTTTATTGATTTTTTTTTTCAACCTAAAGATGTCCTTCAGTTTATGTGACAACACAGGAAATCACTAAACACAAAGATACGAGGTTTTTCTCATCAGATATTTTCTTTTTCTTTTTTTTATGTCGGCAAAAAGAATGTTGAGAGCTCCATCCGATATATTGAAAACTCTAAATCCTGCTGATGTTAAAGATAAAGGAACAGAGGGCACTAATGTATGGCACTGTTCCCTGAAAGAGATGGTTCACCACACACACACACACACACACACGCTCAAACACACACACACAGCAACCTGAGGGGATGACAGGACAAAGAAACTAATGGAAATGTGACAAGACAGAGAGGGTTCTAAGAGTGGCTCTCTCATCCTGAGGCCAGTAGCTGGTAATAATAGTGACCACACACACACACACACACACACACTGAACAGAGCTGTGGCCAACAGCAGCACAGACAAACTGGAACAAACTACAAGATACAGTTTGATGTCTGTTCCTGCATAAACCTGAGTTACCACAATCACGAAAATGTCACAGAAAATAGTTTTTAAGAGACAAATCATTTAATATAGTTAATATCGTTATATTTTTGAAATGTTCTTGCAATAAAATTGGTACCCCCACCCGCCTTTTTATTTATAAATTATTTTTTTAAGATGACTTATGACTTGTCTATTCACATTTTCATCTAATTTGACACTGGGTGTCCGCTGTATCCTATTTGCATAAAATGTAGAGCTCCTGAAACATTTTTAGACAAACTATTGCCTCATACTGTTCTGTTTCTGGGGCATTGTGTGCTGATGGATTTCAGCAGAAAGAGACCCAATATAAATAAAAGAAAAATCTTCTCTATTTTTCACATAAACTTATCTTTTCCAAATCAATTAAAGGGGAAAAACGAAATCAGGTTTTTTTTTTAAATTAGACACCAACATATCTTAATAACTGATCAAGCATTATTTACTTCTTTAACTTAGAGCCTCCACTCAGCCTGTGCATGACTTTCAACATGCTTTATGGGGTCAAAATATCGTGACTGCAGTTCTGACCTCAAATCACAAGTTTAACAATGGATTTATAGAACTTGTTGGGACGAACGGTTTCCTGTCAGCCTGAATTTAAGACAAAAAGACATCCTACTAAACAACAGCCAACCTGTTTGATGTGATCACATTCACGCTGCACTAAATCTGAAGACCTGCAGGAGGCTGAAACCTGAAGACACTTTGAGGACACATACTGTGATCTCCATTCAGATAATGAAGCCACCTCCTTCCTCCAGACTGCAACACACAAGCTGAGGTTATCGAGGACGTGTCTTAAAGTGCAGCAAGGTGTTCAAACTAATGGAAGCGATACTTAAACATTTATGTTATATATATATACTGCAAAACCCCTAAAATATAATAAAAATTCTGTTTTTACAAGTCAGTTCATCAAATAATCATGATTTGTACATTGAACTAATTAAATATTTGAACTTAGTATATTACTAGTGTTAAGCGCATGTTGGTTTGTTGAATTTGTGTAAATTTAAAACCCTTTTTTTCTGACAATTACATTTCTAGACACCACAACAAAGCAGCGTGAAAGCAATGATCTAAAGGTAAAAGACAGAAAGACAATAAAGACGAGAAAGAAGTCATGTCAGCAAAATGGAAATCTCAACACAAACAGCTGCATTTCCATCACTTCAGACAACATTACATTTTCATATATTGGATGATGAAAATAGGACCCAAATGCAGACGTGCAGGATGGAATCAGGAACTTTCATTATCAAGAACCTAGCATTCTTTGAAAGAATGCATATCACCTGCCACTTTTCATTAGAAATGATGATGTTAGGGACCTTTTGGTTAAATCTCAAAAATAATGGCACACCCATTTTCACATATTTGGACAAAATCTATAAGCACTCAGTGTTTGTGTTGGGAATGACTCTTCGCTACCACATTAAATTTTAGCTCAATATTTGTAAAACTTACTGAGTTATAGCGATTGTTGTGTTGAATAAAATCCATTATTTGTGGCAGCCATCTTGAATTGTGTTGACTGTGAACCCAGTGATTCATTTCTGAACGCTTCATTAAAATCCATCCAGTGGTTCATGAGATATTTTGCTAAAAGACAGACAGGGTTGACTCCAACTGTAAATTGGCAGGATGTGGGTATTTTCGATTTGTTTTTTGGTATCATCTGTGCTCGAGTTCATTTATTAGTCCTGTGTTGCGATCCTCATGGTGTTCCCGGATTTATAGATTATTGTATAATGCCTGCTGTGTGTTTTGTACCATCATTCACTCTCCCTCAGTAGTTTTCCAGTCTTCCTGCCACACCCACTTCACCTGTTCCTTACGACATGTCAGTCAATCTCCCACTCACCCTCAGCGCTTTATATTCAGTCACTTCCATCTCATCGTAGTTGGTCTCATGCCGCGTTTCAGTTTGCTTCTTGGGTCACGTTGTGATCTTTCTGTATTTAGTTTCTTATTCTTTTGCTGCCATGTCAGCCTTTTTTGTTAAATAAATCAGGTTTGTTTTTTTTTTAAGAAGGTGAACCTGATATAATGACAAACTTCTTGTCATTATAACAATGATGTTGTTCAGAATATGTTTTGGGGATGACTCTCGGTTATTACACTAAATTTTACTTCATTCATTTTAGTTAATTCGCTCATATTTTGACCCATGGCACTTGGTGGGCTCTGTATATTTTCTAGTGTCATGTTTTGAAACCTCCCTTCTAACCCTATCCTAAATTGTATTAGAAGTTTGAGTCAGACTATGTCCCCACATTAAAAACACATAAAAATGCTGTACTGTCCAAGTGTAGAAACAAAGGCACTGATATCCATTTTTTTTTAAATAAAAAACAGTTATATAACTATTAAAAGCATGAATTGGTTTCTTATAGATAAGGGAAAAAATGCAGAATACAAAGTCCCTGCATTGGTTTTACATGTGCAGACAATCAGATTATATCAAAAATATTCATGCATTTTTATATTTAAAACTATACCCATGCTTTTAAAACCAATCTTTCTGCCACACTTATTTTTTATTTTGGTTTGCCAATAAATCATTTTTATTTTACTCATTTTAATGTCATAAGTATTGATGATAGTCTCACCACCTGTATTTACATTCAGAGCCAACTTCCCTTAAACTGATAGATGTCCTGCACCAAAGTGAAGTTGTCACCTTTTGTTCTGGTAACTTTAGTACCATTACTGTACTCCTGCTAGAGCATTGATTTTAGTTGTAAATTTACTTCGACAATAGGTTTAGGTCATGGTAGGAAGGACTTCTTGTGTTGTTGGGTGTAAAGTCCATTCACAAAGACCACAGATCTTCCCAGAGGTGGGACATGACCCAATTAAGAGGTAATGTAGTTTTGATCTCTTTCAGGGTCCAGGAGTTTCTTTATTCAGCCTGAGTGAAGCTAGGCAGGCTCAGCTTCGATTCCCTGCCAGGAGGCAAAATAAAGTGTGCATCACACCTAAAGGAGAGAAAAGGGATGATATGGACTTTAGCTGCAAGATTTAAAGACATCATGTATCCTATAGACAAAAGCCAAAATCATGTATGATTTAAACACGCACACGCATGAAGACAAAGAAAGCACGAGGCACTTCAGGACACAGTGACTTCACTTCTGTCTTTAAATAGCTGCTCCGCTCCATCACGATGTGACTCCTACTGTTCAAGGTGAAATCCTACTCTTTTTCTAGAATCCAGGACTGAACTGTCAGAGCTAACCGCTCATAAAGGCGCCCGAACACCCAAGGGCCCCCCTCCAGCGCTAACGAAGCAACACTCTGCTACCCTCGCTGAGAAAGTAGAGTTAGAAATCTAACTGAAATCATTTGGCTCATTGACACATTTATGAGCAGTAATGAGGACGGGTAACGAGTTCAAACCCTTCTCTCAACTTCCTGTTGTTTTGAACAGATTCTACAACAGGCAGTCAAAGGAGAAACTAAAAACATGTATTAAATGCTAGCGAGCCACATTCTGATGTATGAACATATATAACCATGTTTCTAGAAACATAATAAACTGTGTCACCAAGACTGCACACTTTTAGAATAGAACAAGAAACCTTTATTGAACAAGAGTACCTAATAAAGTGGTTGATAAGTGTATATATATATGTGGTGTTTACTGGAGCTGTCATAAAACATTTAAGATTGACTTGTTTTAGATAACTACCATGTGTTTTTCTTTTACCTCTGTTTTGATTACCTATTAATGTCACTTCTTCATGGGAAGTTATCTTTTTTTAAACTAAGATTGCTTTGATTGTTGCCTCTTAGTCATAACTCCTCACAACCCCAGCTGACATAAAACAAATTATACTTTTAAACCTTTTCATTTATTAAAATGACAAAAGCACTTTGACAGAGGCAAGAAAAGACTTTCAAGGGTTTCCTTCCAAAAAATATGAAAAAATAACAAATTAATATGAATTTCTGAAGCCTTTTTCTGTTTTTCTTTCTAAACAGGAAACTCTGGCATCACAGAGATAAACCAGATGTTCCTCTATTACAGACTGTCAGAGATTAACACACACACAACCTACCGCATGTAGGTTACCCAGCAGGCTGCGCAGCATTTGGTAGGACATGATTGGTCGTGCCAGAAGGGGATTGTGGGATTGGGATTATAATCCAGAGATAAATGTGTGTTGGTGTCTACGTGTGTGAGTTTCAGCTCAGTTGGTATAATCTGTGGTCTAATAATAGAGATTACCACTTGCACTCTTCTGAGAGCCCGTCGTCTGACCTAAACCCCTCCCTGCTGAAAGGGTCCTCAGAAAACTCCTCTGACCTCTGACCTCCACATAACTGTGTGTGTGTGTAAAGGTGATACACACTTCATAGAGAACATTCATTTTTGACCTTTAGGAACATGCAGTGCTACAAACTAATTTAAATTAAAGGCCTATGATTCTTTGAAGGAATGCATATCAGCCACTGCTGTTCATGCTAGAGCTTTAAGATAAAAACATCTTATCATGAGAAGGGATGGAGTTGTAGATGTTTTGGTCAAACCTTATAAATGAGGTTATAAGAGGTCATAAGAGATATGATATCTTAGCTCTGAAAGTATGTGTTGAGGGTGACTCTCAGCTATTATAACATCAAATTAAGCTCAATATATGTAAAACTGATTGAGCTTGTTGCTCCAGCAGTCAAACGGCTGCGGCGACCATATTCAGTTGGGTAGACTCCAAATGTTAATTAGCTGTAAATGTACACCCAATGATTACTTTCTGGAAGTTTCATAAAAATCCATCCTGCGGTTCATGAGATATTAATAATAATAATAAATATTGTCTCTATGTTGTAAATGAACTGGTGTCTAATAAAACCCAAAAGACTGACATCTCTTTTGCCTGTTTTATAGCAGGAAAAGACTCAACACTGGAAAAAGTCAAAAACAATGTTTAGTTTAGATGACAGCTTGATGAACAGGAAATATATCCACCTTCTAAACATATGTCAAATGGATTACCATTCATGATTACCAGAAAAAGGTTGCAGATGTAGCAACACCATCACTGATGTTTACCATCTTCAGTGAAATCATTTTAAAAGGTCTGCTTAAATGTCCAAGAAAGCTTGTACACGACTCTCACTCATTATAAATTTGTACAACATTAGGATCAGGACTGCAGGTATCAAGAAACAATACCAGAAGCACATATTAGCCTGATACGTTTCATTGTTTTGTTCCTTTTCTATTCCTTCATTACCCATCAGCCCTCTGCAGCCCTAACTGCAAAGGGCTAAAAGTTATCTGGCACGAGGGGAAGTTCACCAGCAGCCCTGAACCTGAAAGTCCGTCACAAGCTGGCGTAACAACAATCAGAGTGCATGTCTGCTGTCTGCACAGTAGCAGTTACGGACAGCAGCAGCCGGAAAACATTGACTCCGACCGAAAGCCGAGAAGACGACTATGACATCACTTCCTTCTCAACAAGCTGACTTATCAAACATTCAACAGCTGCTCCACTCAACTAATGGAAGAAGAAACACGAGACAAACACAGAAACACACACCTCGGTGGGCAGTTTAAGTGTCTGTAACCTCTGACTCAGTAAATAATTTAAAATAACTCAAAAGTTATAGACCAGTTGCTAGGTTCGGCAGGATTACAATAGAAACTAATGTAAATGCAAAATGAATTGACTGGAGGCAGAAATGAGCAAAAATTCTTATTATTATGTAGAAAAAAATAATATAGAATAACAAGTCAACAACACAGTTCAACCAAAACAATAACCACAAGCCGGCATATCAAAATCAAAACCCCAGTCCAATTGAGCTCAGAATCTCAGTTTGTCTTTATAGTCGTCGGTCAAGTCAAAACATGTTCTTAAGTTCAGCTCTTTCTTTCTGTTCAGTGGTCGTATTGTTACCACATGGATGTTCACAACTGGAGAGAAGAATGAGGTTCTTCAACAGATGTTCAGTTTTCCTTTGGGCACAGGCTCGCCATCTCCGTCCGGAGAGAATCCAGGAATCCGATCCAGCTTCTTAATCACCAAAAGAAACCTAGCCTACACACAATAATTATATTATTGTATACAGCTAAACAATCCTTTTCCCTTATCCATTCATACAGCTATAGCTTAGTTTTTATCTTCAAGTTTCATATTACCACAGTAATACTTTACATGCATGTTTCTTTTAACTCAAAATATCCTTAGTAGTACATGAAATTAATTTTAATCACATGAAACAAATAAATGAAATTCTCTTTTAACCATAAAATTATGATTACTATTTTTAATCGATTCAATAATCAATTAAACTTATGTAAATCATAACATGAATTACAATTCACCTATCACTTTACCCAGGAGCATTTAATCTGGTTAGCTCCAATATTCTACCTTAGTCATCTTCTGTACCAGTAAAACCCATTCCGGTTTATCATTACAGAAGTAACTTCCGTTTTATAACCAATAAAAGATACATTTAACAGCATTAATCAGTAGGTTCAACTAAAAAATAGTACAAAAAGAACTTAAATATTATTAGGTGAAATCATATCTTAACAGAAATAACAATTTTAGACATTTAAACAGAAATAAATCCAACCGCCATTTAGCGCTAGCCCAATGCTAATTGTAGCATGCTTTCTTCCACAAGCACATGTCTCAACTCACCAAGATGAAGTTTCAATATGGACACGGCAATGGACAGCCACACGGTTTCTCTACCTCGTGCTCTCTTCGACTTAACATAACAGATATTCCAAATTAGCTTCTGAAAAGTGCAGTTACTTGTTTAAAATGTTTTTCTGCCTTAAACTCACCAAAATGACAAAGTTTAGCACCAGGCGTCCATAACCGACCTCTTTCCATTTTCAAAGTGCAGCAGAGCGAATTCGGCGTCAAGTTAGAAAGAAAAAGATCGCACTTCCTGTTCAACCGGAAATAACGCTAGAAAGAGATACTTACACTTCCTCTTTTCAAAATAAAAGTTTTGCTTATTCTTTAAATAAAATAGCGCAAGTGCTTTGACAGACGTTTTCTGTTCTGGGTTACACACTCCCCTGCTAAATGTCATGCACGTCCCGTTGCATGTGGACCCAATACTGTCCATCTTTGCTATTAAGGGACTCTGAGAAGGCTGTACTCAAACCTTGAAACAGTGACGTCACTACTGTCACTAGTGGATTTCCTAAATTAGGATAGTCAAGTCTTTTAGAAGGTTGTCTGATTCTTTCTGATCGTCTAATTGGTTGAGTTGCAATGGGACCATTACTGTCGATGTCATTGTGCATATCGACTGATTGGTTCGCTGGGTCTTTAACGAAATCCCCAGAAGGTTCATTCACCATGCTGGTGGTTTCACTTTCCACCTGTTCGTCAATTCCTGTATTGTCTTTATCAGGTATGTTTCCTACAGGTAAATAATCAGTAGCTTCACCTTCATTTACATCTTTCCCCATATTTGGTTCTGTACTGACAGTGGTTTCAGACAATTCACAATCAGGTTTGTTTGTCATGTCTGGTTTTTGAAAAATCTTTGGGTATTCATGTACAGTGATAAATCTGCCTATTTCTTCACATGGAGAGTTCTCCACCCATGGAAGCAAAAGTTCATTGTCAAGCTCTGTTAACCCTTCATGTTCGATTAACTGTTCATGGTCATTATTGTGTGAGACAGTAGTTCGACGTGTCTTGGGATGGTGAATCGGCTCTGGCTCAGATAAGTATTCTGCAGCAACAGGAAGAAAATCACAGGGAAGCAAAAGGTCTCTGTGTAAAGTTCGGAAAGGACCTTGCTTAGACTCTGGTTTGACAGTATAAACAGGTAAGTCACCTGCACGTTTCACAACCACATGAATGTCTGCCTCCCATTTGTCAGCAAGTTTATGCTTACCACGCAGTCGTACATTTCTAACTAAAACCCGGTCCCCAGGTTCAAGTTCAGAAACAGTGATTTTGCGGTCAAATCTGTTCTTATTTTTGTCAGCAACTTTTTGTGCACTCTTTGAAGCTAACTTATAGCTTTCCTCTAGCCGTTTCTTGAGATTCTCAATATACTGTGAATGTGTCACTTTTCGGTCTTTGTTGAGAGGAAGTCCGAACGCAAGATCAACGGCCAATTTGGGTTTTCTACCAAACATCAATTCGTAGGGAGTAAACCCTGTTACGTCATTACGTGTGCAGTTATACGCATGTACTAATGGCATAACATATTGTTTCCAGTGAGACTTTTGTTTGGACTCAAGCGTTCCTAACATGCTAAGTAATGTTCTGTTGAATCTTTCAGTGGGATTACCCCGTGGGTGGTATGGAGTGGTCCGTATTTTCTTTATGCCCGAGATGTCACATAATTCCTTTATTAGTTTTGCCTCAAAATCAGGACCCTGATCACTGTGTAGGCGCTCAGGTATGCCGTAGTGAACAATAAATTGGTCCCACAGGCACCTGGCAACTGTTTTTGATTTTTGATTAGGGGTAGGCAATGCCAAAGAAAACTTGGTAAAATGATCCGTTATTACCAAAATGTTACTTGTGTTACTGCTGTCTGGTTCCAGACTGAGAAAGTCCATGCAAACAAGCTCTAGAGGTCGTGTTGTGGTTATATTGACCAGTTTAGCTGCCTTTTCAGGTGGACTCTTCCTTCTTATGCAGCGTTCACATGTCTTTACTTTCTGTTCAACTTCCACTGCCATACGCGGCCAAAAGAATCGTGTTCTAACCAGATTAAGAGTTCTGTCATAACCTAAGTGGCCCATGTCATTGTGCAAGCTTTGGAGTACTTGAGCTCTGAGCTCCTCCGGAAGAACAAGCTGGTGGGTCACTTCGTCTCCATCTTGTCGTTTCCTATATAACACCCCATTGTGCATCTCAAATCGATTTAGTTCCCTAAGCAAAATAGGGAGATCTGGGAGTTCTTTTCTAGCAGTTGGTGGAGGAGTTACACCATGTTCAAGTTTTTCAATAACCTGTCTGATTGTCGAGTCTGCTCTTTGTTTGGCCCCTATTTCTGACTGGGACAAGGCAGGAATAGTTGGCAACCCATGGTGTTCCTCTGAACCATATACGTCTGGGATCGCTTCTGCAGAGATGGTAAGTGACTCTACAAGGGTAATACCACTATCATGACAGTCACTTCTGATTTTGACAAGATGGTTTTGACATATTGCGTGAACAACTTCACTATCTACAAGCTCTGTGGTGTTGGTGTCTTCTAGGTGACACTCTACGAACCGGCTTACACGCTCCTGCTCTTTTCTGGACTGGACATCATTTACAAGTTCCCCATGAGGGCGTCTAGACAGTCCATCTGCATCTAGGTTTTGCTTACCCGCCCTATACTGCAACTTAAAGTTGTAGTTCGACAAAGCGGCAAGCCACCTATAACTAGTGGCATCCAGTTTAGCAGAGGTCAATATGTATGTAAGTGGGTTACTATCGGTAACTACCGTGAACTGACCACCATACAAATAATCGTGGAACTTTTCAGTTACTGACCATTTGAGTGCTAAAAATTCCAACTTGTGAGCTGGATAACGTGCTTCACTCCTTGATAACCCACGGCTGGCAAAAGCTATGGCCCTAAGCTGACCCCCTTGATCCTGATAAAGTGCCGCGCCTAAACCTGTGGTGCTGGCATCGGTATGCAGTACATAAGGCAGTTTCGGGTCCGCAAAGCCTAAAACAGGGGCTGAGGTTAGCTTTTCGATGATCAAATCAAAAGCTCTTTGACAGTCTGTGGTCCATCGGCTCTCAAATGGCAGTCTGGGGTCAAAGTAGGTCTGATTGGTTTCTTTGAACTTTGAGTTTTTGCGGAGTGGTGGATACCCACGCGTGAGGTCATTGAGTAGGCGCACTATGGACGAGTATCCTTTTATGAAACGTCTGTAGTACCCAGAGAATCCTAAAAAAGACCTCAGTTCCTTGAGATTCTTGGGTCGTGGCCAGGTCTTTAAGGCCTGAATCTTTTCGGGATCAGTTTCGACACCATGCTCAGAGATTATGTGACCAAGGTACCGGACTGTCGTTTGGAAAAACTTACATTTTTCTGGTGATAACTTTAGCCCATACTCCTTAAGACGGTGGAGTACCCGCATGAGTCGTCGTTCATGTTCCTCTAGACTATCTGAAAAGATGATGAGGTCATCTAAGAAAACTAGCACCTCATGCAAGTTCATATCGCCAACGCAGCGCTCCATGAGTCGCTGAAACGTACTTGGGGCGTTTGTTATGCCCTGTGGCATTCGGTTAAACTCCCAAAATCCAAGTGGTGTTACAAATGCAGTCTTTTCTTTGTCATCTTCTTCTACCTCAATCTGGTAATACCCGGACTTAAGATCAAGGACAGTAAACCATTTAGATCCTGAGAGGGCTGAAAATGTCTCTTCTAGATTGGGAAGAGCGTAAGAGTCTTTTATTGTCTGTAAATTAAGCTTGCGAAAGTCTATGCAAAGCCGCACATCATTGTTTCGTTTTCTCACCACGACGATGGGAGATGAATAAGGTGACTTTGACTCTCTTATCACACCTGCTGCAAGCAGCTCCTGTAGGTGTTTCCGCACAGCCTCAAGGTCTTGAGGGTATATAGGGCGTGCACGGTGCTTAAAGGGAGTCGGATCGTGAAGTTTAATGGAGTGTTTTACTTTGCTCGTACACCCAAAGTCCAGATCATGGGATGCGAATACTTCGGGAATGTCATTGAGTTGCTTGGTTATCCTCTCTTTCCACTCAGGTGGAATCGGAGAGTCTCCAAAGTTGAAACTCAACTGTGTCTCATTTGTAGTTGGCTTAGTTTCACTGTTGACGCTGTGCTGGGACAGGATACAATGAAGAGCTCCAAGCTCTGCGATGACACAAGTGGAAGGAATGGTGACATCCTGTTCGGTTTCATTTGTAATCATTACAGGCACTTTGTGTGGAGCTCGTGAAGGAATTGTGACCAAACAAGTTTTAACACAAAGTCCACCAGGCAAGGAAGAATGAGAGGGATGTTCAACCATGGCACATGTGTCAACTACTGTACGGTGAATGTTAGCAGATCCTTCCAAAAACACTGTTTGGCCTGCAGGAACAACAGCTGCAGTCTTGTCTGACAGGGTAACTAATCCAATGTTCCCATCTTTGTTTTGTGTGTGCCTTAGTTCAAGAGTCTTCAATAGTGCTCTATACCCACAAAAGCTAGGTAAGTAATCAGTGTTCTCAACATCTAAAAACTTCCCATAAAGGACATCGAGTGTGTTTGTCCCCACCAAGACTGGTGTTTGATTACTCGAACGAGTGTCTGGAACAACAAGGGCTAAGGTTGACACGTCAATCTCTGCGCCTAAGAAATCTTTTGGGAAGGTAACACACATCTCTATATAACCCAAATATGGGACGGGCTGACCTGCAGCACCCTCCACTTCCAAAAGGTCATAGAGCGGGTTAAGGGTTTGATCTGGAAAGTTTTGTTTGTAGAAAGTCTCCGTTACAGTAGTTACTTGTGATCCAGAGTCAAGAAGGCAATTCACATTAACACCTGAAATGCTAACGACAGCTGTGCACTTAGATCCAACTAATCCTTCTGGTATATTGTACTTCCGTGGCTTGGTGACAGATTGTTTAAGGTTAGCTCGTTGCTTGTACTTAGTGGGACATGACTGACCGCATACAGCCCCCATTTGCCCCGCAATAGGAACTGTTTTCAGTTTAAATGTTCTTTAACAGCTGAGGGATTCTCAGCTTCCCATTTTCTCTGTTTTTCTTTAAACAGTTTGCGCTTTTCAGTAACTAGAACTGGGTCTGGTTCATTTTCGCAGTTTGGCTTGATGTGACCATCTTCTCCACATCGGAAACAATACCACGGCTTGGGTGGCGTATTCTGAGTTTTAACTGTTAGTTTGGTGGGTTCTATAATCACCTTTTCCAGCTTTCGTTTCTCTTTCGGCTTTGTATTGAATGGACTGATTTTATTTTGTGTTTTTGATTTTGTAGTCATTTTTACTAGTTGAGACTGGATTTCTGCAACTTGCTTTGAGAGTTCCTGAATTGAGTTCAAGGTAAGTGCGCTATCGTTTCCATTTGAGAAACCTTCTACCGTTTGAAGGTGAGATGTCACCTTTTGTTTTGTACTGCTCAGATGTTGTCTCATTCGCATATTTTTGGTAGCATTTTGGTCTTCTTCGGTGCGCAATAAGAGAAGCAGATCAGGAAAGGTTGGTGGGTTTTCTCGCTTTTGTTTTAACTGGAGTGCAGTTAGAAGGGGATCATCCCAACACCCTCGACAAAACTGAGTGATGAGAAGTCTGTCAAAATCATTGCTCGAGGCACCACCCCGTTTCACTGTGCAAGTTAAGGCTACCTGGAGGCGTTGCAAGTAAGACGATGGTTTTTCACCTGTATTTTGGAATGTGTCAAGAAATTTGGCATATAGCTCTCCGCCATCTTGAACTGTCCCATAAGCAGAGTCTAGTAACTTAAGGTATTCTGTGGGTGAGCTGTTAGGATTCAAGTGCTTAACTACATCAGCTGCTGGGGGTAAGATAGACTCAAGGATCTTTCGAGATTGTTGCACTTTGGAAATGGAAGGATCACTCATGAGCAGTTCTACACTAGAACGCCAAGCATCATAATCTGGCTCATATGTTGGTCGCGGATCTTTGCCAGAAAAAACTCTGAGTTTTTGTGAGAACTGTTGCCCTGAAAAATCTTCTCTTTTCACAATGTGTTCAACTACCACACGCTGCACTTCGGGAGGGTTTAAATCATGTGCGGACATGGTGGTTAAACTATGAGCTGGGCTACTCGCAGTGTGATTTGACTGGCTTGATCGTTGTGCACCTTGAATATTGGGGTCAATTGCTGAAGGCTGAGATTCGACCCTGGGAGATGTAGGTAAGTTCTCAGGTAAGTTAACCTGCTCTGTTTGGTCATGTTCAGTTTCTTTGATTGACTCAGCAATCTGTGACATCATGTCCTTCAGAACATCTGCAAAATCTCTGCCACTCATCTTAGCTAGGTATTTAATGTCAGTGAGATATGACTTGGTTGTATCATTCCCCACACATTGAGTGTAAACACTTGCAAGGGATTGTATCCTGTAGCTAACCCCGCTGTCGGATACATGGTTACATGGCAATGGCTCAAGAGCATTAACGGCAACACCCGTGTTGTACTCAAAAATAATGCTTTGGAAAAACTCTGACTCCATATCATCTACCTTTATGACTCGTGAGATTGACCCAAACCGTTTTAAGAACTCAGTTACTTCCTCAATTTGCTCATCTCCAGTCACTTCACTTATTATAACCGCATTTGGGACCTTCACTGATTTACGCTCAATAATGTCCATTTTCAATTTCTTAAGGCTTAAGATAATGTCAGGAAAAAAAATAGTACTCCTGGCTGGCTCGCCAAATTTATTGTAACCTCTGACTCAGTAAATAATTTAAAATAACTCAAAAGTTATAGACCAGTTGCTAGGTTCGGCAGGATTACAATAGAAACTAATGTAAATGCAAAATGAATTGACTGGAGGCAGAAATGAGCAAAAATTCTTATTATTATGTAGAAAAAAATAATATAGAATAACAAGTCAACAACACAGTTCAACCAAAACAATAACCACAAGCCGGCATATCAAAATCAAAACCCCAGTCCAATTGAGCTCAGAATCTCAGTTTGTCTTTATAGTCGTCGGTCAAGTCAAAACATGTTCTTAAGTTCAGCTCTTTCTTTCTGTTCAGTGGTCGTATTGTTACCACATGGATGTTCACAACTGGAGAGAAGAATGAGGTTCTTCAACAGATGTTCAGTTTTCCTTTGGGCACAGGCTCGCCATCTCCGTCCGGAGAGAATCCAGGAATCCGATCCAGCTTCTTAATCACCAAAAGAAACCTAGCCTACACACAATAATTATATTATTGTATACAGCTAAACAATCCTTTTCCCTTATCCATTCATACAGCTATAGCTTAGTTTTTATCTTCAAGTTTCATATTACCACAGTAATACTTTACATGCATGTTTCTTTTAACTCAAAATATCCTTAGTAGTACATGAAATTAATTTTAATCACATGAAACAAATAAATGAAATTCTCTTTTAACCATAAAATTATGATTACTATTTTTAATCGATTCAATAATCAATTAAACTTATGTAAATCATAACATGAATTACAATTCACCTATCACTTTACCCAGGAGCATTTAATCTGGTTAGCTCCAATATTCTACCTTAGTCATCTTCTGTACCAGTAAAACCCATTCCGGTTTATCATTACAGAAGTAACTTCCGTTTTATAACCAATAAAAGATACATTTAACAGCATTAATCAGTAGGTTCAACTAAAAAATAGTACAAAAAGAACTTAAATATTATTAGGTGAAATCATATCTTAACAGAAATAACAATTTTAGACATTTAAACAGAAATAAATCCAACCGCCATTTAGCGCTAGCCCAATGCTAATTGTAGCATGCTTTCTTCCACAAGCACATGTCTCAACTCACCAAGATGAAGTTTCAATATGGACACGGCAATGGACAGCCACACGGTTTCTCTACCTCGTGCTCTCTTCGACTTAACATAACAGATATTCCAAATTAGCTTCTGAAAAGTGCAGTTACTTGTTTAAAATGTTTTTCTGCCTTAAACTCACCAAAATGACAAAGTTTAGCACCAGGCGTCCATAACCGACCTCTTTCCATTTTCAAAGTGCAGCAGAGCGAATTCGGCGTCAAGTTAGAAAGAAAAAGATCGCACTTCCTGTTCAACCGGAAATAACGCTAGAAAGAGATACTTACACTTCCTCTTTTCAAAATAAAAGTTTTGCTTATTCTTTAAATAAAATAGCGCAAGTGCTTTGACAGACGTTTTCTGTTCTGGGTTACACACTCCCCTGCTAAATGTCATGCACGTCCCGTTGCATGTGGACCCAATACTGTCCATCTTTGCTATTAAGGGACTCTGAGAAGGCTGTACTCAAACCTTGAAACAGTGACGTCACTACTGTCACTAGTGGATTTCCTAAATTAGGATAGTCAAGTCTTTTAGAAGGTTGTCTGATTCTTTCTGATCGTCTAATTGGTTGAGTTGCAATGGGACCATTACTGTCGATGTCATTGTGCATATCGACTGATTGGTTCGCTGGGTCTTTAACGAAATCCCCAGAAGGTTCATTCACCATGCTGGTGGTTTCACTTTCCACCTGTTCGTCAATTCCTGTATTGTCTTTATCAGGTATGTTTCCTACAGGTAAATAATCAGTAGCTTCACCTTCATTTACATCTTTCCCCATATTTGGTTCTGTACTGACAGTGGTTTCAGACAATTCACAATCAGGTTTGTTTGTCATGTCTGGTTTTTGAAAAATCTTTGGGTATTCATGTACAGTGATAAATCTGCCTATTTCTTCACATGGAGAGTTCTCCACCCATGGAAGCAAAAGTTCATTGTCAAGCTCTGTTAACCCTTCATGTTCGATTAACTGTTCATGGTCATTATTGTGTGAGACAGTAGTTCGACGTGTCTTGGGATGGTGAATCGGCTCTGGCTCAGATAAGTATTCTGCAGCAACAGGAAGAAAATCACAGGGAAGCAAAAGGTCTCTGTGTAAAGTTCGGAAAGGACCTTGCTTAGACTCTGGTTTGACAGTATAAACAGGTAAGTCACCTGCACGTTTCACAACCACATGAATGTCTGCCTCCCATTTGTCAGCAAGTTTATGCTTACCACGCAGTCGTACATTTCTAACTAAAACCCGGTCCCCAGGTTCAAGTTCAGAAACAGTGATTTTGCGGTCAAATCTGTTCTTATTTTTGTCAGCAACTTTTTGTGCACTCTTTGAAGCTAACTTATAGCTTTCCTCTAGCCGTTTCTTGAGATTCTCAATATACTGTGAATGTGTCACTTTTCGGTCTTTGTTGAGAGGAAGTCCGAACGCAAGATCAACGGCCAATTTGGGTTTTCTACCAAACATCAATTCGTAGGGAGTAAACCCTGTTACGTCATTACGTGTGCAGTTATACGCATGTACTAATGGCATAACATATTGTTTCCAGTGAGACTTTTGTTTGGACTCAAGCGTTCCTAACATGCTAAGTAATGTTCTGTTGAATCTTTCAGTGGGATTACCCCGTGGGTGGTATGGAGTGGTCCGTATTTTCTTTATGCCCGAGATGTCACATAATTCCTTTATTAGTTTTGCCTCAAAATCAGGACCCTGATCACTGTGTAGGCGCTCAGGTATGCCGTAGTGAACAATAAATTGGTCCCACAGGCACCTGGCAACTGTTTTTGATTTTTGATTAGGGGTAGGCAATGCCAAAGAAAACTTGGTAAAATGATCCGTTATTACCAAAATGTTACTTGTGTTACTGCTGTCTGGTTCCAGACTGAGAAAGTCCATGCAAACAAGCTCTAGAGGTCGTGTTGTGGTTATATTGACCAGTTTAGCTGCCTTTTCAGGTGGACTCTTCCTTCTTATGCAGCGTTCACATGTCTTTACTTTCTGTTCAACTTCCACTGCCATACGCGGCCAAAAGAATCGTGTTCTAACCAGATTAAGAGTTCTGTCATAACCTAAGTGGCCCATGTCATTGTGCAAGCTTTGGAGTACTTGAGCTCTGAGCTCCTCCGGAAGAACAAGCTGGTGGGTCACTTCGTCTCCATCTTGTCGTTTCCTATATAACACCCCATTGTGCATCTCAAATCGATTTAGTTCCCTAAGCAAAATAGGGAGATCTGGGAGTTCTTTTCTAGCAGTTGGTGGAGGAGTTACACCATGTTCAAGTTTTTCAATAACCTGTCTGATTGTCGAGTCTGCTCTTTGTTTGGCCCCTATTTCTGACTGGGACAAGGCAGGAATAGTTGGCAACCCATGGTGTTCCTCTGAACCATATACGTCTGGGATCGCTTCTGCAGAGATGGTAAGTGACTCTACAAGGGTAATACCACTATCATGACAGTCACTTCTGATTTTGACAAGATGGTTTTGACATATTGCGTGAACAACTTCACTATCTACAAGCTCTGTGGTGTTGGTGTCTTCTAGGTGACACTCTACGAACCGGCTTACACGCTCCTGCTCTTTTCTGGACTGGACATCATTTACAAGTTCCCCATGAGGGCGTCTAGACAGTCCATCTGCATCTAGGTTTTGCTTACCCGCCCTATACTGCAACTTAAAGTTGTAGTTCGACAAAGCGGCAAGCCACCTATAACTAGTGGCATCCAGTTTAGCAGAGGTCAATATGTATGTAAGTGGGTTACTATCGGTAACTACCGTGAACTGACCACCATACAAATAATCGTGGAACTTTTCAGTTACTGACCATTTGAGTGCTAAAAATTCCAACTTGTGAGCTGGATAACGTGCTTCACTCCTTGATAACCCACGGCTGGCAAAAGCTATGGCCCTAAGCTGACCCCCTTGATCCTGATAAAGTGCCGCGCCTAAACCTGTGGTGCTGGCATCGGTATGCAGTACATAAGGCAGTTTCGGGTCCGCAAAGCCTAAAACAGGGGCTGAGGTTAGCTTTTCGATGATCAAATCAAAAGCTCTTTGACAGTCTGTGGTCCATCGGCTCTCAAATGGCAGTCTGGGGTCAAAGTAGGTCTGATTGGTTTCTTTGAACTTTGAGTTTTTGCGGAGTGGTGGATACCCACGCGTGAGGTCATTGAGTAGGCGCACTATGGACGAGTATCCTTTTATGAAACGTCTGTAGTACCCAGAGAATCCTAAAAAAGACCTCAGTTCCTTGAGATTCTTGGGTCGTGGCCAGGTCTTTAAGGCCTGAATCTTTTCGGGATCAGTTTCGACACCATGCTCAGAGNTTGGACAGGAAACTTAGGTAGGGGATTAGAGGCGTCTTCCCCGGGCTGGACTTCGTGGTAGCGATCGAAGAGAGGAAGGAGCTTGAGGGAGCTGGGAGCTAGGAGTGCAGAGGGGGCGGTGGTGGGCTGAAGTTTGGCAGGTGGACGGACGGAGCCGTGATGCTGGAGTCCTTTTAAGCAAAGGCTTGCTCGCAGATTGGATGTGATGGAGGCCTGGATGGATACTGATAGGCTGAAGAGAGGCGCATGATGCGACGATTAGAAGATGCAGGCGAGGCCGGAGCAGGTCTTCCAGTTTGAATTTACGCCTAGGCATCATTAGTGATCCTCAACTCACTACAAACATGTCCTTTCTTAAAATCAGTCAAACATTAACTATGCAATCTCCTCTGACAATCTAGGAGATCTAGCCCAATCTACTCCATCATCTTTTTTTATTTTTGCTAAATCTAAAAGGTAAAATCAGCTCTTTTTTTCATATGATACCATTATTTTGTGAAATACTAAAGACGTGTATTTTTTTTTAGATGACAGTAAAACATTCAATCCAGCTGGTTGAAGGGGGTGCACCAAAACTATTGACTGCCCTCAACCCCCCAGCAACTTCTTCAGAGCATTCATGTTTCATGAACTTTTAGTCAGAAATCACCATCAATAACCACTGAGGTGCATCCTGACTGTAGGAAAGAGCCTGAATGTTCATAGTAGCACACAACAAACTGGGCTCAGACTTGCAAACAGCAAACTGTTCTATAGTTTAGGTATTTTCCTATGAAGTACACGTTACACTGTTCCATGTTGTTAAGTACTACTATAAGAAAACCACTAAGAAGTAACAGCTGTGCTACCCAGCTACACTGCACACATTCTTTTGTCTTTTTTTGTCTTCTTTAAGTCTTGCCTATATTGTTATGTCATTTATTTGTGTGTCTGTTTTCTCACAGTTTGTTATCTGCATCGTTTTGTGACAGCTGATGAGCTACATACAACTCTCTGGATCTTCTGAAAGTGAGTAAAGACCAACACATAAGTAATTGTAACCTCTGACTCAGTAAATAATTTAAAATAACTCAAAAGTTATAGACCAGTTGCTAGGTTCGGCAGGATTACAATAGAAACTAATGTAAATGCAAAATGAATTGACTGGAGGCAGAAATGAGCAAAAATTCTTATTATTATGTAGAAAAAAATAATATAGAATAACAAGTCAACAACACAGTTCAACCAAAACAATAACCACAAGCCGGCATATCAAAATCAAAACCCCAGTCCAATTGAGCTCAGAATCTCAGTTTGTCTTTATAGTCGTCGGTCAAGTCAAAACATGTTCTTAAGTTCAGCTCTTTCTTTCTGTTCAGTGGTCGTATTGTTACCACATGGATGTTCACAACTGGAGAGAAGAATGAGGTTCTTCAACAGATGTTCAGTTTTCCTTTGGGCACAGGCTCGCCATCTCCGTCCGGAGAGAATCCAGGAATCCGATCCAGCTTCTTAATCACCAAAAGAAACCTAGCCTACACACAATAATTATATTATTGTATACAGCTAAACAATCCTTTTCCCTTATCCATTCATACAGCTATAGCTTAGTTTTTATCTTCAAGTTTCATATTACCACAGTAATACTTTACATGCATGTTTCTTTTAACTCAAAATATCCTTAGTAGTACATGAAATTAATTTTAATCACATGAAACAAATAAATGAAATTCTCTTTTAACCATAAAATTATGATTACTATTTTTAATCGATTCAATAATCAATTAAACTTATGTAAATCATAACATGAATTACAATTCACCTATCACTTTACCCAGGAGCATTTAATCTGGTTAGCTCCAATATTCTACCTTAGTCATCTTCTGTACCAGTAAAACCCATTCCGGTTTATCATTACAGAAGTAACTTCCGTTTTATAACCAATAAAAGATACATTTAACAGCATTAATCAGTAGGTTCAACTAAAAAATAGTACAAAAAGAACTTAAATATTATTAGGTGAAATCATATCTTAACAGAAATAACAATTTTAGACATTTAAACAGAAATAAATCCAACCGCCATTTAGCGCTAGCCCAATGCTAATTGTAGCATGCTTTCTTCCACAAGCACATGTCTCAACTCACCAAGATGAAGTTTCAATATGGACACGGCAATGGACAGCCACACGGTTTCTCTACCTCGTGCTCTCTTCGACTTAACATAACAGATATTCCAAATTAGCTTCTGAAAAGTGCAGTTACTTGTTTAAAATGTTTTTCTGCCTTAAACTCACCAAAATGACAAAGTTTAGCACCAGGCGTCCATAACCGACCTCTTTCCATTTTCAAAGTGCAGCAGAGCGAATTCGGCGTCAAGTTAGAAAGAAAAAGATCGCACTTCCTGTTCAACCGGAAATAACGCTAGAAAGAGATACTTACACTTCCTCTTTTCAAAATAAAAGTTTTGCTTATTCTTTAAATAAAATAGCGCAAGTGCTTTGACAGACGTTTTCTGTTCTGGGTTACATGTCTCTTAAACAAGTCTTTCAAACCACAGAGTGAAGTTTGAAGCTGACAGAGTGACGAAACAGAGGAGAGAGCACGTGGAGACTGAAGTCACGTCTCCGCTTCTATAAAAAGAACAACCTGTCACCTTCACATTTTGGACACGGTGACTTTGTGTTTGACCGGATTAACTTTTCCGAACTTTTCCCGATGACGTGCAGGAGGTGTTTGTCTTTCTGACTGACTGACTGAAAATCAGGTCACAGAGCCAACTAACACTGAAAACTGATCCCTATTGTTCCTGTTACTGGTCTTCTTTCAGGAGAAGATGAACAAGTCACACACAAAAATCTCAATGGTGCATAAATCTGAAAGAAAAACTAAACTGTAAAAAAAATGTATACAACATAAGTTTGTTAGGTTATAATACTTGTTGAACAGACATCAAAGCTTGCTATATCTCATTTTTTCCTGTGCTTTGTACACAGAGAGTCACACTGATACACTTCTCTTTCATTTTTACAAACACAAACCGATGGTACATTTGTATGCCCATCAACCATAAGTATAAAGTAATAGATACAGGTGTGTAGTTGTGCGACTTTGGCAGTGGATCCTTCGGGGATGAGGGTTGCAACATAAAGTCACTGTGCTTCAGATATACTTTAGTGCATTTCAAAGATACCCGGCCACTTTTGGATCTGGACGGTTCAGAGGTACGCTCAGGGCTCTTTATTATGTTCCTCGAGCCATGAGTTTGCAATTTTTCCAGAGTTTTGTGGTTCCTGCTGATTCTGCCATCAGGGAATGTAGTTGCCACGAGTTCTGTGAGTTTCATCAGTCGCACTATATTTGCATAAAAAGACATCCTTGTTAAACTGTTGCTGTTCACATCTCAATGTTCGTACCGGACGAATTTGGGCGTCTCAATGCCATATTAGTGTGCGCATACAAATAACCAGCCAACATTGTAAAGTTGCCTTCAGTTCACCTCTGAAGCGTTCTTCATTTCTAGCTCAGAGGCATATCATCAGGCTCCAACATCAACACCCCGTTGTACCTCTATTTTTAAAACAGGACACTGACACATAATTAGGGCTCATCAGTCCTGTCTTGAACAAGCAAGAAATGGAGCTAATGTTTCCGAGTCAAAACAACATCACCAGGATGGTGGGAATTTGGGGTTTTTCAGTAGCAGAAAAAAAAAAGGGAGACAGGAAAAAAGTCAGCTTGTTGATCTTTATCGTTTTATTACAAAAGAAATGTCAAGCAGAAAAATCCCAGGGATGAGACAATAGCAAGCTGCAGAATATGTCTAACCTAAGATAATAAGACGATGCCTTTTAAATGAGCTCATTAGCAAAAGGGAACAAGGACGCCAGTCTGGTCAAAACTGGAGAGACATATCACTTAGAGGGCAGAATGACCTAGCATCAAACTGTGAACTGACATACTCTACATGAATAATTTTAATAGATCAAATGAGGACATATCAGAAGACCTATATTTGAATTTGTTTTTCCATAATACTCAGCAAAACATTGTGCTGTAATTTTGATTATGAATGGTCTCCACTTTACTTTTTTTAACTATAACAAAGGCAAAGTTGCTTAATAAACACAAATAAAATGTAACTAATGACATTCTGTGTCTCATTTCGGACATCACATATGCTAAGCTAGGTTCAAGTGGCAGATATGATGGATCTCAGCGCTATACCAGTTTTTCCTTTTTGTTTTCAGTGTTAACCAGCTGACAGCAGAGGAAGCAGAACCCGTATGTCAGCTGTTATGAGTACAAACACCAAAATACTTCAGCGAAGGAGATTTAGATGCTTTTCTTGCTGTTTCAGCTATTTGGTGACAAAACGCAGACATCATTTTCAGACCTAATTTGGCACAAACGATAATCGTTTGTCTTACAGCCGAAACTTCTCATAACTTCTAGTGGCCTTCTGTGCGATGTTTCAGTGTGCGGGAGTGTGCGTCAGAGTGACCTTCACAACCTGAGTGTGTGTAATACCTCAGAGACAGGAGTCGCGGGCAAACACTTCATCACTGCCGTCCTATTTACACACACACACCCTTTCTAGCCCAAACAAACTCTAAGTTGTTCTTTTATACCCTTTACAAACACACACTTGCTCTGCTTACCACGTGAGTGTATTTTTTTTTTAATAATAATCACAATCACTTTTCATCATTGTCATCAATTCCTTTTTGTCACATGACGGGAAATTAATTACATTTTCTTGTCTGACAACAGGGAGCAGGTGCAGACGCACTCACACTTGCACACAGGTAGCTCCATAAATCACAGCAGACAGAATGGGAGTAATCATGTGCCTCGCTGTTAGCGCTCTGTACTGTAGGCAGCAGCAAAAGCTCCTGCACACGCTGAAATACTTTGTTACAACCACAGTGATAACAAAAAAACGCTTATGATGGGAAAGAAACTAGGTGTTTCATAACTGTGTGAAAGCAAACAAGGTGAAGTAATCAGTGTGAGTCCATATTTTCAAAGAATGCTGATGGCTGAGTCCAGAACGGCTGGATTTATGGAGACTGAGAGTTGAGATTGGTGTGAAGTGCGCCCAGCTATGATATGGTTAACTTAGCTTAGCTAAGACTTGAAAACAAAGATTTGTGCTGTAAAAACAAAACAAAAAATCCTGCATCATGTTCTTCTTGTATTTTAGGTGTCATTTTAATTAGTTGCATTCAACAAAGTCCCATGTTAGTAGTCCCTAAAATACTCTAAGCCAGTGGTGTCCAATCCTGGTCCTCGAGAGCCACAATCCTGCATGTTTTAGTTGTTTCCTTGCTGTTCGGCAGATATTTAGGTTCTGCAGAAACCTGTTAATCACTCAGTAATTCAAATCAAGTGTGTCATACCAGAGAAACAACTAAAACATGCAGGATAGTGGCCCTCCAGGACCAGCACTGAACAGCACTGCTCTAAGCTATCCGCTTGCTTGTATCCACCTGGTCAGGAATAAACCTCACTGCGCATTTCTGGGTTGAAACAATGACTTTGAAAAGCCTCATTGACATGCAAAACTGGACTTAATTCAGCCTAAAAGTAAAAGTTTAATAGGCGTCTAAAATCAGATTTAGAGATGTCTGAATTTAGATGAGATTGGCAAGAACAAATAAACACTGGCAAGATTTCAAGGTTTTCATTTTGCTATCACTTCTTACTTGCTGCTAAGCTAACTACACATAAGTTCGCAGAGAAATCGGTCCTTTTTCCTTCTTCGATGATAGCATCTTGTTATCAGCGTTCAGAGTATTGCTTGATGCTATGGGATATTAAATGAAGTGACGTTCCTCCTGTTTTGTTTCCATCTGCTAATAAAATATAAATGTATCTTCATAGGCTATTAACCTCTAAACCACCGTCTTTGATATACAGCTCATTTGAACAAAGAATTTGTGTTTTTGATGATAACATTGACATTAAAACCACAACACTGGCGACTGGGAAGCGGATGAAAAAGTGCTTAGACATTCAGACCGCATAAAAACCTTTGCAGCATTTTTGCATAATTTACAGATTTGAGTTGAGTACACGTTTTCAGTTGTGTGCTATAAAAACTATAAAGATGAAACTGCCTGAGCTAAATATGGTCCAAATTTAAGCTGAGATATGCAGGGTTAAATTGGGGCTATGACCAGACTAAATGTTGAAATCATGTCTATTGCGCAGGGGGATATCATGGATCCATGCCCAAAGAAAAAGACCATGGTTGTATAACATGTTACCTTGAATTAAATACAGACGTATCATTGCTCCAACAGTACAAGAATAAAGTCGCTAGACTGAACTCATTACATGTGTCAGTCCATACACAAACACAAAGAGCAACAATAAATTTAGAGCAAAAACAACAGTTTGTGTGTGTGTGTGTGTGTATGTGTGTGTGTGCCCTCCGCAGGTTTCCGAACTAATCTGCCCTGACGTAACAACATGCTGCTTCTCAATCTGCCCACTGCTGGAGTCCTGGCACACACACACACACACACACATGCACACAGACACTGTGTGGAGTAATGCTGTCATAACCTATAAATAGGTAAAATTGATTTATGTGGAGGAGAAAGGAATGAGTGTGTTTTACAGCAGGACAAATCTAACTTTACTGCTTTACTGTACAGCTGGACATTACAACTGAACACCCCGGTTCAGTGAATTTAAATGCAAAATGTTGTCGCAGTCTGTGACTTATACTGGAGGTTAGCCCAGGTTAAGCTCTATCATTCGGTTAATATTGTCTAGCAGTGATTTAATGCAGGCTATCAGCTGGTTGTAAATGGCATTAAAAAAATAATACAATCATGCAAGGTATTAGTATAGTCCAACAGATGATTAGCAGATTTATGTATTTAAGGGTCCAGGGTTTTTAAAATGCCAGATTTGATCGACAGAATCACTGGGCACTATTAAAAATAAAAAGAAAATGTGGTCGCCTTGCCCTAAAACAAGACAGCTGAGGATAATAACACCATAAAGCTTATAGAGGTCACTTCCTTCCTTGTGGCTTTTTTCCCTTTTCTGTTATGAGTTATATCCAGTTATCCTTATAAAATGTCTAAAACTCAAAATCTATACCAACTGCAGTATCTTTTATATACCATAGAAAACACTGCTCTTTAAGCCAAGCTCAGACTTCAAGCTTTTCACTGAAGTCTTTGTTTTGCACACACTCCACATCCGGTTTGTCTTGTGATAAAGAAGTTTGAACTTATCGGATGACGCTGCGCTTTTGATGAGCAAACAGGGTTCATATGTCACAGAGGTCTTTGCCAGATTTGTCTGTCTGGTTTTTCAAATTACACACTGCCAAAAAAACACACGTGGGAAGTAAGCTGAGAAACGATGCAAGTCCACCCCACCCATTCCACAACTTCTCCTTGTTGAGTCTGTTATGAAACATCGCGTGAGTTTTGATGATATTCTTGTTGTTCGTTCGATCAGATTCTGTTCAATTTGCTGAATCAAAGCAGGCCACGCTTTCTTCGTTTTTATGTTTGTTTTATAGGACACCCTGCCCTCCCACTGTTATCACCTTAATCTTTGCGCTCTCATTTAGCTGTACCTCCCCCATGACCCCCCTTCTCTGAGACATGTTAGCAACACTTCTAAACTGTTCACTCATAGACATCAGTGACTGCTGATCGTTTGTTTCATCCTCATTTTTTCAGTCAGTTGATCAATCAGGGCAGACTACTTTTGAGAGAAAAAAGGTCTTAAGAGATCGAAAAAAAAAACATCATTTTAAAGTGTTATATCTGTGTTTTGTCCAGTACTGAATGTCCCTTCTAGAAGTCCTTTAAATAAAGATCATTATGACTGTATGCAAGATAGATGAGATGTTATTTAAAGCTTTAATTGTTTGGTCTAATGACTGAACAGGAGCTCCTTTCATTCCTCAATTCCCAATACTACTGCAATTTGATTAAAATAATTGAACCAAATGATCATTTTCCACAAAAATATTTTGACATTTCATGAAAAGTAACCAATGGTCTAATCAAAGCAAGGGGTTTTGAACATCTAGGTGACCACTGGGATGAAACAGGAGCAGAAGCAGACTAAATAATGGAGGACATCTACCTCTGCAATTTGGAATAAGTGGGCCAGAATCAGAGAAAGCAACAATAATCACTAATCCAGCATATGGAAAGTGCTAACTCAGGGCTAGCTGAAACAGTCTTTGCAATTTAAGCTAAAAACCTTCATCAGGTTCAACCTTCAGCCTCTGCTTCGTTTCCTGAACCTTGAGCTTCACGGAAACGTGCTCACGCCTGAGAGTGCCAGCATTCCCTCTCTGTCTCGAACACAAGACTTCTGCTTTAATTAAGGTGAAGAGCGCTAATTAGAGAAAGCGAAGCCTGAAATGGAAGGGGGGGGGAGAGCACCAAAAGGACAGAGTGATGGACGTCCTGTTCATTTCAGTCAGGAGGATTAAAAAGAAAAAAAACATCAGCTTTCACGTTTTAGATGAAAAATCAGTCATTGATTCACGAACCAAAGCTCTAGTTTGTGAAAGCAGTCCAGAAACGTGTCTGTGGGAGGTTCCAAAAATGCTGCTTTGGCTGTTCAGAAATAAGCAACACACACACTCAAGCGCACACACAGCCTGACATTGTGTCACCTGAGTGAAAACTCCCAAAATATTCACGACGAGAGCGTTAGACCGAACACCACTCTGGATGGTAACGGATTATCGACCGAGAATAAAGCAAAAACATACATAGAAGATGTGTGATAACTCATCGAACTCATCAGAAGTAATAACAGATAATGAAACTATTACTAATTGAAGGAATGCCTTTCACTCACTGCCTCGAATGCCAAAATCTCAAATGAACCTGTTAGAGTACGAGTTGGGACATTATAGCTCAATAGCTATAAACTGACTGATCATAGCCATTTTTTGTGTTTGCTCAGGTTAATTATCTGTGGTGGCCATCTTAAAACAAGTTGTCTCCTAAAGGTAATCACCAGTAGCTGTCCAATGGGTCATCAGATATTTAGATAAACAAACAATAACAATAGCCTCTATTTATCACACCTTTCATCTAATTATCATTAAACAGAGCGTTAGTCTACACATTACAAACCTGTAACAGGAGTCCTGAGGGGAGGAGTTAGTCTGGTTAATAAAACATTCTCTCTTTTTTTTTTAGATATACGAGGTAAAAGCGGTACAATCGTTAGCACTTGAATAAAAGTTTGCAGTGCGGTGTGGGGAATGCAGAGCAGGTTGGTGTCAGAAGACCTGAGATTCTGGGACTGGGTGTGAAGGTGAAGGAGGTCAGAGAGACCAGATGTACTGCCAGGGTTTAGCAGCACATTTTGTTGAAAGAATTAATAAACAAAAAAACTCTCTCAACATTTTTGGGCTGTGCTGATAGCATCATAACCTACATCTTTCATTCAAAGGTGGTCATTGTCACAAAAAATCCTTTACTTTGTCTTGTTTTCTGTTAAATGAAGGTTGATAAAATTTGGAAAATACACATATATGAGTGTTTTTAGCATTTATTTAAAAAGCTATTCTAAAAATTGGGTTTAAAGGATTTCACCCAGCATTTATGTGTTAATGTGCTCTACTTCTGAGTAAATGTTAAACCTTTCGCTCTACTATGTGTCGTTCATAAATTCAGTTATTTAATTTTTTTATCCAACTCCCTTCATGAACCTCTAGACAAATTTTAATGAAACTTTCCAAAAGTAATTAGAAGAGATGTGATTACCTTCTAGGGCCAATCTGATTCAAGATGGCCACCGCAGTTAATCAACTTAATAGACATTTAATTCAAATTTGGCGAGGTAGTAGCTGAGAGTCATCCCCAACACAAACTCTGAGATCTTTGTTTAGAACTATGTCCTGCAATATGCAGTTCTTTCAAGGAAAGTTTAATTAAAGTGAGTTTGAGAACAAAACACATGAAGAACTTTAATGTAATTCAATCAGCCACTGATAATTAGTCCATTAGAATAGTTTTGTTGTTTGGGGGGTGTTTTTCCTGTATAAGCAAAATTATTTTAATGGTTTCAGCTTCTTCGTCTTCTTCTTCTTCAAAAGAAAGGTGTTTCTCACCTTGAACAAAATATGTAACCAAATGAAAACAAAGAGCCTCAAATTAATCTATACAGAAATTCAGAAAGTCCTCATTTACAGAACTAAACAAACTATGAAGAGTCATTTAAATATATTTACTTCAGATAGATGCATTTCTTTAGGTTTTTATTTGGATTACAAAACAAGCCATATCTGAAAATCCACAATAAAAAATTCAAATGAGTCAAAGCCATAGGTAATATACACACATAGGTAATTTAATTGAAGCTACTTTAATTAACTGCATCTTCATTGAAGGTTAGTTTAGATATATTGTTACTTTTAGACATTAGATGCATATTCTTACAATTCAGCTAAATTGATCTAAAATACTTCAAATTCAAAACCAAATTTTGTGTGTTTTCTTGTAAAAGTGAAAGGTGTTTCTTGCACCACTGCAGCGTCAGCAGGCATATGCTCGGGTTAAATTAAAGCTTATAATTGAACCTTTTCAGTCCAACGGGGGAGACTGCAGATTGCAGAGAAATGCAGAAAAAAAAGCTGAGAAACTCAGAGGTGATGAGTTTCAGACGGACAGGTAGTCTGAAAGTGTCGCTGATGGGGTTTCTGCTGCAGCTGCTCGCTTTTTTTTTTAACCTTCAACTACCTGAGAACAGGAGAGGAGGCGCGGAGGAGTTGGGACAGAAGGAGAAGAGGAGCAAGGTGCCTTACCGGAGGAGGAGGAAGAGGAGGAGGAGGAGGTGATGGAGAAAGTAGACTCCTGTTGGTCTGGAGCGCTCAACTGGCTGATCGGGTCACTGATAATCGATACTGAACCGATCAGTCTGTGAGCTCGCGCGAGCTTTGACTCATCAGTCATCGATCATCCTGGACTCTCTGTGGACACTGTGGACACTGAGGACACTGTGGAACTCTGCCGGAGACACGGGGAGCCGCGCGCTCTGCGCTGCACTGAGAGCGGAGCGGAGCGGCGACACTGCGCATGCGTGGGCTTCACCTTCCAAACGCACACATGTAAACAGGGAGTGAAATTGCTGGATGTTGTTCACATGGTGTGTGTGTGTGTGTGTGTGTGTGGGTGTGTGTCAGTATTTTTCATCCCCTCCCTGTATTTACTGTCAACTGGCTGTGACGTCAACAGTTGGCATTATAGGATTTTCTTCTGTTTGTATTTTAGCCTTTCTCTCTCTTGGCTTTGGAAATGTTTTCTTGCCATCCTGAGTATTTCCTCTTGTTTTAACAGGAGGTATCAGGACTAGTTCTTGTCTGTTGGTTTGGACTTCAGCTTCTCACACTCCAGCTGCATCTGGACCCAGGTTTTTTTCAGATGAAGTTTTGCCCTTCATCTGATGTGTTTTCATTATGGCCCACTGCCATGAAAGATGTAGCAAATTTACCCCCAGAGAGAGAATGGAAGCCTTCTTGAAGCCATCTAGAATTCACCTCAGTTCAGTGTCCGAGAGAAAAAATGAGACAACTTTGGGCAGTGTTGGTGACCTGGCTCTGACATCAACTTGTGATTCATTGGAGACAAAAAAAGAGAATAAATTGAGGCTGCGACATAAAACAATTTATGACTAAATTTGCAGAAATGTGCTGTATTTTCTTGCAGTCTTTGTATCTCCAAGTCACAGCAAAGTGAGATGCTTCCTTGAAAAGAGCGACTCCCTCCCCAGGTGCGCACACACACACCTGTAGTGTACTTCTGTGATCTCAGCAGTTTGGACAGGTGCTGATGACCCCCTTGTATGACCTGGGGTATCCTGAAAACCTGGCTCAGTTTCTGATTTCAAAGTTCAAGGGGTGCATATTAACATTAATTCAGCTCATTTCCTTCTGAAGAAATCTAATATACTAGTATGACATGTTTTACTTCAGTTCCACTCCATTTAGTTTATGGTTTTGTACACAAGCTTATATTTTTGTGTCACTATACTTTAGGCACTTTGCATAATAGGGGGGGGGGGCGGCAATTCAAACAAAGCAATTCGCCTTTGAATTAAAACAAATTGGAGAAAAATGAACAAGTGGATGAATGTTTTTTGTTAGTTTTTGAGTTCATTTGGACTAAATTTGGCTAACAGATGTCAAAATGAAGACGTAATTTCTCTTGAACACGAGCTGACATCAGGTTCTTCAGTTCGAACTGACAGCCAGGTAACTTTACACTGAGAGGTGCAACATTTGACACTCAAGTACTGAAACTCTCTCTGAGAGATAATTTCCACCCCAAACATGGCATGAAGCTCAAAAACCGACTCCAAACCACTTCCACCCTGATCTGGAAGTATTTGTAAGAAAAAACTAAAATATTCATCAAGATTTCCAGGAATGGTTTATTTACTACAGGATTTAAATCAAACTTTGACTAATATGGAAGTTTTGCTTCTACTCTTATGCAACTAAACTGGAAGACAAGAACTGATTGTTTACAAATAAGAATAAATTAAATCTAATCACTCGTCAAATGAAAATATATTTTCTCTGTAATAAATGGATGCTTTAAGCAGCTTTGAAAATCTCCTTGGGCTTATGAGCTTAATGTCGCATTTCCTTCTGTAATTATTAGCCAGGTAATATTACGTATCATTTGTTCTGTCCTTTACTGCTGCTCTGTAAAGCCTCACAAATCCTGCCCCATTACTAACTCTAGCACCAGTTGTGTATTAATCCACCACTAATAAATAACTTCCAAGAACGGCTTCAAGAAAATAGAGCCAGTCGCCATTTTTTTTTTTTTTTTTTTT
>NC_051435.1:18282866-18336848 GCF_001649575.2 Kryptolebias marmoratus | reverse complement strand
GGGGGGGGGCACTGCACTTCTCTTTTAGAAACAAAACCGAAAATTCCATGGCCGCTTTTAAAGATTCGACTTCACTTTAACCCTCCCGAAGCCCTCATAACTGAGGAGAGGAAGAGAAGCCCTTGGAAGTTCAAATCCATTTGACCCGGAGGCCACAGGAGGGTTAAAACGTGAAGCTTTGCCCATGCCTTTATTCCACAAAGTACCTTTCAATGTGCCTTTCATTCACCCTTTTACACACACTCAAGATATTTACTTCTCCTCATTCACACAGGTAATCAGCATATCAGCATAAACGGATGCATTTGTGGCGGGTACAGTACCCAGCAGTAAGCTCAGTGGGACACGCGGCGCAGAGAAGCAGCGCGACAGTAAAACCCATCACCAGAGGGGATGATGTGGTGGAAAGTGTTTGCAGGTGCAGGGATGGTTTAAGGATGAGGGCCGGCTGATGAAAACTGTGACTTTGTGTCCTGGTGGTCCTGGTGGTCCTGGTGTTCGGGGCTCTGCGTTGGAGGGAAGCTGCTCTACGAAAGGTCAGCAGTGCTCTTTTCCCCGTCTAGTTAATCCTTTATGATGTGTAAACATTGTGGAGGGAGGACATACCTGAGTGGTTTTCTCAGCTGTTCTTTTTCGTCTGTTTCTGTGTCGTGCCTGCTCCAAACCAGACCGTGAAGGATGTGCACAGGACAATTTCAACACAGCTGTAGCTGGCAAGCCGGGCGTCCTTAGTTGTCACAGAAATGACATAATCTGCCTGGCTGTTGGAGGAAATCGGTAGCTCTAACAGGTATTCACGGCTTTAGGAAATGTTGGATATTATTAGGACACGTAATGCTGACTGACGTCTCCTGAAGTCTTGCGCGTTCACGTCCAGGCTGATCTGACTGAAACAAATCACCAGCTGCTCAGACTCCTACCAAGGTGCTCATAATAAATGAGGCCGGAGGCTTGTGCAGATTTTATAAGTTCAACACCTGATTCACGTCCTTTAATCTTTAATCTTGGATTTTCATATGAGTTTGAGGTTTCTTGCTTTATAGGAGGGGTTTATACAAAGCAGTCTTTAGCAGTCTTCATCAGGATTATCTGTACATTTAAAACCTAGTAGTCCTTCAAAGAATGTTGTTCAAAGAATTTGAATGCCAGATTTTAAAACAAAGATCTCAGCAATCTGTTAGCACTCAAAGTATGTGGTTGACAATGACTCTCAGCTACTACCACACCAAATTTTAGCTCAATATCTGTACAATTGAGTTGTAGACGTACATCCGATGATTGCTTTCTGAAAGTTTCAATAAAATCTGTGCAGTGGTTGATAAGATATTTTGCTAACAGACAGACAGGGTCGACTCCAACAGTTAGAGACAAAGTTTTGATCTTTGAGCATTAGAGTGTGTGACTTGTAGATGGAGGCTAAGTTACCACCACATCAACTGTTTCAGCTCTGTCTGTATCCACAAATCTTTGCTAAAATCTACATTGTGTGTCAATATCTAGGTTAATTTTTTTTTTTTAGTGGAAATATTATTTATTCTCTTTGTGATATGGCTGAGACCAAAAACAGAGATAAAGCTGAGCTAATTTTGGAGCGGCGTTCTCCTAAATGGTCCTCTGAATCGCTTCTCTCCTCAAATCTGTTTCCCTGGCAGCGTTGGGCGGCCCTCTCTGAGGTTTCCCAGAGTTCCTTGCTATCCGCAGGTCCCGGCGGATTCTGTTCCTGTGTTTTGCTGTGGCAGCAAACCCATCCCATCCTTCTGCTCTTCGGGACATCCAGCCAATCACAGCGCATGCAAGTCAGAAACGACCCACTTCCACAAAGCGTACACAATCGGATGGATCCTCCTTCTCACCTTGAACGTGAAGGTTGAACAGGGATGCGGCGGCGTGCGTGATGAGTTCCTGACAGGCTGAGAGACACACCAGCTCATTTAGTGTCCTTTCAAAGCAGATCTCGTGAATAACACAAGCCCCGCATGCTGCCTGACACCGAGACCTGAAAAAATCAGGGGACAAGTGAGCAACGAGTCATTATCACTGATGTGCAAACGACATATGTTGTTGACATGATTTAGTCTGAAGGATAGTTGGGATGGAGAGACAGTGAATCTGGAGCTGTCAGTGAGGTCAAGAGAGAGAAAATAATGGTTGCTTTCTTAAAAAAAGGTCAAAAGGTGTGAACGCATGGGGTCTTAAATAATCACCTGCTTCTACTTGACCCAGCTGGTGGTGAGAAGTGCCCAACTTTATTTTTTCTTTTTCTGTAACTAGTATCAGAACACATGGGCATTATCCTACCCGTGTTTCTGCTTCTCCTGTTTACCTTGTCCTTTAAAAGCACAGAGAGCCTTTTTGCTGTATGTTGAATGTTGTTTCTGCGGTTCGATCAATAGCTACTTTTAGTTCCTGGTGTTTCCACCACAAAGTTGTGAAGGAAATTGGCACGACTGAAACTAATTATCCATTCAACTAACGCTCATCAGTCTATCTGTGACCACTTTGATTTCCTTTCTAACAAATCTCATTTTCTAGTTTTGTATCAGGGGGTCAAAAACCCTTATTTGTTATTATGTAAAACCTCAACAACTTCAAATTTCACAATTTTTGAATCAACATCAGATCATCTTTAACTGCAGCCCAACTTTTATCTCACCCACTCGCCTAAATACAAAATTGTCTCCCATTTGATTAGAGTCAATTTTGCATCACGTGAATTCTATTATTTAAAACAGATAAAACAGGGACTAGCTTTTTCATCCAAACTGCTATCTATGACAGGTAAGGTATTCATTGTTCATAACCTTTCCACAGAACCCGCTCTTCAAAAGATCTGGATTATTCCTTTAACTAACCAGCCCCTTCCTCCAGTTTAGTAAAACTGGACGGACTTGTCCTTTAAGTGCTGTACTTGTGTCCATCGAGAGGCTGAACTGGAATCAAGTTTTCCGATCTTCAGAATGAGAAACACAAGAAACAAACACAGGTTAAAAACATCTATAACAACTTTATTGTTTATTTTAATTTTGCCAACAACAAAAATCAACAATAGAAAATATAGAAGGAGAATGCCGGGTCCCAAGTCCACATGAGTAGCGAGACAGAAGGAAAAGACGGTGATCCGTCCAACACAGCTGCAGCAGCACGGAGACGAAGAGTTTTATCTCCTCCTCCTCTCCTCTCGCTCTCTGTTCCTGTCTCTGTTCTCTTTATTTCTCTCTCGGTCTCGGTCTCTCCTGTCCTCTTTTTCTCTGTCCCTCACTCGTTCCCCGTCTCTCCCTCTGTCCCTCTCCCTCTCATCGTCTCGCTGTCTGTCCGGCTTTCGTCTCCGCTCCTCCCCCTCCTCCTCGTGCCGCTCCTCTTCCTCTGACCTTTCATCTCGTCTTCTCCGCCGGGCTTCCTCTTGCGCGCGCTCCCCCCCTCGTGCACGCTCCTCCAAATCATGTGCACGGCCTCTCCGGTCCTTCCTCGCCTGTTTCTCGCCGCTGCCGTCGTCTTTATCGTTCTTGCGTCCGTCTCGCCTCTTGTCAGGTTTCTCCTTTTTCTTCTTGTCTTTCTCTTTTTTCTTTTTCTCCTCACTTTGGCCTTTTCTCTTCTTCTTGTGTTTGTCGTCAGAGTCTGGAGGACAAAATTGGGATAAAAATAAATAATCTCGTCTGTTCAGTTACTTCTAGATCTTTTAGTCTTTACTTGAAATGCTAAAAGAGAACAATTCACGACTAACTAAGAATCGAAATTAACCTCTGTGGGTCTTTTTTGGAAACATTTTGAACTTGTTATAGTCGAGCTATGTGATCATATATATTTGCTGCAGCAGAGCCGATCATTTCCTCCTCCAGCTTGTGAAATTAGTCAACACTTATTTACTCATTCAATGACCTGTTTTATGGTGAAATGGACTCTGAGTGGAGACGTTAACACATTTAGATTCTTGACAACAAGGAGTCAATTTTACACCAGATGATTAGCATTAAAACACAACAAACTATGATTCATACTAAATTTGAAAGGAAACAATTAGAACAAACAGCAAATTAAGATATACAGCCTAAAATAGGCTGACATCCCTGGAAAATGTTATATTTGAGGACAAAATTAGATTCTTACAGCATCAAAACTCATGTCTCGGTGAGGGGGTTACAGAAGGAGAGTGTTTAGCCTGGCTGACTAAAGAGGTCACGTTCAGAGAGGCGTTCTCTCTGTTGCTGTCCTTTAAAACAAAAACACTTTTATCACTTGTAAACAGCCAAACATTTCATTTCCCATGGATAATAAAACAATTAAAGCCAATTGACAGTGGTTTACTCTATTATAGAAACAAAGCTGGGGGTTTCCTGGGGTATTTGTGGACTGTGAGGTGGTGTCTCTGCCAGATGCCAGCAGATCCCATCAGAGGGGAGTCTGAAGGCCAGATGAACACCTGAGACTGAATTTTTTTTAATCTTTCTGACCCAAATGCAAAGCTGTGCTGCTGCGATATGGACCCTTTAATTCATCTAGAAATATAAATTAAGTAGGTGTCAAGTATCAAAGCAGCTTCTATGTAAAAACCAGGCCGCAGGAGTTTGTTGTTAATCTTCTTTATCAATTATTAGTAAAACATTTTGGTTGATTCTATCATTTGGTAAAGCTCTGGCTCCTGACTAAACCTCTGTACTGTCTCCCAAAACATCAATTTGATGACTAAGATTTGTCATTGCTGCAATGAGGCACTGAAATAATGATGAACAAAGTCTAATTATTTTAAGAGAACTGAGAGCATTAACAGCTGGTTTAGAGCAGATGATAACGGCTGCAGCAGAAAGAAAACATCCAGTGTACTTTCAGCTGGGTGTACCTGAGCTGCTGCTGCTGGACGACGAGTCTGACGAGTCAGAATCTGATTCGCTGGAGGACTCTGAAGAAGAGGAGTCTGACGAAGAAGAGGACGATGATGAGGAGTCGGAGTCGGAGGAGTCCACTTCCTGGTTCTGAGTCATGATCATCTTTGGTGCGTTCTTCAAGTGCTCCCTCAACTCATCGCTGAAAACGAAAAAAATGCGTTAAATTAAAACGCTGCCATAGAGACGCCGTGATTCTGATACAAGAACAGTATCCACTGTCGTGACTGAGAGAAAATTACAGTCCTTTTTATAGAAATATTAAGAAGTCAGACTGATCAGTCTGTGTGTGCCACTCACGTCAGGCCTCCCAGTCCGATAGAGGTGAAGAAGTTGATGGCAAAACGAGTGTTTCTGGGATTGTCCCGAGGGAAAAGACCTTCAAAGAACGACTGCAGAGTTCTGTCAGTCAAACACACACAGGTTAGGGTTTCATATGATGATATGTTGAACTATAAACATCTTTTATCATTTTTTAACTTTGCCTTTCTGCATTTTCTGTACATGCAGCTCTATCTTAGCTCATAACTCCAAATGGCTTTTCTCAAGCAGAGTAATTCCCAAAGCGGGGGTTGGGACATCACTGTGGGTCAATAAACCTACATTTACAAATGATTGTTTATGGCTTATTTTTTACATAACTGTTGCTAAGAATAAAACAGTCGTCATAAAATAATAAAATGGTATGCCCTTATTTAACAGGGTTATTAGCAAAGTTTGTATATTTAAATTGGGATCACAAGCTTTGATCATGCTCATTTTGTGGGCTGGAAGCCAAACAGTTTGAGAACGACTGCTCTAGCATGTTTAACGTTCTCATATCTTTGTTTGCATCTGAATAAGGCTGAAACTGTACAGAGCTGAAGCTGCTGAAAGATCGCAAACTGAGAAAACAACAACAACAAAAAAAAAAACGTGAGATGCTGATATAAATAAATCATAAAGTGTGTGTGTGGAGTGTGTTCGTACGGGTCTTTCAGCCGCTGGTTGAGTTTTGGCAGGCCCATGTAGGCACAAAGCTCCTGAAACAGGATTTTCACAAAAATCCTGCTGGACGACGTTGTGGTCTCCTCACTCATCCTGATGCACTCCAGCACCTGGTCCGGAGTCAGAAAGAGACGAAAGTTAGTCTGCGTTTACTCAGGCCGAGGTGGGTTTAACCATTCCGCCGGTGTGAGAGAAATGAGGTTGAGTTCCTTACACTCCACGGTACGGAGTCTGTGTAGAGCAGATGAGCAAACAGTCGGGCCACGTTCCTCAGCTTGTTGGTCTCCAGTCGGTGAATTGTGTCGTACTGCTCTGAAAATATCGCCTCAAAGCTCTCCATGTACTCCTTCTTCAACAGGCAGAACCTCTAAACAAGGAGAAACGCACACAAACACATGTTATTTAATGCTTCACACGCTCAAAGTCGAAGCTTCTTAAACTGCGAAACCAAGCACTGAGAGCGTCTATCTAAAAGGTAAAGTTGGTGCTTTTAGATCAGCGTCAAGTTTAAACATCTCTCTGCTTTTTTTTAAGTAGCTAAAAAAAAAAATCTCATCTCTGGTTTGTTGATTCACATTGAGGTCTAAGATTAAATAAATAATGTCAGCTTACGTGTGAAGCTCATTCCAGACAGATGGTGTTAAAAAATTGAAACGGCTGATGGTTTCTGCCTAAAAAGCAGCCAAACCAGGAAGTGACCTCTGCTGTATTAATGCTGTTTATTGACATTATTATTAAAATATTATAAAAATTTATTTGTATGTGTTTCTATTTGTGGCGCAGAAGGTAACCAGTGTGAAACAGAGATGAAGATTTTATTGTTTTGATTCATTCTCATCTGGTAAAAACACAAAAAGTGCATTGTAGTTTTATGCAGTACAAACACTTTTTTAGTCATTTCAACAAGTTGTGATTGATTTTCTTTGTGTCTGAGAACATAACTGCTGTGAAACAAGAAGTAGTTAATGCACTATTGTTCAGAATCACTCATTTCTTGTCACAGTAAGTGAAAACACCTGCTGATTGAAGCTGCCTGTATGGCTGTGTTTAAATGTTTCGTTTGAACACAAGACCCGTTCCTGTCATACAACCTAAAGTTAACAGAATGTGATGGAGGCTAAACATGAGACCAAATCAAACAAAAATGCAGTGAATGAATGATGGTCAGACAAAATAAACGATTCTTTCTTCAACCCTCTCTAAAACCCTCCAATCCTGAGAATATCGGAGGACGGTGGTGCGACTCACCCCGGCCAGGAGACCGAAGAACTTCTCGTAGGTCCTCTGCTGAGCACAGCAGTCCAGGATCATGTTACACAGCTCCTTCTGTTAACACAAAACACATCGTTATTGTGTAAGTTTTATCAAAATATAATGATGTTTAAACACCATAAAACTGTCAAGTCAGTTTATTTACAGAGCAAACTCAACAGCAGAACGAAGTGCAACACAATAAAAAGATACATGAACAATGTCTATACTTTATATAGAAAACACATTTATTTCTCAAACAAAAGATCCAATTGATCTACAGCAAAGAACAAATTCAGAATTTTAAAAAGGGCATTTTGCCTTTGAAACTGTCAGGAAGTTCTGCAGCAAACTAACAGTGCAGTCTTTGGAGATTTCTGCGTGTAGGTTGAATGTTGAGAGGTTTTAGCCGGAAGGGGGATGATAACGGATTTCATCACAAAGAGGATGAAGAGTGAAATACGAACAGCTGCAGTGAGTAATCAGTCAGTCTGCATCGGGTCACGTGCGTACATATTTAAAACCAATTCCTCATGCGTCTCTTTCCAATTCAAGATGTCAGGAAAAATGTTTGCAACCAGCTGTAACGTAACTAACATGGTGCAGAGAGAGACCGATTGTGATCCTGGGACACAATTATACAAACAGCTCCACCCACAGCTGACCATCCTCCAACACCAGAGCTTTCTAACACACACACAGCTGACCCACAACTGTCAACATCTAAAATCTGAACTACTCTAACACAATCGGGCCACACAACCACACACATACACAAAGATACAAAGCTGTTAACAAGCAAAAGAAGCAACAGCAGTGTGTTAACACTGACATGAGACTTCTGAAGAAGCTGCAACTAGTTTGACATTTTGTAGGACAAGTTAAATAAATCTAGAGAAGCATTTATGTCTCCAGTACTTCTCCACTGCTGAACTGTTTTAATAAACAAAAATATGATAACAAGAGATAAGAGCCTCAAAATAAAGGGTGACCTTCATTGTGGCAAGCATACAGAACATGTAGACTAATAAAAAACAACTTGGGCACAAAGCTATCAATATAAACTATGAGCTAATCACTGATTAAGCTCTTTGACTTCACTGCTTTGAGAAGGCTACAGCCTCGTACTGTAAGATGTCCAGCAGTCCTGCGGCATCATTCATCCTCTCTGTGCTGCTGATGCAAAGCGTCTCACTGATGAGCAAACGCTGATGCACAGACAGGAAGAGGAGGAGCGCGGGCCTGTCTCAGTCCGTTTGTCTAAGATAAGTGGCTATTCAGGCTCAAGCCTTAAAACAAAATCAGATCGTTTTTCACTCATGTGGCTCTGAAACATGTACTGGTACCAAAGATGCAAATGCAGAGCTGACCTTTTTGGCAGTTCTTACTATTAGACAGCAAAGACAGTGAAGTTTATAACCCCCCCCCCAAAAAAAAAGAAACATTTTTATCCAAATTAAAAGTAAGGTTTTGAGTGAAACAGAGATACTGGAAGCAGTGGCTCAAATATGAGACAATTCTTAATAAAAGATTTGTAAATAAGACACTTCATTTATCCTTCTTACACCAGAATCACTCAACACAAGCTGTGTGAAGCCGTCTGCAGTACATAAAAATTACAGGACAACAACAATTGACGATTGCAACAGTTTGTGTTGTTTACAAGAAAAATCTAATAGCAATCTGGTTGAAGTGTGTCAGTAAATAAATTAGATTAAAGTAATCTCTGAGACAAACCGAGGCCTTTGAATGAACCTGATATAACTCAGGACTTGGTTAAAATGGGATTATGACTTGATTTTTATTTTTTGGCTAAGACAGGTCTGTGCTGCTGCATTTTAGGGAGAACATGCTGCCAAGAAAGGAGAGAAGCCTTAACACAAATAAAAGAAAAGATAATAAGAAATGTTGTGTTTGTATACTTACAGTCTGGCTTTCAGGAAAGTCCATCTTAATCAGTTTGTGAGCGCACTCCTCAAAGTCCAAGCTGCAAAAAACATTCAACATAAACATCAATAAACCTGTAAATATACCAATGAGCTGTGCGTGACTTTCTCTGTGTGTGTGCGAGAGAGAGATCCTCCATCTGTTTTCAGTGTTTAATCCTTTTCTCCGTGCCTCTGAACTCTTCATCAGTGAAACCATGGTAACTAGTCTGCGGAGGCTGATTTGTTTAACTGTCTCTGTGAGGACATGAGATAACACACTTTATCCAATCATAAAACTACTTTTCTCAACCTAAAATTATCTTTTGTAGCTGGGTCAGGAAGTGATGAAAAAGCCCCAGAACTGCTGGGGACTGAAACCAAACTGGTCCTCACAGGAACAGAACGTCTCTCTCTCACAAGTTTGAACCAAAGCTTTAAATAATAGACCAGCTCAATCAAATATAGCAGGAGCTGTAAATAAATGTCAACACCCAGAGAGAAAACTGAGTCACTGACTGAGCCAGTGTGTATTTTTAACAATGTGTGTGTGTGTGTGTGTGTGTACCTGGACTGAATAGCGAGATAAATGGTTCTTCTGAAAGCAACCAGGTTGACTTCTGTTTTGTCAAAGATGGTCACCTTCTCATCTGAGAGGGGGAACACAGAGAGACGAAGGATTTTTATTTGTTATCAAATAGTTAAATATAGAGTTATCAGAAAAGCTGTGTGAATGGTTGCCAAAAATCTGGACTTATCAAAATATTAAAGGAATTTTTAATATGAGATGACCGCACAGATTAAAGTTAGTAACATCATCGTGGAGGAATTCTGTTCACATAAATGATGAATTTACAGGAAAAGGCACTGAATGGAACAAATTAAGAAGTCCTTGGTTTAATGAACCAAATATTTATTTTCCACCAGAGTGGTTTTAAAGAGCTGGTGAGGAATCAGTGCTAAACTTGAAACCAGGACTTTCTGTTTTGACTCAAAAGCCACCAGATCCCAGCAGGAAAAACTGGGTCCAAAACAAAACAAAGCCACTGTCGCACATAGGCTTTCTAAAACAAACAAAATGGGATAAAGATTTAACTTCAAGATGGACCAAAGGTCTGAGCAGTGGTTCAACATAATAATCTCCCTGCTCTTTCTAATTTCTGCTCAACATTTGTGAATGCTGCAAAATGAACAGACAGGGTAGGAACAATTTGAGCTGGCGTTGATAGGATTCACTCAAAACAATGATTACAGACTTTGTTTGCACAGTTGGCTTTTAGAAATGTCAGTCAACTTAGCAGAGAGCATTTTTAAACACTGAGTGCTGCTTCCAAAAGCCTTTATAAACACAGAAACGACAAATCAAACACGACAAACACCAGTCTGTGATGATAAACGTCCTGCACTCCACTTTTACGCACAAGTTTTATTACAACATCACTTTAAAGTAAAACCACAGTAACTTGCGTCTTACCTTCGCCCTCCTCATCATTCTCATCTTCTTCGTCTTCATCCTCATCGCTATCGTCCCCCTCCTCCCCTGAATCGCTGCTGCCCTCGTCTAGGATATCTGATGGAGGCGACAGCTGGTTGGTTAAACTGCGAGGGGAGATGGCGGCTTATGGACGGCTCAGAGTGTGAAGTTTTCTTACCTCTTTTAATCGTTTTGTATTTCTCCTCGTTTTCAAGGAAGTCTGGGTCCATCTTAAACACGTCTGTGAAAACACACACACATATATATTTTGCCGGCCTTGTAGTGCATGTATATGAATACTAACGCCTGGAAACAAATATAAGGTCCCTGCTCCCCCCTTTATCCATGTCTTACTGAGAATGTCCTCAGGATTGTACTCGTCATCCAGCGGGAGCATGTGGGTGAACTGGTCATCCTCGTCCACCAGGTCCAGGCCTTCGGGGATGACTGGGTGGTCTTTGAAACCATCCTTCCTGATTGCAAACATCACCTCAATCATGTACTGGACCCTTTTGTCAATGGACGATTCGTGGAGGATATTCCTCAGACGCTCAAATATGGCTGAAAAGAGAGAAACATGGACGAATTGTCAGCACTGTTCTGTTCAGCTGAACTAATATTTTATTCTATAAATATTTGGAATCCAGAAAAGTACACAAGAAACTGGGTGGAAGAATTAAGAAAAGGCTGCTTCAACCTGACAGACTGCAGATTGCTTTGGTTTCTGGCATTCAGATTATTATTTGTAAGTGAAACATCAGCTGTGTTGACCTGCCACAAAGCAAATTGAAAGTAAAAATCATATCTATATTGTTGGTGTTTTATGGGAAACCCTGATCCTGCTTCAATAGGTCACAGGGATTTTCATTTCAGACAATGTGGGCAAACCTTTATTCGTTTATGAAGCACCTTGATGCTCGCTGTCTTACTTGGATTAGTTTAGCTTTAAAATTAAGGAGCTTCTTTATTTCTTTATATGAATGAGATAATCTGGTCTTATTTGTTTCCAACATCAGCAAAAATGTAGTCTTGTCTGTGAGTCTGTGCAGAGAACTTAATCACTGCACTTTGATGATCTTTTCTAGCAGAATCATATTTGTTTAATTACTAATTATATTCCAACATATTTTGCTGTTTTCACTTTAAAATACTTTTGTCCCTAAGATTGGCGAGGGAGAGTTAAGACTTAACTCAGGATCATCAGAAGGGATTAAAATAAAATATAAAATTTCAGAGACAAATTGATTGTGAAATCAATTGATGATATGAAAAAAAAATTGTAACTACAATAGAAAATCAAAACTGATGGAGATGTTTTCGTTTTGTAAGTTTCCTTTTGTGTTTGCCCCTTTAACCTTAATTTAAAGTATGTATATTTAATGTTTTATATTTTCCATTAAAGTTAAAACCCCGTCGCTATGGTGTACCATTGATTCCCCGGGGGGAGACCTCCGTTAGTTTGAGTCCGCACTCCTTCAGGAAGGAGATGGCGACCTCCACGCTGTCATCAGTTGGACGCTCCAGCAGCAGAGTGAGCATCTCCAAACACAACACCTCGTGGGCCTAAAGGTGAGGAAATATGCAGAGAAGTAAACGCAACTTACTGCCGCTGCCCTCGTGAACTTCAGGACAATACAGGGGTAAGAAATCAGCACCTACCACATTCTGGTTGATGAGATGAGCCACGAACTTTGAGGCTGTCAGGCACTGTTGCTGGAAAACCAGACACAAACTGGTTTTAGTATATGTCTAATTTTACAACTAAAACAATATTACGCAAAGCACAACTTCAGTGTTGATGTGAGGATAAAAAAAAAAGCATTTTGCTGGTAATTTCACAGCCTCAAACACCTTATGAACAGATTGTACAAACACTAACTGCAGCACATAAACAAACTCTCTGGACCGAGTTCAAACGCTACCGCCGCTGCCAGATTCTTCTCTTTTTTTACTCCAACTTCTTTCTCATCTCAGTAAATTGGACTCTCCTGACATCAGCCTGTTCACTTTGGAAGACTTCCACCTCTATAAACAAGGATCGATTTGTCTGAATTTAGATTAAATATACATTCAAAAATGCTTCTTTTTAAATAATAAAACCTACTATCTTCACTGCATTGCTCTGTTAAAGTCCACTGAAATTAATTTTAAACCTGGTAAATAAAAATTACTGATGAAGGCAAATTTGTTTACTTCTTTTAAGTTATGGAGTAAAATTTTGAGGAGTACCTATAGTTAAAAAACGTGCTGTTGATGCAGGTGAAATGTACACAAACTGACTCAAATTACAAGAACAACAATGTTTGTCAATTAGGGGTACAAATTAAGCTAAAATAAAAATAAGGAAAAGAGAATGACAAATCGATGCTTAAAAAACACATTTTACATTCACAGAACTTTGTACTGTTTTAACTAATTTTATGTCCTCCCTACACCATCTTGTTACCAGGTAGAGTCACTGTCATACAAAAGTCAATAAAAGATCACTTTTCATGCTGTCATGCAACCTGAAAAGTTTAAAGAATCACTGTAGTGTTTCTGTCTTGTTGAGTAAGTGATCTACTATCCGTGCCGTGAACCAGTGACTGTGAATGTAACTAGCAAGGCCAGCTGTACATTCACAACCCATTCATCCTCTGTATGTTCTTCATCCGTTAAATCAACAATGCATGGTAGCGCTTTAGATAACTGGATCAGGCAATGATTAAGCTATTTCATTTATTTGTTTCTCAACTCAGATGAAATAAAACATTTTATAACCTACATTTAAAAAAAACTGCAAGCAAGAGCTGGCACTTTTGACTGCTTTGCTCATGTGTTATCCACAAAGGAATTATTTTGAAAATTTACAGCCAATCAGAGCGATTCCTCAGCTTCAGCCCGGTGTGCGAACGGAAGTTCCCTGAAGAACTGCCTATTTAAGAGTTGTATTAATTTAGACTGATTCTGATTATCATTTATTGATAATAAATTGCAGTAGAGCCATTTTTAAAATTCAAATTGAGTTGGATTTGGCTCTAAAACATCAACCTAATGGTATCAAAATATGTTGTGTTTGATGAGGTTAAAAAATCAGGTGGCCTTGGTAATGTAACAGACTCAAACATATCTCACACAAAATGCTGACATTTTATCAAACTGATGAACAAGGATTACAAACATGATGAGAAAAAAAGAGGAGCTACTGCAACACCACAATAGAATAACCTGGTGTGCTGACTGCCTGTGTTGGATGGTTAACACCCCGAGAAAAATTCCATTTAAAAAATCTGACCAATCAGAGAAAAGCCATAAATTAAGTTTCTCATTTTAAGAACTGGAAAATACCTGAAGTAATGTTAAGCAAACATAGTTTATGTACTCACAACAAACAATACCTAAATAACAGAAAAGGGACAGGAAATGTAATTTTTAGTCAAGTTGATTTATTAAGAGTTAAAGTCTTCTTCTTATCCTTTTAATTATTGGTTAAAAACGACACCCTCTGCTTTCCACAGATTATCTCTGGAAGCTCACTTCACAACAAGCACAACCTAAATTTCAACTGGGTGCTCAGGATGTGAATCATTGTTTTGCACCTTTTCATATCAGAAAACAACTACACTTATGACACCTTCAGAAAAACATGCATAATTCAATTTAAATAATTTAAAAAAGGTATGAGTTTTAAACAGCTGGTCTGTACATAGCTTGTAGTATAACTGTCTGTTGATCCATGAATAAAAAGGCAGACGGGTACCTTGAGGTTTCGGCGGTAGCTCCTCCTGAAGCTCAAGATGAGGCGTTTGAGGATCAGCTCTCCAATCTGGGGGAACTTTGAGTTGATGATGGCCACGACAGAAGCGTAGACATGAGTGAAGATGGGAGACGCTGCTTGAGCCTGCAGCACTGAACGAGCCAACAGACCCCTGATGCACACAAACACAGACACAGGATGTGGTTTAGACGAATACAATAATTCAGCTCTACTATAAACTGAAACCACTCACTTTAAGCTTATATTTCTTGTGATCTGTGTTACTGTGCAGCTGTTTGTGCGTGTGTGAGTTAATGTTCACCTCCCCCTGACGATGTTTTCCTGCAGCAGCTCCTGGATGATGTTGACAAGGTTGGACACGTTGACTTTGTTGATCAAACCGTTGATGGACTTCTTCAGAGCCTCCCAGCTCATCCTCTGATAGGCCAGGCTGCACAAGGGGCAGGGCATCAGTGGTTAAAAGATGTTGAATAAAACAAACATTTAACATATCACTGAAGATGTTATTGGTACGACTTAAATTACTGATGTGCTTCATTACAGCAGGTACAGAAACTGCTTTGCACATTTCAAAATGTTCACGTTTGCTTTCTGTTAAATTTTAAGGTTTAATCTCCAGTTTGGGCTTCTTAAGGTCACAGATCCCTTAAATGCTCCAAACTTGACTAGTTAAACATGCATTAATAATAATTTAACAAACCTTAACATTTAAGCCTCACTCAAGCGAGTAACAGACATAATTATAGATCATTTCACGAGCAAGTGTGTACAAAAACATTTTCGCAAAAATAAAGTGACAACCAAATGCATACAGGAAAATAGACGACTTAAAAGCGATCAGTACAGACAGACAATGTGAACAGGGTTTGAAGATAAACTGAAATAAGAAGGGCAGGATTCTGGTTTTATTGTGTATACCAGCAGTGATTAAACACTCACCTTCTCTTGTCGGTGATTTGTTGTTGCATCATGCGCAACTTGGCGGGCGGGATGTAAGCCCCGCCAGTCCTCGTCAGGATTGGATCGATCTCCTCCTTTTTCTTCTTAACCGGCGGCTCGTCAGCTGCAGCGGGCTCCTTGTCATGTGGAGGAGAGGCCGAGCGGCCCCGCCTCCTGTAATCTTCGTCTCTATTGGGTCGTCGGTCGAAACGCCCATCCCTCTCATCACGCCAACCGTCATATCGATCACTGTGCACAAATAAAAAAAATAAAAAAATAGTAACATTTGTTTGTTAGGGCTGCAAAAAGCTGCAATGGTTTTTTGGCTCACTGAAGTTTATACGGCTGACTTTCCCATTAGAACCCTTGTCTGTATTGAAAACAATACAAAGTTATTCCTTATTTCTTGGACAATTAATGTTTTTTTAAAGAGTCTGACATACTGAGCTGACTTGCAATAAAACAGAAATTAAGCTCAAGTCAAACATCAACAAATATTTTCTTTAGTCATTCAAAGCTTGTGAAGTATTGTGAGTCCGTCCCTTACCGAGCATAACGTCTTCTATCAAAGCGTTCTGTATTTCGGTCTCTTTCTCTGGATCTGGATCGGTACCGTTCTCTTGACCTAGATCTGTCACGGCCCCTGGATCTGGACCTGGATTTTTTTCGCCCCCTGGATCTTGATCTAGATCTGTCCCTGTCTCGGGATCGGGATCGGTCTTTGTTTCGGGATCGAGATTTGTCCTTTTCCCTGGACCTGGATCGGTCGTCTTCTCTGGAACCAGATCTGTCCTTCTCCCTGGACCTGGATCGGTCATCTTCTCTGGAACTGGATCTGTCCTTCTCCCTGGACCTGGATCTCTCATGTTCCCTGGACCCAGATCTGTCCTTCTCTTTGGAGCTGGATCTCTGGAATGACAGACAAGCAGAGCGTGAGTATCATTTCTTTTGCTCTTCACATAAAACAATCTGAATGCAGGAGCAATTCCTAGAAGTATCATTTGTAAAGTCTGAAAGAAATGGAAACCCTTCCAGCGTAAAGTGGGTCTAGTTCAAGTCCTGAATTAAATCAAACTCTGTAATTAACTGTACAGTACATGTCTCAGATGATAGTGGAGAAAATGACAGAAACTTCTTCCTGATTCTGTCAATAAAATTACCTGCTCCAAATTTCGTAAGCTCTTTCTAACATAACTAGTTGTCTACAACTCTGTCAACTAATAACGCTACACCTAAGTCACAGTTCGAACCCACAAGCAGAAACAGCACACATTGTGTTTAGTTTAAAAGGGCCAATATGGAGCACAAAGTTACCGTGATGAACCTTCAATCATCTAACATTTTATACCTCAACTCTTTTACACTGAAGAGGGTATTTTTTTACTTTTCTACTGTTTAGTTTACACTGCAAGAAAGGGCGGTACCTAATGTTTGGAAACATGTTACAGAGAAACATCAGGAGCTCTCCATTCTTACTTTTATCTGAGCCACACTGCTCCTAATCTTCCTCAGAGCATCTTGTTGTTCATCTTCATCATCACTGCTGCTGTCTGAGCTGCTGGAGGCAGGACCCGAGGAGGGTTCACGGCCTGCTGGTCCGGCCTGAGGGGAGGACCGCTCATTGTGGCTTCTCTCTCCTGCACTGTCCTGCTTTGCTGCTGGACGAGGCTCATCTTCTGAAGGTCCTGCAGACAACAGAGGTGCAAAATGAATAAAATTTGTCAGATAGTTTACCTACTGTTTGTACAAAAATATAAAGGAAATTGAAAAAGGAGTGATAGTAAGTGTTACCATTCTGTTCTCTCTGTGCAGGACTGGGACTCTCACTTATTGCTGAAGAGTCCATATCTACAAATATAAAGAAAACAAATTTAAATAGGAAGATTTTGATGATGAGCAAAATATTATTTTGCTTTAGAAACATTGTTGAATGTTTAAATAAATTTTTGTACTTCATATAATGGTTATAACTCAATGTTTTCTCAATGGTACAGATAAAGAAGAATAAGAAAAAATTAATCAGTGGTTTTGTTGTGTAAAACAACAAGTACATGTTTATACACCCAAACAATTCACAGAAGAATAAACATTACTTATCAATTAGACAAGATACTTTCTAAATTCCTTACATAAACTGTTTATTAATAAAAAAAGATCAAATTTCCTTCAAGTATATTTATTACTGCTATTATTATTATTGTAGAAAGAATCTTGTCAAAACTCAAACACTTCAAATTTAACCAAGTTTTAAAACAGGAAATGAATAAATGAACTAATAAATAACTAATTTCTCTCACATTTATATTTTACATTTCAGAGCAGAGACAGTTAAGACATTATTGTGAAATGACCCTTTAACCACATCGCATATTGTCTGTAAGGTTTGGGTAGTTTTTCTTTCTCAAACTTTAATTTTTAACTATAAATTAAAAATAGTTTTGAGTCTGAAACAGCCAACTCTGAAAGGAGCTAACATGACAGGAACAAGAAACGTTCATATAGGTTTATATATACACCTAACTTTAACTATATAAGGTTACATTTCTTAACTAAAATATTAAACTAAAGTACATGTGACTAAACATCTGTTTTCAGTGGAACATTCAGTTTTATCGCCATGTGTATTTGGATACGCTACAGTTAGCTCGTCAGCTAAAGCTAGCTTCAGAACAATAAGCTTCCTGTTATTTTCTGCTCTGCCTCTGAAACTTCCCCATTTGTTTAATTTCCACCACTATACAGAAACTCTGTCGCCTTACTTTACGTTTCGTGACTTTAATTATCCTCTTTCCCTTATGGTCCCTCGACTTTTCTTAAATCACAGTATCTCTCCTGGCGGAATTCGGCCAACAACAAACGACTTCCGGTTAAGGTCAAGGGTTATTTCCGGATTTCGCAATAAAAGTTTCCAGGTTTGTGACGGCTGTTGCCGATTTCTCCACCTCACGGCGAAGCATGTACATATCACCTCAGTACTGCTGCTGCCTTAACGCCTCTTTAAAAAGCTTTAAAATGTGCAATATTAGAATGAATTGAGGTTTTAAGGAATTTAAAAGAAGAACTGGTATTTTAAAAAGTTTGTTTGTTGTAATATCCAGTCCACACAATCCAATTAGATATGAGATCAACTTCATTAACAAAGATTTTACAGACAATCAACTATGATAAATTACTTTTGAGCATTTAAGAGAAAGGTACAAATTGATTCGGAATAATTTTATGCAGTATGCTCAAAATAAATCTATCTTTTCTAATTTTTCTAAAAAATATTTTGATAAATCAAGTGGTTTAGATCCCTGGCTTTATAGAAATGTGTCAGTTTTGTTTAAAATTATGAGCCTAAATAAAAAGTACAATGGAGATATCATATAATGAACTCTAAATCAGTCAGATATCAGATGATACAATGAAAAATCTTTCATAGCTTACAAATTACCTCTAAAACTTCAACTCATCTGATTTTAGATGGCTTGGTTTAGGGGGAATTGGAATTTGAGATTAAAATGTTTTGGTTAAAAGTGTTTAGCTGGACTTCAATCATTCTGAACACAAGTCTTTGTCCAGCTGAGGTTCTGGAGGAGAGAATGAATCAATTTCAAACGCATCAAAAAGCTGGCAGGTTTATCAATAAATGAAAAAAAACAAACCTGTTTTAAGTTGCATGCACAGTTTTCTATCATAAAACTCAGACTGGTGAAGAACTTGGGCAACAGTTGTTGTATCTTAGTCTCTCCCATCTGATCTGCTGAAGCTTTAACTCCTTCAGAGAGCTCACAGGAGTCCTGGTGCTCTCTCACTCCTTTACAGTCACTCAGTTTGTGAGGACAGCCTGCTTTGGGTACATTTACACGTCCTATATTCTTTCCATTTATTGATGATGGATTTAACAGAACTCCTTTTAGGGATGTTTAGGGCCTTGGAAATCCTTTTGTACCCATTCCCTAACACTTACTTTTTAATAATCTTTTCTCTGAGTTGAATTAGTACAGTCACTTTAGAGAGTGTATTTCCATTTCTGCTGCTAGGATTTATTAGCATTTATCGGACAAACAAAGAGACATACTCATCTGTACTGAAAATAAATACATCTTTATTATCCTCATCTCTACAGAGTGACCCCTCCCCACAGCTGACTCAGAGCACATCAGTACAAAATACACATCATTATTAGACATCCACAGAAACAAAGAACCACCAACATTTAGACAGTAAAGTGTAATTAGAAGAGTGGATTCTTGGTCTACAAAAACAAGACAGTGAGTGTTCATCCAGGAGAGTTGCATTTATGATCTGTGTACATGAAAACAAAGCGACTCAAAGCTCAAGTCTTGTGACTGATGACTATAGTAAATGTGTCCCGAAGCTCCATTTTGGATTAGTGAGTTTAGAGCCTCAGTTTAAAGATTCCTAACATTCACTCACACACAGATCGGCTCCCAGCAAACAATTTAAATTCTAATGTGAGTTTGTGCAGAAGTTTTTTTTACAATCATTGTCTCAATAATAAAACTATTATTAAAAAAAAAACAAAAAAAAAGGAAAAAAAAAGTTAGAGGTCCTGGTAGCTTTGATTGACACGTCTCCCAGCCAATCCCAAACAACCTTTACAAGCTTCCAGTCTTTGATAAGTGACCGAACACTGAAAAACCTGTGAGGCACCAACCAGAAACTACACTCACGTTTTAATGCTTAAACAAGAAGTTCACATAATTAGCATTCAATGTTTGTAGAGACAAAAAAAAAAAAAAAGAGAAAACTGAATAAAACCCAATGTCTTTTAGGTGCGTAACATCTGAAATGTTCGCAGTGATCTACTGAGAATCTACAACCTCAAAAATATAATCAGTATGTGTTCACAGTATTGCACACGGGTTTGTCAACAGACAAGGTGAAGCTAACGTGCTAACAGCTGAAGCTCATTAAACTCTTCTGCCCAACATCATCATCATCCTCATCACCGTTGCCATGACAACTTACTGTAACCTCTGACTTTCCACACCTCGCTCAGTAACAACCAACGCACGCACGAAGCAAAGTTTGTCCTACATTTTCAAGACTCTGTTAGCCTGGCTTAGCAAAGAAAATGAGCTAAAACGCCAAAGTCAGAGCAGTCTAATTTTATAGCTGCCTGTTGTTTAACGAAGATACTGATATAAAAAATGAAGGTTTTAGCCACGGTAAGATGAAGACACTGAAAACCACCAAATCTGCTCTAAATTAGGATTTGAAATACTTGGGAATTATTTGCTGTCCTGCGTTAATAACCGATTAAAAGCTCCAACATGTTTTAATCTTGAAAAGATAATGCTTTACAACATAACAATGATGGAAATGTGCCCTTCAGACATTTTTGGGTCGTTTCATACGGTGACTGCCAGGAGGTGAAAGGAACAGAAGCGTGATGATGATGATGATAATGACAATGATGCATCCTAACGACAGATTCCTCCAATAAAACTGTTCTGTATTAAGGTGAAATGTGCATGGAATGAAAAAAGAAATAAAAAACCCCCAAACCCTCACTTTAACTCTTAGCAGGCTCCTTTTAAAGGTCACAACAAATAAGCTGTTTTTCACTTTGTTTAGTATTTTAAATTGATGTTAAGATGCGTAAAAAGCTAAATTCATGGCAGATAAAAACGTTTCACCTCAGTTTGAAGATAGTGGTGGATTTCAGACGACCTGAGATTTCTGCCTCCACCTCGTCGCCCTGCAGCACGCGAGATTCATTCGTTGTGCTCACAGCGTTTGATGTTAAATATAAATGTAGCTGTGGAAAACTAAATCGGCTCAGCTTTTTCGTTACTGTATAAACCCGGAGTCTTAAGAGTCAGTGACCTGAAAATAAAGGGTTCAGATTGTCCAAAATGAACAACCTATCCTGGTGTTATTCCAACAAGAAATATTTCTGTTATTGAAGTCTGATTATACAGAATGACTACATGAGCTTGTACAAATGTAATCTTTTAATTGTCAGAATAAAAGAAACCGAATTAAGTTCAAATTAATGAGTTGGAGGCAGAAATCTGAGATGATATCTTAAAACCAAATCAACAGCAGGAAAAGAGGACTGTATCTTATGAACACATCAGCAGTTTCATTGCTGTACTCTTAAACACTGGCAAGACTGTGATTGTTGTAAATTTATAAACTATTTTGTCCTAAACACACATATCTTAAGTACAAATTTTCCCTTCATTATTAATAAAGGGTAAGAAGTCTACTAAAGTCCTGACCTGATCCTGGTCTGGGATCAGGCTAACTTGGTCAAAGATGAAAACAGGCCTGGGATTAGTCGTCCTGATACTGGTTGTAGTATTTGTGGCACTGGTGGGAGATGAACTGGCTCGACTTTCGACCGCAGTAGCAGAAACAATAAGACTCGGTTATGGGAAGTAAGGGGGTGAAATCACAGGTGAAAGGAGGGGGCGGGGCTTGTCGCATGTCCCACGAACAGTGTTACAGACATACAGTGTTACAGAAGCACATAGTGTTCCACAGTGTTACGCAGCCATTACAGTGTTAAAGACAGACAGTGGTTTTTGTTCAGGCTGCGGTTACGAAGGCTGGGGGGTGAGGGAGGCGGTGCCTCGCTGTTGTCATGGCTACAGAGGACGCTGCCTGGCCGACAAGGGTGTGCCCTGCGACGATGCAGCAGCCAGCAGCTCGCTGTAGATCTCCCGTCGGACCTCTTGGGCCACACTCTCTCGAATCTGGAAAACAAGAGACAGGACAGTCTGAAAAGACGACGTGGGGACGGAAAAGACAAAGAGGAACTGCGTCGAAAGACAAGAACAACAAGAACGAGTTTTTGCAGTTTTGTTGCGGGCACACATTTTATATAAATGTATTTAGGAGAGAAAAATATTAATTTAAGAGACTCAACATTAAACAAAGCATTAATTCAAATCAGCTGTGTGGGAAATATAAAACTCTTCAGTGTCTCTGATCTGATGAGAGGTTCCCTGTATGGCAGACAGTTGTACCATTTATTCGATGCTTTGAAAATAACTGTGGCAAGTTATTTGTATATTTAATCAATATCACTAATATCAAGCTTTTTTTGACACCATCACTCTATTGTTTGTTAAAAATAAAAAAAATAAACTAGCATTTGTTTCTCTTTCCTGCTGTACTGAACTCGTAACAAACTTCGACTGTAGGTGTAGCGTTATGCTAATATTTTATCTTGTAATGTGTTTGCTTGTTACTTTTGCCAACGTTGTGTATTTGACACTTTTTATTGCCTTGCAAGTTACTCATGAAGTTAACTGCAGAAAAAAACTGTTTAATTTAAATGGACTTTTGCTGATTGAATGAGTCTGAATCAGGATTTTTTTCTTCATTCAGACTCGGCAGAGACATCCAAACTTTGACTGGTTCTGTTTCAGAAGGTCTCTCTGAACTGTTGGTTTGATAAAGACCTGTGACATTTGGTTGTATTCACAAATCTTTGGGGGGTTTTTCTGTCTAGTTTTTACTTTTGAAAAACTTTTACTGTCACCTCACCTCTCTAATGAGCTGTTGTAAGTTCTCGCCTTGTATTCTCCCTGCTGCTCCTTCTGTCTCTGGTGCGGCTTCCTCTCTTCCCTCTACTCCTTCACTGTCTCTCTGTTCCTCCTTCTCCTCCTCCTCCTCAATGTGTGTGCCGGGTCGAGGAGGAACAGTGGGGGTTATGTTGATTGACGCTTTATACACCACTTGCGTCTGCTTGCCGTCGCCTTCTTTGCCTCTGACTGGGCTCGGGGAGCGGGTGGAGGGGTTGGTGGGGGAGCCGTGGTTGTCGTGGCCATGACTGTCGTGGCCGTCATAGACGAGCTCCGTTTGGAGGAAGAACTGCTCTCTGAGGAGGTCTGACATCTGGAAGGCAGACAAGAGAAATTAAACTCTAAGATAAGGAAAAGAGTCATAATTTTGGAACTTCATAAAGTCGTTTTTGTGCTGACCGGCTCCATGGCTCTCAGTGCAGATGAGGTGGATACGTTGTCAACACAGGTGTAACTGCGAAGAGACTGAGGAAACAACACAACATCTCAAATGTAGTTTGGCATGTATAATGCAGGTATGTATGCTTTGGGACATATTCAGTGATGAGTTCATACTGTGTGAGGGGTCAGATCCAGCAGCCGGTCTTCCAGCTGTTGTTCCAGCTCCTGGAGTTCCTCTCTCACCGCTGACCTCAGGGCCTGAAGCTGCTCTGCCTCAATCCTAAAAGAGAAGAAAAAAAACACAAACATTGGGTTGGCTTTGTTTCAAACTGGGTCCAGACTGCTGTGGATCATGAACGCCTTTGTTGCTCTGCGTCACCTCTCGGCAGGGCTCAGGTGTTTGTAGACCATAGCCTGCTGTTGCATGATTGACAGCTCGAGGTCCATCATCTGACTGCGGAAGATGTTCAGGCTCCGCCTCTTCTCCTGGAACTCTGCTACAGACTGTAATCAAAACGAAACACACTTTACTGAAAACGGAACAAGTCACACTCATGACTCTTGGATAGAAAGTAAGAAAACATTATTTTTCAAATGGAAGCTAAATCAAAACTACTCTGTAATTCAAATCAAACCTTCCTAAAAAATAAAAAAATACAGGCATCAAATGTACCTGCTGGCTGGCTGCAGCTGCTCTGAGCTCACTGAACATATCCGGAGTATTGACTCGACTCTGGAGGGAGAAAACAACGACAACGTCAAGCCAAGAACTGGAATACAACAAGCTGACAAAAGCATATGTTACAGCAACTATACAGAATGAGAAGGGACATCATAAAGGAAGACAACAGCAAATTTTCAGTGTCACAATATTTCCCTGCATGTTGCCCTTCATTCCTGCCAGCTTACTGCCATAAAACTAAAAAACATAGTTAAAAAGCTTGAAGTAAACAGTCAACTGATTTCTTTTTATTTTACTTAGAATTTCTTTTCTCCATGATGTCAGCAGTTAGCAATATCATGCACACTGTTGGTTTTAATGTCAACTTCACTTAAAATAATCAACTTATCTGACCTCAGTTGTTACAGAGGACTTACTGTTACACCAACAAGGCAGCAGCTGGGACAGTAATACCAGACTTTTAGGACAGGACTTGAACAATAAAATAACAATACAGTAAGTAACTCAGGAGGACCAACCTGACCCAGGCTCTGAACCGTTGCCCTGATCTCATGTAGAACCCTTCTCAGCTGCATCTCTGTGCTGGACGGGCAACGTCCAGCTCCTGAACCCGGAGCAGCAGAGGGGCTGAACGCCAGGTGGTGAAGTTGTGGGTTCACGTTGTACCCCAGAGTACCGTGGTAAGGCGACGCAAACTGGGAGCCGTGTGGCGTTAGGGGGTAGGATAACTCGTGTGGGTGGTTGTAGCCCTGGTGGTGCATCGGGGGAGTTCCAGGATGTAGGTGGCCCAAACCAAAGGGGTGAGGGGCTGCTGAACCTGGGGTCTGATGCAGGTTGGTGAGGCTGCCATGTGGAGGTACTAGGGGAGCGAGAGGTTGGTGGAGGCTGCTTAGACTGGAGTAGTGGTTTAAGGAAGGGTTGTGATGGAAAGGAGGACTAACGTAGGGGTACAGAGAAAAGGGGTAAGTGCTGGAGTTGGGAACAGGACTGGGATAGGGGCTGGGGTCTGAGAACACTGCTGAAGGGCTGTGAGTGGGGAACATCATCTGCCCTGGACTAAAACTTTGCTGGCTTTGGTTGGCGCTCATGCTCAGCTGGAAGGGGCTAGGCTGGAGATGGTGGTGGTGGTGATGACGATGACTAGATGAAAGATCAGGAATGCTCTGTGTGCTCCACGAGTGGGCGTGGCCTCCCAGGGACCAATCAGGAGGAGGGCTGGTGCTGTGCACAGAACAGGATGATCGCAGCAGGTAGGGAGGGATGGGTTTATGTGGTGGGGCAGCTGGGGTTTTATCTTTAGAGCCGGGGTTTATGATCAGAGTAGACTGACAGTTGCTTTGATTCTCCTCTAGCACTGCCGTATCCTCTCCAGCCTCCTGAGCGTATTTAAAGGAGTACTTGGGTTGGGTGCTGGATGGGTGGCCTTTTCTAAACTGGATCTTGACAGAAGACACGACTCTGGAGGGGGAGAGTAGGGAGGAGGGCAGGGAGGAGGACCTCTGCATAGGGATGGCCCCACGTTTTCCTAGTCTCTTTCCTCCTACTGGGGTTTGGGTCATATTGTCGCACTGGATGCTGCTGTGCTGATGCATTCGGTACAGCTGGTGCCGTTTGGCTCGATTCAGTGCACAAAGAAATGGAGACAATGGAACAGGAGGGTTAGGTGAAGCAGAATCATCTAAGGGTGAAGAGTCCACATGGGTTTTCTCCCCAGTTCCCTCTGTGGGAGTCTCTGTGTCTGCTGTCTCAGTGTGTTGTGGTTCTAAAACAGGTTCATTCTGTGTGTATTCCAGTTCCGGCTGTGGTTCTTGCTCAGACACGTTCTGTGAAGAACTTCTTTCCGTGTCGGGATCAGTTCTGTCTTCATTCTCAACTCGCTCATCTTCCCCTGCAGGTCTTCTCTCGGCGAGATAATGAGTCGTGTACAGTGGAAACTGCTCTGAGCTGTCTTCACGTGCGACTTCTTTGCTGGAGCGGTCGGTTCCATCGGGCTCTTCCTCTCGGCCATCTGGCAGATCAAACGCTGGTTGGTCCAAAGCATGGGGCGTGGGCACGTCTTGGGAAGGATGTGAAGTGACGGTGGTCTCGCTATCGCAGCTGTCACTACTCTCCTGAATCTAATGAAAAATTAAATAAATTTCAAAATTATACAATGCATCTAATCCCAAAATGAGACAGAAACAGAAAATTATTATTTAGATTATGAACGTATACTGTATATTTATCTTCAGTTTGAATAATTTAAAGATCACCATGTTGATAAGAAAAGAGGATGGTAATTGTTCTTGTTTATTTTCTTTGATGTGCCTAAAGAAATCGTCGGCTTGGTCCAAAGCTGAGGAGTTATCACTCTAGATGAGTAGAACTACATGTTTTGTTGTCATCAGATAAACATAATGAAATCTGTGTCACACATCTTTACATGAGGCGACACGTCATGCTAGAGGCTGGCCCGAGATCAAAGAAAGAAGCCAGTTACGTAAACGACAACAATTTTTTTGTGCTTCCACAGCAACTCTGGAACATTGTTTTTACTGTTGCACCAACAAGTTAATAGTTTCCTTCTATCAGACAGAGATTACCCGACATGATTTATGGTTGTCCAACAGACCTTCGACTGACAGGCTCTCCACAAACCAAACAAAATGCACCTGTCCCTCACTGGAAACGAACACCTCAGCTTTGCTCCAAGATTAAAAAAGTTTCAACATGTCAAAGACAGAGAGGGTCAGGCTCATAAACATGAGGAAAAGATTTATTTTCATTTTATGATGGTGCCTTTTTCTTCCATTTTTGGTCATAGATTAAAAATGGAGGAAAGCTGCAAAATATTAAGACACTGATTCCTGAAGCTGATTTGGTTCCTGCCACACTGACACTGTTATTCTGTAAAGATGGTTTAATTATAATTATAACAGGTGTTTTGACTTCTTGCGTCATATCTTTTTCCTAACAAAATATAACAAAAAGTCTGTAAACCTCTCATTTTATGATCAAAATATTATAAAAAATATATGTATCTTGACAATTAGAATGTAAGCTGTAGCGCCCTGAGGTGCAGCAGCTGTGTACAATAAAGATGAAAAAAAAAAATCAAGATAGAAATCCGACAACCAACCTTGAGGTAGTTGCTGGAGTCGACGGAGGTCTCCTCAGCAAACCCACTGCTGTCTGACTGCTGACTAACAGTCCTTGACCAGTCTGAGAGAAAGAAACGATAATAATAATATATTTCTGCAGTACTCCATCTGACCTACAGGTGGCAGAGTAAAATCATTTATACTAAACACAGAATAAAAACACAGGACAGTTTGTCCTTACAAAGATATAAAAGAAACAGGACACAGTTGAACATTTATGACACTCAACTCAAACTCTATCATGCTTATTAGAAAATGGTCCATTCTTATAAATTAGGTCTATAAAAGTTTAAGTGGCAATAAAACAAATTGGTTTATGACTCAGTTACTGTGAACATATGGTAACTTAAGGAACACATTTAGGGTTAGAATTATGATTTTAAAGTGGCTTGTTAAAGTTGAACCACTGAGTTAGCGGTTTATATAATTATATCTCCTGATCCGTCTGAACACACGTCCTTTAGTCATGTAAGATAACTAAGTGGATTTCTTCTTGTATCAGTATCCAAGTAAAAATGTTTATTTTACAAAAAGGATGTAAAATGTTCCAAAAATTATTATGCAAAGGTTTTATGGCAGAAATGAGTACTCTATACTATAAAAGATACCGACTGCTATGATTAGAAGCACTGAATATTAAAATGTTTTGACAGAAGAGAACTGGATCTCACCGGCGGTTCTGAACGTCTTGGATAACGGAGCCTCGTCTTCATTAGTGTGAATCTGAACGACAAGCAGCAGAGAGCAGGTTAGAGGAAAGTCAAATTCATCCATTCCTTTCCTTCTTTCAGTCTGCTGCCCCAGTGAACACACCACATAACATTTCATCTCCGGCGTATGACGCAAGTGAATCATTCTGCCTTGATTTGCATCGATTTGACTAGCAGGGTAGTTTTGCAGACCACGTCTTCCCACCACAGTGAGAGCGAGGGGGAAAAACAGCATACATGTTAATGTGAGCTGGTCTGGCTGAAAGGTATCAGTAGCATCTTTGTGCCACCTGTGTGGGAAGAAGGTTGCCCTCTGCTGACAATAAATATCAGCACGTGTAACCCCGGAGAGCCCAGGAAGTCCTCGTACCTCCTCCATGTCAAAGGAGTCTGCGTTTTCCGTGCGAAACTGGGCGAGCTTGGACGCGGGCAGGATGGAGGCAGCCTTCTCAGGGGTGGAGGTGATGTTCGTCTCATCCTTGGCCACCTGAGGTCCCTCCCCCTCTTTTCTCTGACTGGCTGACTGGAGGTCGGCTGACTCTAGCTGAGGCTCGGGTTCAGAGCTGCTCGGACTGGTGGGAAAACAGATGCTGGTTAGCAGATAGGAAAGAGTTACTGAAACTCTGAATACGTTTCCCCTTCATGTAGCAACAATAAAAAAAACATTTGTTTGATAATCGCTCATCGCCATGAAGGTGAACATGTAATCGTGAGTGAATGTGTGTTTTTGTCTATATGTTTCTTAGCAAAATATTTCATAAACCACTGGACAGATTTTAATTAAACTCAAAACTTATTACAGGATGCATATCTACTTTTATCAACGTTTGGAGTCAACCCAATTCAAGATGGCTGCCACAGCTAATCAACCTTAAAAAATTCAAAAACGCCTTTAACTCAGTTGATTTACAGCTATTGAGCTGAAATTCATTTTGGTGTTGGTAGTCTAACAGATCGTGCAAGATCTTTGGTCAAAACTTTACCATGAAAATTAGCTTCAATGAAATATAAAACACGACTTACCAGCTGTCTGTCAGCTGATCCGTCTCCACACCGCCGCTGGTTTCCTCGGTAACCGTCGCTAGAGGAAAATGGTCCTTCTTCCGGATTACTTTTTGGCTAATGGTCGCCACCTGGTTGTCAGAGTCGGTACTCTCCTTGTCCTGCTCAGGACCGGCGTGTGCGTGATCGGGGGCGGCAGCGGCGGCAGCAGTGGGGGTTGAGGGGGCGGAGGTGGGGGTAGCAGCATGGCCATTCAGCTGCACCTTCTGATTAGGCGACTGGGCTTCGGGCGACTCAGAGGCAGAACTGAGCAGGTTGTGCTTGCTGATGCTTTTCTTGAGGATTTTGGCGACGTTCAGAGCCGAGTTACTCCGCTTCAGAGACGGGGTCTGATCCTCGCCACCTCCTCCACCTCCTGCACCTCCTGCATCTTCTCCTCCTCCTAAAAGACAGTAATATCCAGAATTTAAAATGCTACCAACAAAAGTCACAGTTGTATGACAACTTTATATGTAAACTGATTTATTGTTTACTGGAAAAAAAGCATATAGGTAAAAATAAAGCCTAAAAAACTATTATATTAATCCCAGATATCTTTAAACTGTGTTTTGGAAATGTTTAAAAAAAGCTGATGATCATTTTAGAAGATCATTTTACAGACAGAATATGTCAAAGTTAGTTTCTGCATGTGCTTCGCTTTCACAAAAAACACCATCCTTATGTGTGGTCGTCATGGTTACCTGAATCCTTCGTGCTGATTCGTTGAACTGGCTGTCCTGAGACTTGACTGTAGAGCTGGAAGAACTCGTTAGCGACTGTCGTTAGGACCTCGATCTGACGGAAACGACCTGAAAGAAACCGAAACAAAGCAAGCGCATGTAAAAAAAAAAAATAAACACAGCAGAGAAGACAAGGCCAAACCCAGTGATCGTTTGTATTTGGTTAAACTTGATGACACCTCTCTCTGCAAATAGGTGCTGTTTGCTCAACAAGATCTTGTACAGTTTTCTTTTTTAAGATGTCGGTACATGTTGGTGTAAGTCATCACAGCAGATATTGTAAATACATGATTGAACCACATCCCAAACATGTTCAGCTGGGTATTTGTTGCACGAGGCGATGACTGAGCTCCACAGAAGCACATTATCCTGCTGACAGCAGCCATTAAAAAGGTGATAAACTGTAGCTGACCCTGATTGGTACGAATTCGCTCATCAGCATGGACTGTAAAAATGAGGCAGGTTTTGTTAACAGTGGCGGGAAACTCAAAATCTGCAGCTTCAGCTTTGGAAACTTAAAGTTTGAGTTGCTACTGTGCTCGGAGATAGTTGTGAAGAGCGACAAATCCGAGTTATCGTAACGTTATACTCCATGCTACAAAAGACTGGCGAAAATCCAGGGGCGATTAGCAGCATCAGAAACAATCAAACCAGTTGGCTTGGCAACAACAAACTTCCAGCTCTGACGCCTGCACTGCTTCCTGCTTTATAACGCATAAACAGTAAACCTAAAAGCTCTACCAACAGCCAATACAGACACAAAGGAGGTGTGGGTCTCAATTTGGGTTCAAATTGGCTTTGTTTTGGTTTCACAATGCTGTGAATCCAAATCGAAGACAAGAAACCTGAAAAGCACTCGTATTTAGCATACTTTGAAGCTTTTCTTCCTGCTTTAGGTGTTTTTGTTTGTTTGTTGTTTTGAACAAAGCAAGATGAGTTTCTGCACGAGGACTTTCAGTTGAAAAGCTATATACATCTATGTCGATAGATATATACATTAAAACCACAACATTGAAAACAAAACGAACAAAAACATATCCTATCATATTACTAAAAAGGTTTATTCCAGGTAACAACAACAACAACAGTGCGTGCAAGTTTCTCTTCTCTTGCCTAAGGACCATTTCAGACACACCTTTTTATAAAGAAAAAAAAAAAGCCAGACCTTCTTGCCTTCCAGCATAAATATCTGTCCCAAAATAAAGTTGTCATGACAGATTCTGCAACTCAGTATAAACTTTACCGCCTTTTTTTTAATACAACTTCACAGCGAAGGAGCAAAAAGGTGATTTAGGATTTAATCGTGTTCGGCAAAAAAAGAGAAAAACGGCACTTCCTTCGGGAAATAGATCATCGTATTATAAACCTAATCCGTCTCGTCGGTCCATTTTTTACACTTCGCCAAAGTAAGAGGTTGAGATTTAATAACTCTGCGTCATTCGAGCCTCTCGCTGGGGCTAAACTCGGGCGTCAGAGCAGCTCCTCCCTCCTTCCTCCCCGTCTGTTTGTGTAAGTTCAGCAGTCAGTGTGATCTCTGACAGGATAATGACTTTCATGCTTTCCTGCCCGCTCTCCCCTCCTCATACCTCACTGTTTAAATACATGTCAGCCGCTTACGAAACACAGACGTCGCTCTTCTAGGTGTCAGCCTGCAAACCCTGCGCGACTTGTTTTTGATGTCATCAGCTGAAATACATCACAGCTGGGATTTTTTTGGTTTTTTTCATATCATCTTACCTCTGACCTCAAACTCTTTAAAAAAAAAAAAAAAAAAACAATTTGAAGTTGTGATAGTTTGCTTGTTTTCCTATTCATTGAACTTCGTAACTGATGATGACATGAAGCATTTACTCTGGATGGAAGAAAACATAACTACTTAAAGCCAAGAGCAATTGTTTTTTGTATTTCCCAAGCTTTAAGCAGAAATAAAAAACGCAAAGAGACTAAAAGGTAAAAACACCTTTTGTGTGATTACAAAGCATGCTTCTTCACCACTACAGACCGATGTAGGACACATTTACAGCAATGTTTTGTTGTTTTTAAATCAGGAAAGCCCACAACAGCACTAAAAGCTAAACTAAACCAACCAAAAATTAATAAAGTTACATGAAACTGTAATAAAATAAAGGTTTTGTTTTCAAAATGTGTTACAAGAACTACAAAGCTACAAAATAAACGGCCACTGAAAACACAAAAGGAGTGTAAAACAGAGAAAGTGATGTCTGAATTAGTCGTGGTGACGTTATCTTTTTTTTTTCTAAATTGGATTCCATATGTACAAAAGAAACTCCAAAAGAGTCATGAAACTGAAAAAGAGCAATCATTTCCCTTGCAGATGTTTGGACATCACATACAAATCTGTTTTTGTTTGTTTTACACAACGTCCCAACTTCACTGGAATTGGGGTTGTAAAAAAAACTTTTCTTAAGAACTCTACATCAGTACAAAATAGCTTGGAACGGTTTCCAGCTTTAATAATAAGACACGGTTTCAAAACCACAAATTTTCTGTCGCATTGTTCCTGCGGGTTTTGCCTCTGCACCTTTCTTCTAAGAAAGACCAGCTCACCTGCTTGGAATTTTTACCTGATAGCAATAAAATGATCATAGTTTTAATAAAGGAGAAGTGCCACCTATATTTTTGGGTGGGTGACGTGGTCTTTAAATGAACATTTTCAACAAGCTAAGAGTTAGCCTGAATATAGGCTCGTTTCCCGGCAGACATTTTGACCTGAACAAGTAAAGAAGGCGCCGAAGCTGAGCTCAAGTTCTGCTTTTAAGCATTTTTTTTTTAAACGGAACCACCAGCTTGGACAACAGCAGACTGCAGCTCTGGTTATTACACCTGTGCTTTCCTTACTTTTTAAAGTCAAAATATGTGCCGTAAAATAGGCCTATTGGAGAAATAAACAGCCTAAAAAAGGCTCAGTACTTAGCCTGGCTAATTAACTCGCTAATATTAGCTTGTCAGGCTCCTACATTACCTTACAATGAGGAGAAGAAGTAACTTTCTGCACAATAAGTACATCAACTTCAGAGCTTTAACTAAATATAGCTGGTATTTATACTATATGTTTGTTTAGGTATTCCACTATAGTGCGCACCTGTTGGAAATGACATCATTTGTTTATAGAGTTTGACTTTCATATTATATGCCATTATTTTAGTTGCAATTGTAATAGTAGTCCTAATTTTGGTTTTGAAATGAAATCAATGTAATACTTAGTTTTTTGTGTGTACTGCACATACAAATAATTGTTTAAAAAAGTACCGTATTTTCCGGACTGTAAGGCACACTTAAAAAGCTTCAATTTTCTAAAAATGCGCCTTATAGTCCAATGCACCTTATATGACAAAAGTTCGAAAATGGATCATTCATTGACAGTGCGCCTTATAGTGCGGAAAATACGGCTTCTTATAACAGCTTACTCTTCCTTTTGGCAAAACCTTAAATTAAAAACAAAAGAAATAAATAAAAGCCACATATTAGTCCCTTTTAACCCTAACATAACCCAAGAGGACATGTTCTGGATGAATTTGTGACAAATTTTTGTCATGGACCCAGGATTCTTTGAAAAGAGGGAGTTTAATTTCAGCCTAGAACCCATAAAAAAAAAATGGGTAAACTTTTTTTTCTAGCTATGGGACAAGAGTTAAAGGAGGTCATGAAGGGAGAACGATGAGGAAACATTAGGTCCACATGAACAGCGGCTTCAACAAGAGAACAAAACTTTGCTGAAACCTTCGTCACACGGTCACAACCAAAAATAGATCATCTTGGACAAGATTTACTCCATATAGAACTGAGGCAACAACAACAAAAAAACCCCCAGCTCAAACTACATTCCTTGTCAGTCCAGATTTATCACATTTTTATGACCATTTCGTACCAAATAAAATTAGCCTACATTCGTGAACACACTTAAGAAATGCTGCCAACTACATTCCCAGCTGTAGATCACATTACGTTGTGTTCTTATGGTCTTACAGAGATGTGAAGTTTTTAATTTTATGCTGCACTGAATCATTCTCATCAAAAACCTTCTTGAACTTCTAATGTGGAAGAAAGTTTCACATCCAGCTGCTAACAAAAGACATCAGACGTTGGTAGAGATCAAACTAGAGTTAAAAGGAGATTGATTACAAGAGTTTGATTCATTACTGGGAAACAAAAGTACCTCCAGTTGGGATCCCAAGCTGTTTTGACAGACTTAATTAATGTCAAGTTCTTAGCTTTCTTCTGATTCCTACTCTACAAATCTGTCATTGATGTCCCATAGTTACGTCCCTCAGTTGTTTTCACTCAGACAGAACTTGTGTTTTCTACCAGCCAGCTTTGTGAGATGATATTAAACTGTGTGAGCGTGTTTCCTTCTGGCTGCTGACTCAGCATTAATGCTCATTCTGGGATCTTATAACAGGAAATGAGGGAAAAGCCACAACCACACGCATTATGTCTTTTTTTTCCTCTCTTCATCCTTTGAGATTTTTTTTTTTCTTCCTGATGGTGAGAACAGAGCTTGCATAACAAACAACAACAACAACACACACACACACACACACACACACACACACACACGTGTCTGGAATCTAGGGAACTGACAGAACAGTCCCAGAATGTTCTGGAAAAGAAGAAAGCTTCCTGGAACCATAAATGGCTCAAATACACTTAAAGAGCAGCTCTTTCACTGCAGACTTTCTTTGAATGAAATTGAACCTTTGGGTTAATTGTGACAAAAAAAAAAAAAACAACCATTCAATTACTTTTAATTTGTCCAGTTGAAGTGTTGCTGAATGTAGCTTCCATAATGCTAGAGCGCTAGAGTTGTGTTTTGACACCGGTGTGGGAGCTCGCTTTATGACTACAGCCCCAAATTTGAAGGTCTAAACTGTCCGCTGATGATAAATAACAATTATGAAAAAAACAAAATGTGCCTATCTTCATCTGTAAAGTGGGTAGCTGCTCAGATGGCTACCAAACGGGCTGGGGCTGGGACAATGTGGGCAACAAAATAATGTAAATACAATTAAGCAAGCTGGGCACACAAATCATGGCTGCACAGCTTACTAGTAGCAAAGATTCTGAATTCATTGAGATTGCACAAAAAATTTACACATTTTCCCACAATTTTGAGTCGCCAACTCTTCCCAGATACTGGCTTTAGTATTGTTGCTGAAGCCAACTTTACTAAAAACAAACGAAGCTGCTGCACATTAGTCACTTTTAACCCTAAGGTGTCCCAGCAACCTTAGTTTTGGAGACTCTGTCAAAACTATTATTGAAACCTACAGTAATCACAAAAAGTAACTCACACAATGTTTGCTTCTTATCAATACAGTAGTATAAATAATGAAAAATAAATGAGAAATAAACCAATTATGATACTAACAAAACAAATAAGAGATCGGGTGATGTGGGTGTGCCACCATGTTGGAGTGTGAGCTTAGTCCACTAACTTTGGAAATTAATTTAATCTCTTAATGCAGATGATTCGCAGCCTATTAAAATTATCTACAAATATTCATATCAGAAGCATAGAGACTATATGTGACCAGCTATATGTAAGCAAAATAAATAAAATTATCTTAAAAGTCATATTTATAGTTCCTCTGCACTTTATTTTTTCCATCATACAACATAAAAGAAAAAAATCATTCTGGCTAATGATGGAAAATATATATATATAAGTCACCTTTTTGCACACATCTAACTTTCTGCAAGTTAGATTTTTGTGCCCCTGAACTCACACTCAGCCCCGCAATAAAAAGAAATTAGAGCGCTCTTAGCCTGTCGACGGCGCGCAAGAGCCCTGTTTCAGTTTGTAGTCTGGTAAAGTGATAAGGTGCTAAATTTAAAGCCGCACTAGAACAATAACTTATCAGTTTCCAACCAAAGCGTGATGCTATTCCTGTCTGAAGAGGTGTGGCCGCTCGCACAGGGCACCAAAAGAAAAAAGGAAAAGAAAAACACAGCAAAGCTTCGTTTAGAGTTTATGCAAAGTGCTTTCATGGACGCTGCAGATCATCACCTCAGCTCATTAAAGAGATTTTCCGGTATCATGATAGAAGAGAAGGCTATTGTGTGTCAATTTCACAGCAGCTCCAAAGAGAAACCTTGTCGAAACAAGTAGTTTACAGTTTGCTTAAGGGACGAGGATCACAAACCTGCTGCAGATCCGTTTTTCTCCCTGCCAACAATTATTCTTTCAAAGTTTCTATGTTATTATTTTTCAGATCTCACCAGCCTCATTTTTACCCCCTCAGGTTTTACTCTCACAGAAAGTATTTCCTCTTTTTTTATATATCTGTAATTGAATAACCTTCACCATTTGAGTCATTCGGTTATCTGAAGAAAACGATAAATTCAGGCCACGGTGCGCAAAGAGGATGGAAGCAATATTAACGTTTGAGCAGCCACACCCGCTCTTACTTGGAGTCAAGTTGTTTGTTTTAGAAATCCAACAATCTGGTTTAATTTGTTTGTGACCTTTGACCGATGGACTAATCTTTACCCTGGACAAATAAAAACAAATCTGTGTTTGTAAATGATATGGTAAGCCTTTCACAATAATAAAAAAAACAAGTTTTGTGAACCGTCTTCCTTAATTACCTACATCACTGTACTGATAAGTCAGCTGAGCTAGCTCGGATTTTTCTTCATCTAATATTTGCACTGCTTGAGGTCATATCAGGTTAAATCACCTCCTAAAAAAAAAAATATCCCCATTGGCGGCTGCGTGTTTGACTGTGGAAGCTAATCCGATTGGTAACTTTATAAATGCATTTATTACGGCTGACAACAAAGGGGAGAAGCTATGAGATAAAACAGGAAAGGGAGCAAACGAAAAGAAGTTTGGACTTGAAATGAATTGGAAAACAAAAAAGTTATTAGTGCCCAAAACATAAATATGCTTCTACTAAAAAGACACGTGGGCAACATCTGGCCCCAGGGCCAAAACCTGCCCTTGAATGATCTCCATCCAGCCCCAAATGACCTTAAATGAAAACAAAATGCTTTTAAAACTGCTGAAGACCTGAAGTTTACAAATGAAATATCAGGTGATTAAAAAGAAGTTTTAAACTAAACATTTTGGACTTATACATCTAAAAGTTTTACTCTAAAATAGACTAAAACTTTCCTTTGCCTGACCAGTCATGAACATAAAACGCTTCAAAAAAGACAAAGAAAAGTTTTGCAGATTTAAAGCTGACAAATATTTTGTCACAAGAGCCAATTTACAGAAAGCGTGTCTGATATTCCAAGTATCAGGGAGACATTTTTTTGACCGAGCATGCCAACTACGCTACGACGAGGTTCAAGAAGGAAATTCCAGAAAAAAAAGCCTGGAAATGGCTTCCAAATTATCCGTCCGAATAAGTTCTGCAGTTCAGCTTACAGCCCTTTTACTGCTTTAAGTAGCACAGATGCACTTTTGAGTAAGAAATGCTGAAAGGACTCCAGAGAGAGACACAAAGACATAAAACAAACCATGCATTGACGACATTGTTAATATATGGTTCAGTGTATGGTTAGTGTTCATTGGCAAACTCTGCATGAGTGCAGAGAACATGACATTTGTGTTCTCCCTGGCTGCCCCCCTCAGAAACCGGGAAACTTCAGGGCTGCAGTGCGTGTGTGAAACTGTTTCGCTTCGTTCTCATGTTTGAATGTTATTTTTTAGATCACTTGACTCTCCTGTCCGTCTCAGACCAACCGAGGCCAGATTCAAACTGTTCGAACAGCGTTCGAGAGATTAAAGGACACTGCGTCGTTTTAGACAAAAGGAACTTTTAGCGATGCGTTTCAGCTGGTCGTGCTTCCACACACGGAGGGTCTTTTGCAAAGCATTTTTTTACAGCACAGAGACTGTTAAACTGTCAAATAGGAAAGAATCAGTGTGTGTGTGTGTGTGTGTGTGTGTGTGCTCAATTAGTGAGCCAGTACCTTCAGGCAGACAGAGCCTCGAAAACAAAAAGAGGCCAGGATGTTGGGGGGAGCAGGTCGCTGTCTGTGTGTGTGTGTGTGTGTGTTGGGGACAAACAGAGCTTTGTTTCTGCTGGCTGTGGCGTCCAGGCAGTTGGCAGAACAGCTAAAAGAGCTGAAGGACCCCACAAAACACCACAGTAATACTGAGAACTGGACAGCTCCACAGTGAATGCACTTCACTTCTTCTATCTACAGTTCCAGGACGCAAACCTCTGAACCTCGGACGGCACACACACACACACACGCTAACGGAGCACAGAGCGAGCACCCAGACAGCAGATGCTGATAATACGGAGGTACGTACTCGTAAGAGCGTAGTTGGGGTTTTCCAGCTCCATGCGCTGCAGCTGAGCTCCCAGGTAGACCTACAGGGGAACCACAGGAAGTGATGTCATAGCACTCCATTCACAGTTTAAGGCAATTTTACTGGCACAGAAAAAAACAAACATATTTTCTGCCTACAAAGTCAAAGTTTGTTCAAGTTTTCTCCTCAAGATAAATGTTTGAATTTATTTTGATCGCCAATTAAAATATAAGCTGCGTTAGAGTTCACCACATGAATCCAAGTATGATCAAATTTTAATCGGGACGCGAATGCAAACGCTTCACAAAATTCCATCCTGAATACGAATAAAACCAGGAAATTATTCAAATCCGGGTTATCAAAGAGCGTGCAAACAAACAGATTGTGGCCGACTGTTCGCAGGTACAGGGTGCCACAGTGCAGAACTAAACGAAACAAATGCTCCTTTATCCCTGTTAGTTTGGGCCTTATTAAGAGTCTGACCTGAAGCCCACATCTGTATGTTGTGTTGTTATTTATTTGTATTTATTCTCCGCTGGCTGCATAACAAGTTTCTCCTCGGGGAAAATAAAGTCTTACCTTATATATCACCGATCAAACAAAAAAGTTGGGAAGTTAGGAGTACTGGAGTAAAGTCGTGTGAAGCCATTTAGCCTCATTTGTGATGCAAATGTCTATAAAATTTATCAAACATTGGAAAGTTGTTTAAATATTTTAGCCTAGAATAAAAGTTGAATATGTCCAGCTCCTAATATTAAATCTCCCAAGCAAACATTGGCCAGCAGGCCTGCACGTTATTAGGAACACATGAATGTGTTATAGTTGATTATTCCAGTGACCGTATCTGTTGCAAAGAATCCAGATTTTGGCCACTATGATCTAAATCAGCAGAGGGCATCAAAAGCAGGGAGTCTTTGCGACTGCCATTTCTATCAGTGGCTTATTGCAATATTAATACTGATAAATTTCCAATATATTGCAAGCCAAATGTGCTAAACAGCAATAACGAACTGAGCAAACAAACTTTGAGCATTCCACCGAATAACTTCAGTACCTTGATGTCAATGCCTCGTGCTGACGAGGTGCTGTTGAAGAACCGGGGGGGAATCTTGGCGGACATGTCAGGCTCTTCTCGACCGAAACCCAAATTGATAAGGACTTCCACTGGGTCCTCCTCGCACAGGTCCAGCAGCTCTGAAACACTGAAGAGACGCACAGGAAGTGAGCGACCAACAACATCGTCACCTACTGTTCCTGACAGGGCTGTGACATGGAGAGCTTAAAACTCCAGAGAAAAACTTGATAACTTTACGTCTCTTACTCCAATGGCTCCTTTATGACCCCTTATAATAAAGTGATGTCTGTTTCACCCAATTACTTTAGCCCAACTGATGCTAATCTTTCTACATTTGAGTTTGTATTAAACACAAACAACTTAAGATATATTTTTCCCTATTTTGCTTTTTTACCTTTTGAGAAATGTGATATATAGATATGACTTTTATATTTATTTCAATAAAACTATAAGACTTATATGGACAGTTACTTGAATTTTGTCCATTTTAAATACAGAAACAAATGTGGCTGTAAACAAATGACAAACCCTGATGCTCATTTAAATGAGAGTGTAGCACAACTCTGACACTTTTTATATTTAAAGGAAAATGGATACATGACGACAATGAACGCTGAAAGCCAATAACGTCACTGTATACAATGGCGACTTCAGGAAATAAAGTAAAAAAGTAAAATGCTTGGATATGAATTGATGAATTCTACAGATTAAAGATTTTTGTGACGACATTTCCTAAAAAGTTATAAAGAAATTCCTAACAATGAGCAAACCTTTCAATCAAAGGGAATAAAAAGAGGGGATGATATTAAAAAAAAAAAAGATTTGTAAAACTCCAAATTCTCCTGTAATAGTAGGTAAAATTATCCTGACAACTTAAATGAACAATATTAAAGTTATTTCCCTACAAGGGTTACAGTGTTTTCTGTTGTGCACATTTTACCAATGTCACAAAGTAAACATATTAGACAAATCACAAATCTTACATTTTTCTGTTTCAATTTATGCTCAGTGGCATCGATTCGTATTTATTTTTCATAGTTTTTTTTTAAGACTGAATTCACACTGGAGGTATTAACTGCGTTTTATATTCTGTAAATACAGTTTTATGGATTCATCTGCTGTGGGAACTGCAGATGGAAATTAGCAAGTGGGTTTTTTTGTTTGTTTGTTTTTGTTTTTTGGCTAAATCTGGCATAATGTTGTTTAGTTCAGCTTTAACTTAATCATGAGGTTTCTATGATGTTTACTGTACCTGTTGTATTTGATTCTGTTGTTGTTTCTGTTGTAAAGCGCTTTGGATGTAAAGTACTATATAAATAAATTTCACTTCACTTCACTTAATGAACCTGCCTCTTTGCTCTTGTGCAAAATCTCAAATATATAAAAATAAAGCTAAATGAAAGACTTTATGAAAACAATTACATGTGACTACAGGTTTGATGATTATTGACAAATTCATTTTTAGGATTACTTCATTATTATGAGATATGAAATATGAAATTTTATTTGCATGGTGGTGAAGACAACGGCCCCTCTCATCCTACAAATCGTAAACCTTTTATCGTTCTTTCTATCATTATTTTATTTGAATAAACACTAGAGCCAAAAACTACAAAGCATGCTATTGAATAAAACAGGTTGGCTGCTCAAATCCAACTTGTTTTGTATCTTTTTTTAAACTGAAGTATAGTTTTCCCATCAACTTTAATTAGAAACCCCTGGTGCCCACAGCAGTCAGACTGAACTTATTCAAACATGTGTGAGCGTGGGAGCAGCGTGTTCGCCTCCGTAGACAATCTGATCCCAACAAATGGAACAACAGACGTCCGACAAAGCACGACATCTTATAGAAGGTGCACAGAAAACGGCTGTTGCTAAAGAAACGTGCGTCTCCATTTGAAACAAGACCAGACACCGACGCACTTGAGGAGGAAACCAGGAGCAGCACGAGGCGTCTGAAGGCAAATAATGCTTTAACGCTTCACAGGAGCAGTCGCCGGCTGCGCGCCGTATGACAGGAAGAGCAAGCGGCGGATGGAAATTTCTGATGACATCACATGTTTGGCCAAGGATATGAGGACCGTTTGTTTGTCGTGCTGCTGTTTACATGGCATCTAAAATATGGGGTCAGAGTGTGCAGCCTACTGAATAGTTCAAATGACTTCAGTAATTACTTCAGTGTGTTTGGGAATTATGTTAGACCTGGAATCCTGTCGTGTTTGGTTTGACTGCTTTTGCAGAGTCGCCATGTGTTAATATAATGCTGCAAATTCGCTCAAGTTCTTCTGATTTAACCACTCCTACGATAGAAAGTCCTCTATTCTTCTTATGACTCCAGACAAGATTCTGGGATTAAATATCTGGAGAACAGATGTGATTATTGATCCCTGATGTAATCAACTCAAGCGGATGTAGAATTCAGAAAATAAATAAATAAAAGCCGTTTCTAACCCTATGGCTCTTGATTAAAATCACTCGGGAACATACAATGACAGTAAGTGAGCTCAGTTTTATAAAATAAAAAGTGGAAATTCAAAAGTAGTATTTAGACTATGCGTTGTGAATCATTCTCAGCAACTACCACACAAACCTTTACATCAATGACTGAACTATAGCCTTTTTTTGCATTCGCTAACATTAATCAACTGGGGCAACCATCTTGGATATCGTTGATTCCAAAAGTTATTCGGTTGTAGATGTCAATGTATTGAATGCTTTTTAATCCATCCACTGGTTCACAAGATATTTTACTAAAGTATAGACAAATGCGCACAGACACACAGGCAATTACACAATCACCTGCTTTACATGGTGATTATCAGACAGCACAAACTGAACAGGAGGTGAGAATCCAGCTTGGATGCACCAAAATTGATCAAAAACTACTATTAGGTTTAGGCTTGTCCAATAAAATCCTCCACCACCTCTACGATTCAGAAAATGCAGAAAAACACAAGTGGGTGACTTGTTTTCATGTTGAACTTGGTCAAGTGTAACACTTTCATTGGTTTAAATAAAGAAACAGCTTGACGTGGCACCCCCTCAGACCATTGATTTTATCCTTGAGAAACCTCCGAGTCAGACTTAAAAATAAATAAATTGGTGTGAACTGACCTGGACACGTTGCTGCTCTTCCCCGACCCCGTCGAGTTCATACTCCTGCCCCTCTCCTTATACTGATTCCTCTTCTGATCCGCCACGAGACTAAAACTGTACGCAGCATCAGCAAACACAGAAACATTAGTGCAGAGGAAAAGAAGAGACTGAAACAACACATTGTTTATTAAAATGTGAGGACAGATGGTAATAAAAAAAATAACTCACCAGGGTTCGGTATTGTTGTTGGTGGACTGAAGATGATTGGCTGCAGAGACAAAAATAACAATTAAAAACAAGGAAACTAACACCTGGCCACTAATTGGTATGACATTACAAAAGGCTTCTAAGAAATTAAAACAATCCAATCAAATAAATCAAAAATAAACCTCTGCAGAGCTCGGGCTTATTTCTCTAATTGCTTTTAATACAAGAAATAATTACTTAGTTTCACAGTTTCGGAAAAGTTTCAGTGATTTTACATAAAGAGAGATCAATTTGAAGTTCAATTCAAACTTTCCTTTTTTTTTTTTTTTTTTACAAACAACAATAAAATAATTGATTAGAAGGCCTAGTTATCACTGAGTATATGTTGGGGAGGAGTCTCAGCTACTGCCACACCAACTTTTACCTTAACAGCTCTAAAATGACCCGAGTCATAATATTTTTAGTGTTTGAGAAAGTTGCTTGGCTGTGGCGGCCAACTTGAATCAGATTGACTCCAAAAGAAAACTCAGTTGTAGATCTACAACCATTTTTACTTTCTGAGCGTTTCAGTAAAATCCAACCACTGGTTCATGAGATATTTTGCTTACAGATGAAAACCCCCACACAAGTTCATATTGCATATTGAGATACATGGCTTTAAGAAAAGTGTCTGATACGTTAGTCCTCGTAGCGTGATCTACGGCAACGCAAGGTTGCCACAAATGTTTCGGACACGTTTAAAAACGCGACGTAGCATTGACCTAACAATAACGTTACACAGTCTCACGCTACGCTATGCAAATGCTCTGTCTGTACTGCGACAGTGCTGCGGGATACTTGTGGTGCTATCAATTATCCAGCGATGATTGACAAATTGACCGTGTTCATGTGAAAGTGTAAAAAAAAAGACAAAACTGTATTTTCCTGCTAAAAATGAATGTTTATCCTCCCCACCCCACTCCAGCAGGCAGTCACGCTCAAATGTGAGATTTACATACAACCAACAAAATACTTCATAAACTTAAACTCGAACTCAAAATGTAAATGGTGATGGTTTGTCATTGCCAGCTTCACAAAACTGAAAGTTATCCCTAAATGAAAGTATCTTCGTCTCCAAAGAACATGTCGAGACCTGTTCCCCTGCCATCGTCTCAGAGTATATCCGTCTCCTTTTTCCTGTTTTCTTCTCTGACAAGACAGCTGGATTAAACGGAGCAAAAGATAACAGCTCAGCTAAAGCGCTTATTCATGTCTACTCTATTCACCTTGAACTGCTCAATTCACTAATTCATTTCCATCCTATTTTTAAACTAATACTTTAATCTTTTCCTAGGCTGGCCTGATGATGTTTCACATCATTATGGTTGATTAGGATCTGTTCATACATGACATCTTCACAGTCTTTAAGCACCAAACAGGACACCAGTACCTCTGTCAGATAATCTCAGTACAATCAAAGCACTTGGGCCCTAATAAGAGCATTGGTTTGTTTAAGTGATGAACAAATATGCTGCACAAATCCCCAAAAAATTAAAAAATTATGTTGTTAAGTTTTCACCTCAATGCTACATCTGTTTAAACATGCAGACAATTAACTTGTTCACACAAATACCATTTTATAAACTTTAAACTGCCGTAAATTTAGCATTATTTTGGGAAAAATATGGTATTCATGTTGGATGTGCTACAGCTAGCTGCTGCAGCCTTTATCTGAGCTTGCAAAACAAAATTCTACCTAAATAACCATGTCATGCAAAATTGATGCACAAGGTTTATAATTAAAATGCACTGTTTCTCCAAACTAAAAAGCCAGTTAAAGAGCCATCTACAACAGGTAAGATATTAATTCTTCATAACCTTTTCAAAACATACGAAATATCCCTTTAACCACATAACTCAGTGTGGTTTACTGTCTCTGCTATCAAGGGTGCATTCAGCTAAAATGCTTGCTCACAGGCTTTTGTTTCTGTCACTTGTTCAACTTTAAAAAAAAAGTTTTAATAGTCATAAAAAAGTAGCAAAATGAACGTTGTGTAAATATGCCTTGAGCAGCTCAACTATTGGTCAACTGGAAAGCCACAAAAAAGCAAAAACTCAACAGATTTAGCATGCAGTCTATGCACAGCACAGACAACGTGATGATTCGCTGCACGACGGATCAGTGGTCTGCCCTGTTGTCTCACAGCAAGAAGGTCCTGGGATCAAACCCCGGGTTGGAGCTGGGGTCTTTCTGTGTGGAGTTTATATGTTCTCCTCATGTTTGAGTGGGTTTTCTCCGGGCAGTCCAGTTTCCTCCCTCAGTCTAAAAACATGCATGTATGGCTGCTGTCAGACCCAGGCCTCCCTTGAAAAAGAGATCTGAGATCTCAGTGGGATTTGCCTGGTTAAATAAAGGATAAGAAATAAGAAATAGCATCCATTCAGCTACTTAATTCACTCTCTGACCTCCGAGGATACAAGCTCAAACACCTTCAAAGCCAAGTTATTACAGGCTATTGTTAGCTCAACATCCCAAACACCTCCCTCCCATCAGAGCTGCAACTATCAATGTTTTCACAGCAGATCACAAGAATGATGAAAGCACACACACTTTTAGAGGAAGGTTAGTCATGCATGCAGCGTCTCTCCACACTTCTACGACTGTTGACTTTTCCAACAAGACTCTGGAAGGATGGACAGACAGGGGGGATTTCCAAGTCCCCTCTTCGGGTTGGAACCGAGGACAATAATGTTGACCCTGTGTGGATCAGAGAAAACCCACAATANGGGGGGGTTGCAGTGCAACAAGTTATTCTGCTGAACTCTGCTTGGATTGTTTAGTTTGTCAGGGACCCGTCTTTCATTTTCGCACAAACAGAACTTATGTGCACAGGGCTCAAGATGCATTCATTCCTGCACCAATAAACCGACTGCAAAAAGAAAATTCCTCACGGCACATTCTCCTGAAGCAAGTATGTTAAACCTATATGAATGATGAACATTATGATTTTGAGGATTTGTATAATTCAGTGCATGAGCTTTATTATCTACTGGGACATTCAGGTTTGCGCCAATACATGTACCCATATTTGACTTGGATGAAAAGCAAGAAAATTCATTAAAATGTCAGCGCTGAGTTAGATAAAAAAAAAAACTACCTTTTAATGAGAATTTTTTTTTAAAAAAGAAAGAAAGGAAACTGTTAACAATGAGCAGAAACTGCTCGTTTAATTTGTATGGTGAGATTTCCTCTGAACTAACCTTCAGCTCCCAGGGAAAGGTCATCATCAAAGCTGCAGCCGTTCTTCAGAGCTCCTGCTTGCACGCACGTGACGCACAGAAACACAGAGCGCACACAATGTAAACGAGTTATGGAACTTCAGCACCACATAAGCGCTCAACCAAATTCTAACAGCTTAGGATGAATGGTTAGGCGGTCCCAAAAGTCCAGACAACAAAAAAGGTGGTGTCAGCATCCCAACAGTCTGCAGTCTGGGGTCCTCAAGACATGAATACACACAGAAACGTGGATTACCTCTTCCAGGGGAAGCACTCGGATCATCCACAGAGGTTCCATTTGAAGAACTGGACAAGAGGCATAAAGACAGGCAGAGTTAAATATTAACTTAAACCATAAACAGACTTCTGAATACATAAAAAAATCAACACAGTGTCTTGCCAGTGAAGTCATTTCAAACACTATTAAAAGAAAGGAGCATACAGAACAAGACACGTGGCTGCTTTTGCTTTCATAAACTAACAAATGTCTTTTTTATAGAACAAACAAGACAAAGAAAAAAAAAATACTTCTGTGGTAACCATAATCAGGCAACCTTTAGGGCTGCATATTTTATGACAGTCTATGTAGTTAAAAAAAAAGATCCTGCAAACCAATTTTGAGCGCGTTAATGAGCGAAACTTTGAGTAACCAGGTTAGACAATAGAAAAGCAGATAATTAGGCACCTTTGGAAATCCTAAATTGCGTACAGATATATATAGTGTGGCATCAGGTTTGCTTTAAGACCGGCTATGAAGCTAGCATGGGATAGTTAGCCTGACAGTGTTATCTGGCTCGGTAACTTCCCCAGTGCTCAGTGCCTGTCAACGTACGTCCAACAAATCCATAAAACCTGGCTGTCAAACCGTGTCACGGTCATCAGATTTTACTGCCCGCCAAGCTAAGGCTAATTAACGCCGCTGCCTCTTAAGCGTGGGAGACATAACTCGGGCTAATTGCTTATTTGACTGAGCCTAAACGACTCAAGTTAACCACCTGCCGAACTAAAAAATCTCAACCCCACCCCTGGCTGTTTATGGTTTGATACTGACCAGACTAGTTAGTCCAATTAGTTAGCAGATTGTTGGGCTAGTTGAAAGCAGCAGTGAATTGGCAGGTCTGAGTTGCTTCCAGCAGCGCCGAGCTGTTACACAAACTGCAGCTGTTATCAGCGGGACAAACTTCATGTCACTTTTTAACCACACACACACACACACACACACACGCACAACACACAGACTAATGATTGTGTAACTTGTGTTACAACACGAAGCTGCAGTATCTGTGAGCGTTCCCACTTTTCACGAGCGGCCATGTTGCCCTCAGGGCGCCAGCCCCGCAGCTGTCGCTACGGCAACCGGTGAATCAGATTCCGCTGGTATTATGACTGCGGTGACGTCGTTGCGTGCATGTCAAAGCCCTGCTGAGTGACAGCGGTTAAAACTGTGTGTGTGAGATAATAGTGTTGACTCAGCAGGAGGAACCCCTCCTCTGTTTACTCTCCTCTCTTTTTCTGCCTCACTTTCAGTCTTCTGTCAGCTTCTTCCTTTCCCTCGCCGGCTCTATGCGACCTGTCTTTGGGCGTAGGTCTGCACCCTGTGTGTGTGTGTGGGTGGGTTCTGTGCGTGACTAGGCGCTGGCTGAGTATCAAACCAACATCAGGTACTAATAAAACCTTTCTAAAACACAAAATACAAATCTGTTCTGCTCACATTTGATAATAAATGTAGTTTTTTAGCATTTTAATGTACATTCATGCTTACTATATCTAAATCAGTCTTCAGGTGTTTATTTTTTGATTTGTTAAACTAAGAGACAATCGACTTGCAGCACACATCTGTTCAGCCTAATTGAAAATAAACCTGTAATAAAGACTCCTTTAGCATATAGAACATTAAGGCAACAATCTAAAGCAGTACGGTAAAAACAAACATCAGGTGGTGAAGGAATACCGTACCTGCAATCAATCAGCCAGCTTTCAATCACAGGATTTTGGCCTGTCGAAGAGACACACCAGCACATTAAAGCAACACTCCAGCAGATACTTTGCAGTGATTACAACATGCTAAAAAAGCATTACGCCAATGTCAGAGTTCATTATATGAGTCTCAACATCTCTGATGATCAGTCACCACAACTGTAGGCTGCAGTTCGTTCAGCTTGCGGTGAAATAGTTTAAAACATTTTTTTAAGGTTTTAACACAACAATACATTGAAAGTGAGATATTTTTGCTCAAGGTTAACGTGATGTCAGAATTGCATTCAGACCCTTGGCAGAATAGTTTTTTTTTTTTTTGGCACTACAAAGATGTTATTAGACTTGCATTTCTTTATAAGTTTACTTTTGCACCACCAGGGGAACCTTAGGACTGCCTAAAGCCGGTGTCTAAACTGGGCTGCGACTGCCGGCAACTAGTTTGAAAAAAAAAAACAGGTTCTTGATTTCTTTGCGACGGAAACGCTGCCTATTATTTTTTTTGTAATTCTCTAGTCACTAACTAGCCTCTGACTGTTCACCCCAGTGAGATACCAGCTTAACAAATGTCCAACAGCCAGTACAGCTACATCACTTATGCATAAATGACATTTAGTAATACCAACAACAATGGAGGAAACTGTAGTAAGAGCTATGGGCTGTAGGTCTGTGGTATCGTTTTTAATTAGAGCACTACAAACTTTTAGAAGGAGGCAAAGACCCATACAACAGATCAGTCTACTTCCAGCACACGTGGCATGGCAGTCAATAGTTTCTAGTTCATCATGAAGTTTTTTTTCCCAGTAAAATAATTCCCATATACCTTAACCTGTTCAGCTAATCAACCTCTCCTTACCAATCACATCTCCTTACAGCATTCATACGTTTCTATTGAGCTACCTTTTGAAATAGTCCCCTGTGGTCAAAAAGCAACAAGTGAGCCTTTTATCGCTGAAGAAAATCTTAAACAGAAGGATTGTTCCAGTCTTTATATACCAACACACTGACACTCTTTCAGGAAAAGAAACATTTGGTACACTTAGAGTTTCACAGTATTTTCACAGAACACTGAAAAACAGCACAGCTTTTCGGACACGAGCTCGGTCTAACCTGGGTTTTCAGACTGTCTCCCGGCGTCGCCATCACTTTGATTCTGCTGGGGACCTGGGGGGTCACCGCACTCGGGTTTCGATCCTTGAAACAGGGACTCTCTGCTCCTGGCCCAGGCTTGACGCCGCACGTTTGCGACGCTGACGGGCTTCCCGTTGGGATCTGGGCATCAATCAAGCAAAATGTGGTGTCAGGGGAGACGGCTATGATTTCATCAGTCAGGTTTGGCAGTTATTCAGCTGACGAACAAAAAAAAAAAACCTAACTGGGTGAGTTTAAACACGCAACGCTCGGGAGCCAAAACGAGCACGCGTCCTCGCTCAATTTAACTGCTCTTCTTATCAGGTTGATAACTAAAGATAAGGGCATGGCTGAGGGCTCAGTATCCACATAATCATAGTGAATAACAAAATAGCTGAGCTGGTTGCATGTTAGCCAAGTTTAGCAATTTAGTGAGACATCTCGGGTGCTTTATTTCATTCTTTGCGATCTTATTTCAGTAAGAGTTGGTTAAAACAAGAAGACCCACTTCGAGCAGTGCTGGTTTTCATTTCCAGGAGTCCACTCTCCATTTTGGCACGTGCAATTTCACTCAGTCAGAGGACTGAGGCAGGTAACACTCCTGCAGAAAGACAAAGACTGTTCAGTTTAATAAACAGGCGGTGTATGTACAGAAATCAGGAGTTAGCAAAACATTTGTGGAGAATTTCCATCAGTACAGATGTTACAAAGCCACACTACAATAAGCAGCAGTTAAGGAACATAATTAAATAAGACATTATGGCCTATATCTATGGTCTAATTAAAACACAGCTGAGATGACTGAAATAAAGACAAACATACATTTTAAAAAATTCACTTTTTATGATGGCAGAGCCAACAGAAAACCTTTTGTTTTTCTTTATTTATTCATTTAGATCAAGGTTGCTCATTTTGGTCAAACAGTAGTGGAGCTGCTGCTGACTTTTTTTTTTTTTTGGGCGGACTAATTAAAACGTCCTCCAGCCTAACAGGCTAAGCAGTTATCTAAATGAGCAAGGCTGGAGAAAGAAAAAAAGTGAGACGCTCTGTGGTAAGAGGACAGCCTGAGACAAAGAGGGAATCTTTATTATTAACGACCTACACTCAGATTACACACACACCATGATTTCTTTTTCTCCAGAATATAAAACTGAAAGTACATAAAAGATGGATGTAGAAGCTAGATCTGAGGAGTAAAGCCAGTACTGAAGCAACCTACAATTGGTTTGAATAACAATTTGGCAGGAATAAAAGGGAAGCCAAGTTGTAACCAAACATCTCACTTATTTTATAAAATATGTGGTAAATGTTTCTTCAAAACTCTTCTGCTTGGCCTACCTGTACCTCCCTCCTCTCAATCACAGATCGGGTCAATCCATATCCTTTTAGAACAACTTTGTGATCGTTTCCATCTTATATTATTAATTTGGTTCTGCCACAACCATTGATCCCCACTAAAATGGCAAATAAAGCTTTGGATCCATTTTATGCCTAAAGTTTTCAGTGCACACATCCAAGCTGCCTCAGGATTATTCAAAAAAATGCTGCTTTGAGGCATGTGAAGTTGTTTTGTTTTCACTTCAGGACATCAAGGCCCCGATGGACATGTCTCAGGGGACGCCCGGGGCTCTCTGGGGATGTGGGGGACAGAGACAAAAGCAAGCAAAGCTTTCTGTAAACCCACAGATAAAATAAAGCAACTTGAGCTCGTCTAAAGCTGGAAAACACAACTAAAAGACTTCTGACTTATCAGTGCCTTTAAGCAAAATTTGGGTAATGTAGACCAGAACTTCAAACCATAATAGCTGTCAAAACACAGTTTTTCCAGTGTTTTTGATTCAAATTTTTGTATGTGTATCATCTATGATAAAAAAATGAATGCATCATTCGCTACCAAATGTGTACCGCATAACCTGTAATGAAATCAGCAGACTCATGTTTTGTTGCCAACAATTATGAGTCATTTGTTTACATTCAAACATTGGCGAGTTCACTTCCAACAGTCTTGGCCTGCGATGGATATTGAATCAGTAAAATAATCCCAGGATGCAAACAAAGCCAGAAGGATAACAGTGAAATCAGAGATGCCAGGTTAAAAGTGTAAAAGTCACCTTCTTCTTCTTTTCTTCCGGAAAGAAACGGCGAGGGCGTTAAAGCAAACGTTGGTGCTAAGATCATGTGCACGAGCTGTGGTGAGATATTCTGAACTCTTACAGGAGAAAGGGGAGGAATATTTGCTGTTTTCTAATGCAATTTTTTACAAAAACGCTGATGAGTTTGGGTTACGTTAACCCCCAAATAATCATTTAATGATGTGGAAATGGTGTTAGAAGCATAAAAATTAAAATCCAAAAACCTCTTTAAAAAAATCATGTATTTTTAAAGCTTTAATGCCAAAACAAGAAAAAGGGGAAGATTTCCAGATCAACCAGAAGCAGCAAAAAAAACTTTAACTGTAAAAGAGGTTTTTGATTGGACCTTTATTGAACAAACACAAACAAAAAGATTTAAAAAAAAGACAAAACTTTTGCATCTTGATTGATCGGGCTAATACATTTCAAAAATATCAACAAATCTAAAACTGATGACACAGCTAAAGTCTAAAAGGCTCGGCTGGAAAGGTATGACACTGATGTTGACCCCAAACCAGAACATTACGAAAGGATGTTGGGATTGAAAAACAATCTATGGTGGAACTGCAATCAAAAAATAAATTAAAGCAACTTCCGGTATCTGCAACCATGCAAGCATGGGTCATCCGTCACTTTGACAAGTGCTGTTTTTGTGACATGAAGTGCTCAAATAAAAGACCAGAAGCTGGCAGAACATAAACTGTGAAGAGATAACATCTTTCCAGAAGCTTCAGTAAAGATCTGAAGACTGGTCAATAGTTTGATGCAGACTGATTAGATATGGATCGGGTGACTGACTAAAACCTCCTCTCCTGTACCCTCAAATATCTAATACCTTATTCAGTTATTCCTTCTGTCTTCCGTCATTATTTGCTTGTTTACGTCCTTCAGGCCTTGACAGAACTTATCTCCAGCTTTCTGGTACAGATTAATCTCGACCATCCATCTGACGCCGTGGTTCAAACACTCCTCTGCCCTCCTTTTTTTGGAAATGTTTTGGCATTGTCTTATCCGTCCTTTCTATTCTCGACGCTTTGTGTTGAACCGTGTGTACTTATTCTTGTGAGGGCTTTCCTTTAATGGTAGACTCCAGGTTCTTGTGTGCACGAGAGAGATTCAGGTCACCAGTGGGCTCTTCTCTGAAGGATTCCTTTCGGGTAGATTTGCTGGTTTTGCAGCTTAAGGGGAAATGGCAGCATGGGTTTGATTCACGGCAGCAGATTCCAAATAGAGACTGGAATCATCATCAAGCCTTTAATGCAGACAGAGTAAGGTAACCGCCTAAAAAGAGCCTATGTTGAATGTGGGTGTGATTAAATTAAAGGGAGTCCATTTTTATTTTGTAACCACACAATCTATATCAATATATGAATGGCATTTGTTGTTTCTTTATTAGACTGTTAAAGAAAACCCATGCTTATTGCCTTTTTTTATTGCATTCCGCTGCTCTGTCCTCAGCCTGAGGTACAACATTGCTCCGCAGCACAGCTCATTCCGTATGCAGGGACAGCTAAATTACAGCGTGAATGTGCAAGTGTCCATCTGTTCGTTTAGTTAACTGGACATAAAACAACAACTCATAAGGTCCCGTCGTAAACCACAGAGACAGAGAGAGAGAGGGGAGAAAAAAAAAAGGGTGAAATACGACGAAGTCAGTGAGTTAAAGAAGGACAAAAAGAGAGGAAGAGGGAGAAAGCTGAAGGAGCGCCCAGCCAAATCTAAACGAGAACGTGTGCAACAGGAAACAAGTGTTTAGAGTGAAGAACGGGACAACTTCCTGTTCGACAAAGAGAGAGAGAGAGAGAGAGAGAGAGAGAGAGAGAGAGAGAGAGAGAGAGAGAGAGAGAGAGAGAGAGAGACAAGGGAATGTGAGAGAGATGCATTTATTTTTAGATCCATGTTGCAAATGCAAAACTCATCGGAAATAAACAGAAAAACAACAACAGCAGCACACAGTCCCGCGGGCGTGCAGAGAAATCGCTCGACAGCAGCAGCGGCAGCAGCATCCTTAACGCACGTCGGGGAAATGATCTGCGTGTCAAACGTTTCCTCAACTCTGAAGCTCACAATAACACTTGTCGGCTTCAAGGATGTCTAACGGACATCCTGGTGCTGCCATTTGTGAAGAGCGGCAGACGTTCAAAGACTTCAGAGCTGATATAAAAGAACCAGGCTATCACATTCAATAAGCTGTCATGTTTTTTTTTTTTCTTTAAACATAAAATGTTTTTATATAAAACATAACAAACCATCTGGTCCTAAATGCAGCAAAATGATACTTCCACTGCCGTGCTTAGAGGTGCAATGAGCAAATGCTTTGACTGATGCGTTGCATATGTTTTTCCTGTCCGTTTTTATATTTCTTTTTGGGGTTTTTTTTCCGTTCTGGGGAGTCGACTAAGTAGGTTTACATAAAACCACCTGGACCCTATGTGAGCTTTAACCGCGACAGGCAGAAATGTTCTGGGAAATCAGCAGATTTCGCACTACTTTTTTTTCCCCCCACACCTTTCACACAGAGAGCACATAATGATTAAAAGAAGTCAACATGAGAGAGGCATTCAGTTGCTCAGAGGTTACTCAGAATTCCTTTGTGACTTTACAAATTGCTACATGCTTTGTTTGTTGAGAAATACTTGTTGACTTGCCATTCCTCCTGAGTGCGAGCAGCATATCTGTGCCGTCTGGATGGGCGCTGTCTAAATTCGCAAACTTGTTCTAGTTTGGTCTTTTTCTCTTTTTTTTTAAGACCAATGAGCATCAAAAACTCAGAGGCCACTTTTGTTTTTTGCTCTGATCCAGGCTCAAACGTTTCATGCAGATACGATTTGGATAAAACCCACCTGGAACAAACATGAATGAAACCGCCTGGCTTTAACTTCGCCTTCACATTACCAGTCTTTCCAGAATTTGAAACTCTTTTGGCACCTTCAGTATACACGCAGTACCTGTGGACGACTTGCTCAATGTCAGTCAGTAACATTTTTCTGTATTAAATTTTAGGAAGTTGTGCAAAATCTGATTGTCATTAAGGCAATATTTATGTACATTTCAAAAGAACTTGACGCTTGTCACAAATTTCCAAGCAATTCTACTTAATAATAAAACACCTTGCATTTCTTGAAGGACCGCATATTTCCCGTCGCCTTTCACGCGAGAGTTTTAAAGATAATGACAAAGTTGCAGGCTTTTGGAAAACAGCATTACGTGCCATCTCACATCTCACGCTCAGAGTCTGCGTCGAGGATGAGTCTCAGCTACTACCACATCAAATCAATTTCAGAAATGACCACAGACGAATTGCAGCAGACAAACCGTGACGCAGAAAAATGCAAGCTTGGCGGTCGGTGCCGCGGTGTTGTAATCCT
>NC_051435.1:18202866-18280366 GCF_001649575.2 Kryptolebias marmoratus | reverse complement strand
TCAAATCCTCCTTTTCAAAGTCAGCCGACAAAAAACCAAACACACTCAAACGACCAGAAAAAAAAAAGATAATAATCAACCAGAAAAAAATGGATCCATTTTGACAGCCAATTTATGATCTACATCATTTCTAGAAAGGGAAAAAACCCACAATGCCCCTGCTGGGTGCAGCTTTGGCATGGAAAGAACTAGTGATTTTTTTTTTCTTGACAATTTATTACTATTTTTGGGCATTTAACATCCAAAACTATTACCAAATTTATCAAGAAAATTTAAACACCATCAACATGTTAAAACTTGTTTCTCTGACTAAAGTTTTACTGTTAAAACAGAAAATCTGCAAAGCAAACATATAGTACTTTGATTTTTTGAGAAGAAAAAACTTAAATCTAGGTTTCAAGGACCAACAATCACTAATGTTACGAAATTTGACCAAGAGTTGTAAAGACTCAAGGAAGAATAAAGTACTACTGACACATTAATCCTGTCCTTTAACACCAAATCAGCACCTTTTATAATAAGTTTTAACACTGAAAGTCCACTTTGCTTCAATACTTTAAACTAGATTACAATTGTTGGACTTTTTTTTGATCATTTTTAAGAAATAAATTGAGTTGTACTTGCACCAAAATGATAGGAATATGTATACAATTAATCAGTTATTCATTACTATATTATAATTTTATTTTTATGTACCATTTTTTGTCTGCCTGTTATGAGTAGTCCATTAACTTTCTTTATTTTAGCATCTGGTTCAAAATCAATTAAAACACTGGTTATATATAAAGAGTTATTTTCTTAAATTTTACTGTCAGTTCTATTTTATCTTAACTGAATGCAGTTTTCTAGTCCAATCAGAAGACGGAGTGTACTTTTATGTCAAACAGTCTGTTTGTCGCTTCCTGTAAAAAAATAACTGTCTGAACTGCAGCTGCTAAACTAACACAGTTTGATTGATAAGCTTTAAAAAAAAATAAAAAGAAAGTTCAGGGACAAATGTGTTCCCGTTTCCACTGCAGAGACAGCATCCACCAAAACACGAACAAATAACTGGAAAACATTTCATAAAATGATGCAATATTGGGATATATCCCATGATCTGTTAGTGTTTGGAGTTATTAATGACTCTCAGCTACTACCACACCTAACTTTAGCTCAGTCTCTGTAAAATTGATTGAGTTCTAGCCATTTTTGTCTTTTCTAAGGTGGGCCCATTTTGAAATGGTTGCAGAGGTGACTTCCTGAATGTTTCATTAAAACCTGTTCCTGTACATTTCGCTTTAAGTACAGAGAAATTAATAAAGCATTATTCTCCACCTTCACCTTTATCAGCGAGCGATAAAAATAACATTTAGTGAGGAAGGATGAACTCGATTCAGCAAAACCAGAGAACAACCACAGGTAAGAGGTTCTTCCTTATTTCAGCAAAAGGTATTCGAGTTCCTTAACTGGAGTCTTTCCCCCTCTGCATCGTTTCCTTGTTTGTCTTCAAATACATTCGAAAAATGGCGAACATTTCCTTTAGAAAGTTTTCCTGATACCAGCCTGTCATGGCATTAATTAAACAATTAGAGTTAATTATTGTCACCTGTTGAACTTCCTGATAGGTCCAACGTCTGACAGACGAGGTCTGCTTCCTCCATGTTGATGCATCAGAGAAATTCAACAAAGTCACATGTTCAACCACAAAAGCCTGCTCAGAAATTCTTTGCATTACTTTCATCAGGTTTGAAACAGTTACGAATTAAATCGTGACTTTGATGCTTCTGCACAAACCAAACCGTTCAACTAAAATCTGGACAGAGGTAAAGCTGACTGGGAAGCACTCAAATGGATCACCATCCACAAGACTACAGCTTTAAAACTGAATTTATAAATAAATGTTGGACCATATGTTGGAAATAAAGTCAGTCATTTTTTTCCTCCTAATAACTATAGCTGTTAGCTAGATTGACTTCCTGTGATCAGTCTGGTGCTGGTTTTTTACTATTTTTACTCTTTGATTTAGGAGATATCACTCTTCAAAGAGACACTTTCTTTGTCCTCAGTCTTCACACACGCTCTATTAGAGGCAGACAGAATAATCACGCAATCAATTTTTATAGGACAATATAGAGTACTTTAAAAAAATAAAGTAAAATCTGCAATTGGCCATGCCTGTACATAATCAATCAGTTACAAACTTTAAAAAAAAAGGTGGTTGACAAGGATTTTTGGTCTTAAATGACTTATTAACCTTGTTTGTCAACCAGCAACAGTTTTGTCCGCCTGAAAAGCTGAGGAGTTTATACAGCTCCACTCTTATGACCAAATTTGGTCATTTCCTGCCCTAAAAATAGAACAAGGTGTGAGCGGTTGAATACCAAATGCTTACAAACTGTGACGTTATGCATTTTCTATTTACAGCCTATTTTTGCACTCCGTTACAGGTCACAAATGAAAACTTGCAATGACGTCAACAAAATCCACATTCTCGTTTTTTTTAAAAAAAACTTACGAAGACTTTCACAAGAGATTCTACCGCTGGTTATTTGAACCGTGGATGTGCCTCTGTTTAATTGGTTAGATAAGATTTTCAAAAGATAATCTTCTAGCATATTAGACTGTTGATAAGATCAACTAAAACTTGAATGTAAAGTCGTCTGACATGAAGACTTGGAGCAAGTTTTAAATAACCACAAATGGGGGCATCTGTACGTTGATGGAAACAACAAATTAAAACTTTAAAACCTGACATGATACAGGATGTTCCAGCTATTTAATGGCACACTTTTCGGTTAAAATGCAGACTTTTTTCATTTTTTTAAACTGAGCGTGCCAAGACACAAACGAAAAACAAAAATATCTAATAATTAACACAAGAACAAAACTTTCCTATCTGTTTCTAACTTCAAATTTGAAAGATATTAAGAACCAAAGGTTTCCCATCTGCAATCTTGTTGCGCTGGTTTTAAAGAGGAACAGGTCTTAAAGCTTAAAAACAACAACTTTAATTTAACTGTTTATCGGGGAGAAGCTCTAGCTGGTTTGACTCTGACAAAGATAAACTTCTGTAACAAGACAATCCTTGGGCGTTATTTTGTCTACTATTTATTGACTTTAAAAAACAGAAACACACACCCTTAATTGTTAATTAAAGTCCAAATTTAACCCATTGAAATGGCTGCAGGTGGTTAGATTGACAATTAGGACAACCTCCAGGTGTTCCAAACCAAAAACACCCAAATAATAAACTGAAGCAAACAAATAAGCACATTCGTGCTGATACAAAAATTTGCTTTTTATACAAAAAGTAATATAATTAACAAATCAAGGACAGGTCACGGTTGTGTAATTGCATTTGGAATGCCAGAAAATATAAGAAGAAAACAAGAACAGTGGTGCTATTTGGGGGGTTAAATGTAGAGGTTGACCAATATGAGATTTTCTGTGGCAAATGATGATTTTTACAAATCAGTGCAGCCAATGGCTAATATAAACACAATTATTTTTATTTTTTTATAATGAGTATTTGGCTAAAATAAACGTATATAGCAACCCTTAAAGCACTAAAAAGTAAGCTGGTAGTATCAGCTGTTGCTCCATCTTTATTTTCCTACTTGGTAATTGATTAAATGTGCTAAGGCACGATTATTTAAAACTCTCCAATATCGGCTGATGAGAATGGGTCGAGTGAATAATCGGTCTGTCTCTAGCCAAATTAGGCAACAACCTAATGAATCATCTGACAAGAAACTTCTGAACCTTTACATGACTCTAAAAGGAATCCATCTTACCAGAGATGCAAGAAATACTTGAACCACTTTAAATGTTTTCTTGAGTTTTACTGAGAAACTTGGAAGGCGGCTTTCTATTCGCTGCAAAGGGTTTTCTTCCTTCAGAAATATTTATGTGAGTGAAAGTTGTGCAACCTGAGTAAAAGCAGCGCGACAGGAAGAGTCCCAGCATGTGTGTGTGGAGTTAGGCTGCTTGTCAACACAAACACACAACACTTGCAGCTATGAAGACTTTTTAAAGTCGCATTCTGGTTATTGAGTTTTTCCCTTTAATCCTGCTTTTTGAAATCAGCGCAGCCTCTCTGACGGAGTCGTAAATTAACTGTGTGTATCTGTGTCTGTGTGTGTGTTTAGCCCAACCTGCTGCTGTGTTGACTTGTTTGACTCGAAGTTAGACCCTCTCTGTCTGACAGACTCAAACTCTCCCCAGACTCACAGCAGACAGCGAGCAGCTCCGCTTCACTCACCGTCATGTTTGTCCGCTCTCTGCGCGTCCGCTCCCAAACTGTCAAAGAATTGACCAAACTTTTCTTCTTCTTCTACTTCTTCTTCTTAAAAACACTCCAACATTCCTGCTTCCGCTTCCTGAAACAAGTAAGAGAGCGACAGCGGCGGCGGCGGCGGCGGCGTGGAAGGAGGAGAAGGAGAGGAGGGGGGGGGGCGTGTCCTCTGAAGGCGGCAGCGGGGAAACGGCGACATCTACCGGAGGAGCTCCGCAAGCGCACCCGCTGAGCTTCATTCTCCGGATGCGTCTGCTGCTTTGTTCTTCTGTTAGCAAAATATCTCACGAACCACTGCATCGATCCGAGCAAACACAAAAATAGCTACAACTCAGTCAGTTTTACAGATGTTGAGCTACAATTTGGTGTGGTAGTGGCTGAGAGTCATCCTCAACCATATACAGTTAATTTAATCCACGTAAAGTCACCTTTCTTTAATCCTTTTACGACTTATTACTGTTTAAATTGATTTTGTATGGTGTTTATTCGCTTGTTTGTTGGTTTCCCACACGCCAAAGTCGCAAAACATCCCCCCCAGATTTGCTCATCTATGAGCCTCAGACTTTTTGCAAAGCACTAAACACATTGTGCTGGTATAGAGAAGGAAAGGCATCATATCATATCACCAGAATACTTTCCAAATGACCACACCTGGTGGATGTGTTTAATCATCCACCAGGTGTGCATACATATGCACCTAAATGAAAACACACTAATCAGACATACTGATCGATGCAGGGATATATGTGGCACACAGGGAGGTTCTTGCATACCCTGTGATAATGATTAAACCTTGATTGAAGAGAATTTTAGACTCCCCTTTTACTGCAGTAAGTGTGCTGGATATAGTAGTTCTTTCTGCACAAATGTTTGCTGAGCTTGCAGTAGTAATAGTAGCAGTAGTTCTGACTTCCATGTTTATTGATTTGAGTATATGACCCGAAATACATCCATCTGCAGCACTGGTCATACGTGGTGCTGCTTGGGGAATTCATTTTGTACTTTCTCTGTAAACCTATGTAAACTAATAAAAGTTTAAAAAGTTAAAACAATAAAAGCGTTTTAGGTTTAGCAAATATGAACATGTTCAATATGGTGAGAAAATATGGCTTACAGAATTTTTTCTTTTTCTCTCTTTTTTTTTAAGCTGTTTCATTTTTCTAAAAAATCTCAGGGTGACTTTGTGATTGCAATAGTGTGAAATGTTTCTGTAAACATAAAGAGCTCTGTTTTCAAAACTGTGCCCAAGCAATCAAATGCAACTAAAGAGAAAAAAAAGCAAAAATAATCAAATAAAAAGTCTAATTGAATTCTCACAAAGCTATAGAAAAACAAACTTAAATTTTGCAATTTTTTTTTACTACACTGTGATGTATTTTGAGATTAAACCATGTGGTTCATGTCCATGTTTGAAAAAGAGAGAAGAAAAATAAAAATATGGGGTGATTTTTGTTTCATGCAGTAGCTGCAGTTTGCCTTTAGATGGAAACCAAACACTTTGAAACTTTGGAATATTCTCAGCCGCGCTGCTGCTGCCACCTGGGTGATAATCAAACCTGTGGTCAGCAGCTTTCATGGTTTTATTGAAATGCATTATAACTGCTTGCTGAGCCCACCAAGACAACATAAGATCAAAAATCAAGTACATGCGCTTAAATAGCCAGATTATGTCTTTTAAAGTAGTGTTTCATAAATTCACTTAACTTTTATTATGCATTATTCTGGAGTTTGGTGTTACTAGATATTTTATTGTGTGTGTTTAATTTATAAATAGGATAGTCTGACCTCTTACACAGACACACACACACACATGCAGGAGTATATAATAATAATTCCTATTCAGCAGTGAGTTGCTTGGTGGTTTGTCCTCTTTGCTTTGAATTTGTGCGTTTTTTGGTTTGTGCTTCTTGTTCAACAGAGCATTAAAGTGTCTTTAACCCAGAGAACAAAGTGGAGCATGAAGTTTTACCCTCACCCTTCGAAGCAGCAGAGAGTCAGAGGCATTGACTTGAAGTTAAACATTAGCTGTCAGAGAGTTCACATGGAAAGACACATGGGTCCTCCAGAGCTGCCTGGTAACCAGCTGCTCCCACTATAACAGCATTTTTACTGCTGGACATCCTGGTCCAAAGTCTGCGTCTTCTTCATCGCTTCCGCAAGTCTGATTTTACTCAATGTGCGATCAAAGAAATTTCACGAATGGCCACAACCTACTAAGAGAGGGGAAGAGATGATAAATTTAATTTTAAAAAAAACTGATCTCTCATTGAGGACATTCACAATGTTTCACTCAGCCCTGAAGAAATTAGGATTGCAAATGAAAATTTGCCAATTTTATCACCAACTAGTCAACAGCTGCAGCCCAGTGAGATGCTAAACTTAAATATTAAACATTTTGTTGGACCTTTCATCCACCTGTGCTAAAAGTACCACGGGAGAAAAGTAGCTACGGGTCACTAAAACCTTTCGTTAAATCTGATCAAACGTGAACATCATGTTGTTGATTTCTCATGAACATCTTGAAATATTTTTCTTCAGATGAATTTCAACATTTGGCGACGACCTCACGAGTGCATTTGGTTTTTTTTTTAATAAAATCTGAAAAAGCTTATTTTAACTTAATTAAATCACAGTTTTACACACTTTGACCATCCTTTAGAAAACACTTAAGCAGCCTGCACAGTGGAACAAATAATCAGACAGCAAAACTCCTACATTTTGGAGCTCCTTTAGAGAAATGATGGTAATGTTGGGGCTCCGGTTTGTTTCTAGGTTTGTTGTCATCAGTTTTCCTCAAAACTTAGAGATAGGATCCACATCACAGCTGAGCTGAATATACAACTAAGGAACAGCCATGATGATTTGTTCCAAAGCCAACAATCAGAGTAATGCCTACATGTATTTTATACAAACAAACACTCAACAACATGTCCACTGATAGGCTGGATATCTTTATTTCTGACTTTGAAGAACAATGAAAACACAACTTATGCAGTTTGTCTGCTTGTAAGGTGTAACTATAATGGACAAAGATCTGTGTTGTGTTGAAGTGTAACATTTCCTTCATGTTTAATGATTTTTTTTTTTTTGTACTGGGCTGTAATTTGTGTTCACCTGCCAAAGACTGCAGATGGAAAGTAGCCAATAGTTAATTTTGGTTCGGTGCATCTTTTCTTTTTGCATAATTTTAATGCTGGTGTTCTTTTTGACTGACCTACCTAATCTAATTCCTGTACATGGGATGTGAATGTGACTCCGCTAAGTTACTTTTTTCTCATCTCACTTTGTGTTGCATTAAAACACCTTTTTTTATTGCTTCGTTCAAAGACAGATTTTACTCTCACCACTAGAGGGCAGTATCCCCGGAAAAAGTATCTGTGGGTCAGGATAACTGGTTTGGTTTCGACACTTAAGTTACATGGTTAGAGTTAGGAGGAAATCAGTTTTTGAAAAATGGCAATATTTCATACTGTTGAACAAGCTGATGCACAAATATCTGCACCATATTTTATTATGACAAGAAAAAAATGCTTCATCCTGATCATTCTCACATCCCCCACATTAGTCTGAGATGATTTTTGTTTTAAATGTTGCTACACACACACACACACACATATATATATATATATATATATATATATATATATATTATCTATTCCCTTTTCAGAGATTGCCACAGCAAGTCCTCCTCATCCATTTAACTCTGTCCTCTGTGTCCTCTGTCCTCACTCCAACTCCCTCCATGTCCTCTCTAACTGCATCCATATGTCTTCTTTGTCTTTGTACTGGCAGCAGCATCTCTAACACCTTCTACCAATATACCCACTGTCCCTCCTCTGAACATGTCCAAACCATTTCAGTCTGGCCTCTCTAACATGATCTATCTATCTATCTATCTATCTATCTATCTATCTATCTATCTATCTATCTATCTATCTATCTATCTATCTATCTATCTATCTATCTATCTATCTATCTATCTATCTATCTATCTATCTATCTATCTATCTATCTATCTATCTATCTATCTATCTATCTATCTAAAAATATAATATAATTTGAAATTTATAAAAATGATTTCATTGTCCAATTTTAATCTTCAGCAAGACAGTCAATGTGCCAGTTAATAACTATTTGACATCATCAACAAACTCATGATGATGATGATGATCATCATCATCAGTTTATATGATGATGATGATGATGATGATGATGATGAGTAGACCTCACCATCCTAATGGGCGAGTGGCCGAGGCTACATTGATGACAGTGAGGAATGATCAACATCTTTTCCCAGCACTAGTAAGTAGTATGAATAACATCATCTTCATCACTAACCATGGCCCTTATTAATCTTATTTAAATATGTTAATACCATAATCTTAATTTCATGCATTTTTCTTTCAGAGGCAGACTTCAGGTGTGTGTTTGCGTTGACAGATGGTCAACTTTCCTCACAAAGACTCAGAGAGAGAGAGAGAGAAAGAGAGAGACTCCTTGGCTGCTACGAATGAAGATTTGTCACGTGATCCCCGGGGCCGTTTTAATGACGTCAGCACCGTATGGCGCGTGCCGAGAGGGCGGGGCCCTGATATGCTAATTACCCACAGCACCTCATGCGTGTAAATGTGTGTGTGTGTGTATGATGCTGAGTATAAAAGTAGCAGCATCCCACGCACACACCTCAGAGAGCTCTCCCCACCTCACGCACAGTCACGCACAGACCCGGACGGAGCGCGCGCGCGGGATGCCTGCGATCTGACGCACAGCGTGTCATCTACAACAGGTAGGTTTTCAGCGTAATAACCTCATTCATTCAGCCTCTTTATTATTTATTAGACTCCTTTATTACAATAAAAATAAAACAGATTGAACTGAATTTATCAGCTGGTGAGTAGTTTATTAGAAAATAAATAAATCTGACATTAATTAGGTAACCCGAAAACCCACCTAGTTCTAATTTAATTTGAGTCTTTGGCAGCATTTTCAATTTTATTTAATTTTTATACATTTTTATCGACAGGTTACTTTTTTATTTTGTTTAACTTCTAAGAATTTATCTCAAAACCTTTTAATTTGTGATTAGAAATGGACCTTTTCCCGCGTTTTAAATCAGTCATCTAAATCAACATTTTATCATCTTCATAATGTATTTTATTTATCTTATTTTATTATCATTATTATTATTTAGAACCCAAACGTCCCTCCGTCCACCTGCCTGTCGGCTGATAATTCACAGGACAAAACAAGAGAATACTAAAGAAAAAAAACTATTATTATTAATATTAAAATTATTTCGCTTTTAAACTCTTTTTTTAAGGTTATTATTTCAGTAATTTTGCAAAGCTTTTGTGGCAGGTTTTAAATATATTTATTTTCCTGAAGAAAACCATCTGTGATTTGAGTAAAATAAGATTTTGGCGAAGTTTAGTTTCATTTTTTGTGGCATCTTCAGCTTTTTTTTTATATATATTTTTATTGTTATTTCATTTCATAAAACGAGAATGAAACGGTCTTTCTATAATATGTAGTCATTCCAGCTGAATCAGTAAACCCGCCGCTCTTTCCCATTAAATGTCTTTTTTTTCTTAGATGTTTTTTTTTTATTTTTTACGTTAGTTCGTTCCTGTTTGTTTTATTATTGATCCATATAACCCAGATTTCAGCCGCCGTCATGTGAACATTAAAAAGATTTTTATAAATCAGATAGAGATAAAAAACAAAACAAAGTATAAATATATAAGCAGCATATCTGATATTTTACTGTAAGCCAATTTCATTTCTTTCTTTTTTTTGAGAATAAACTGAAGGTTAGACTCATGATTAAATACAGCACCTCTTCTTTTTTAAAACTGAAATGGTCACACATTTAAACATCAAAACATATTAAAATATAAAAATCCATCTTAAACATTTAAGTGTTTTGTTTTTGTTTAAAATTTAATAAAGACATATTAAATGTAAGGTGTCTACATTTTTATTTGTGCTAAAGAATAAACAAAAAAGTAAAATATTTGAATTAAAATCAGTGGTTGAGAGAGCGAGATCAGAGTGATGGTGGGGAAGTGAGTGGAGGTTTCTAACACCTCCCTTTTTTTGTGCCTCATCAGTGAAGCGGCAACATGACAAGGTCTGTACGGGAGGAGCAGGCGTCCGCCGAGTCTGACGAGCAGCAGGACCTCTGCAGCCCTGCAGGAAAAGACCCGGAGAGAGGAGGAGGAGGAGGAGGAGGAGGAGGAGGAGCAGGGGAGGAGGAGGAGGTGGACGACCGGTTCCACCATCTGGAAGACGACGAGGAGGAGGATGAAGACGAGGAAGAGGAGGAGGATGACGATGGGGAGAACAAGCCCAAGAGGCGAGGACCGAAGAAGAAGAAGATGACCAAGGCTCGTCTGCAGAGGTACGGCTCCCAATCCAAACATCGCCCCAGCGTTAAATGTGTCTCGATCTCTGCTAATCTAAAACTTAAAGAGACCGAATGAACTAATGCTTGAATAATACTGTTCACAAGATGGGACGCTTCTTAGGGACATTTCAAACCTGAAGGAAGATGGTTCACAACAAAATGAATTCAACAAATGCAGCTGATTCTGATGTAGGACCATTTCCCTTGTGCTCAAAAGGACAATGTAACAAAGAGTTTACCAGTTCGAAACATCTGTGAGCCATTTATTCATAGAAACATCCTAAGGAAGGTTTCTTTATGGTTATCAATAACTTTGGCCCAAGTTACTTGTTGGTCAAAAAGCAGCTTACAGTCCACAGAACACCAGGGCACCACCACATATCAGTGCGTTGCATCTTATAAAATGATTGGAAATTCAATCTGTTTGAGTATAATATGTTTACCAGTCAGTTTTCTATGTTTCCCCATTGCTTCTAAAGCGAACAGAGGACTAGATGCAAGCTAACATGCTAACCTTCTGCACTTTTAGGTGTTGGTTAATATACGCTGACTCTCAGCTGCGTCCTGAATGCATGATTTAGAAGGGATGATGTTCCAAATATGATATTAGATAACTTGCCTTAAAAAAATAAAATAAATAAAAATCCATTTGTCCGTGCAGGTTTAAGGTCCGCCGAATGAAAGCCAACGCCCGTGAGAGGAACCGCATGCACGGGCTGAATGACGCGCTGGAGAGCCTGCGAAAAGTCGTCCCCTGCTACTCCAAGACCCAGAAGCTGTCCAAGATCGAGACGCTGCGCCTCGCCAAGAACTACATCTGGGCTCTCAGTGAGATCCTGCGCTCCGGCAAGTCGCCCGACCTCATGAGCTTCGTCCAGGCGCTCTGCAAAGGTGAGAACCAGCCGACTCGGTCTAACGGGGCTCGGGCAATAATGAAGTGATGGGAAACGTCTCAACTAGAAGGGTCTGTATTGTTATTTTATATAAATATATGTGGCTCTGTGAGGTCATACACCAGAGCAGAGATCCTCACGTAGGCGAGATACTAACGTGCTAACGTGCTAACAGCGGGATTAAATCTAAAATCTCACTTTGTCAGGTTTATGAAGGCATTGTAGGGAAAAGTCTAACAATCAATGAAGTCACTGCGATCTAACAAATGATGTGCAGTTATAACTTCTTTCAATAGTTAAGCAGTGCTTGAATATTTTGTGAGGAAAACAAAAAAACTTTACATTTACTTTTTGCCGCAGAGATTATTTATTAATCAGTGTTTCGATCCAGCTTGAAGCTTTGCCAGATGGGAAGATTGAACTTTAGAAAATACAACCAAAATTAAACCTTCCAACCCCTGAAAATGAAGTATTACGTGGAGCAATTAAAACACAATTTCAGACAGCAAAATAACTTTTAAAACATGCAAAATTACATGCATCTGATGGCAATTCTTTATAATAATGTATGAAATACGTTTGACCAGAAATTAGACCAATGTTGAATATTGATGTGGCCAAATAAATTTATTGATAAAATGTTTAGACAAAACTACCATTCAAGTTTTTTTTCTAGTGCTAACTAGTATTTCAATGTATTAAAACTAAGTGACAGCATGTTATAACAATAATGTATCTACATTACGACTTCCTGTCAAATATAAAACTGTATTAAATAATGTATTTTATGAGATATTATGTTTAGGTTCTTAACATGTCTCAATAGTTCTGAGCACCTACTGAGATATTTATGTACAAATTGGGTTATATTCAGATGTATGAAGAAGCATTAATGGCTCCTAATGAGTATTGATACTATTAACCATGTCTGTGTTTTCAGGTCTTTCTCAGCCAACCACTAATCTGGTGGCGGGCTGCCTTCAGCTGAACCCTCGGACCTTCCTTCCGGAGCAGACACCCGACCTCCCGGCACACCTCCCCCCCACAGGCGTCGCCCCCTATCCTGGACACTTCCCTTACCAGAGCCCCGGGCTGACGGCCGGCTTACCCAGCCCTCCCTACGGCACCATGGACCCTTCCCACATCTTCCACCAGGTCAAAGGTCAGCCCTACGGCCCACTGGAACCCTTCTTCGATGGCGTCCTGGTGTCGGACGGCCCGGCGTTCGACCCGCCCCTCAGTCCTCCCCTGAGCATCAATGGGAACTTCTCCTCCTTCAAGCACGAGCCCGTCGCGCCCTCTGACTACGACAAGAGCTTCTCCTTCAGCGTGCACTACGGGGGAGGGGCAGCCGGAGGGCACACCGCCATCTACGGCGGCGGGGGGCCCAACCTGCGGAGCGCGGAGCTGCAGGTGGAGCAGCTGATGGGGTTTGACGGACACTCGCACCACGAGCGGCTGATGAACGCCCAGTTGAATGCCATCTTCCACGACTCGTGAGGACGAGGAGGACGAAGGACTGTGAAACCGACGAAGACAGAGAGACTTTTACACGGGGAGACAATCATGTGTCCTTCTATCATGTCCTAGCTGTCTTTCAGTCTGTCCCTGCATTCCTTCTTCCTGTCAGGCTCTGTGACTCCTCCCACTGATGGTGATGTCACTGAGGCCGTAGCCTCGTATCTTTGTCGCGTTTTTATCTGGCGGGAGAGGCTGTTCGAATGTCTCGTTTTTAACCATATTATCACTTCTAAATAATCAATGAGCAATAATCTGGAATAAACTATGCAACTTTGTTAAAGCCTGAGCGAACGCTTAGCTGTTAATTCCAAATGTTGACGAAAATTAAAAGAATTCTCTATTTTTGGGTCTGTGTGAGAGGCGACGTTGAGCCGGCTTAGAGTCGGCGTCGGGCTGAAGTGTTCATGTTGTTCATGTGGTTTTTACTTTTTTTTTTTTTTTTGGTTTTTACAATGTTCCTGTAGCGTTATGTTGGCATTTCATGTGACTCCTGTTCATATTTTATAAGATAGATGTTTATAAAGGCCTTTTATTAAAAGGAAATCCATGTGATTCACCTGCAAGGCTCGATTCATCTGCAACAACACAAAAAAAAAACAGTCTGGACTGCGTTATTGCTTTCAGTGTCTTTTGGATTTTAAACACACATAATTAGACTGGATAGTGTCAGCCTTGGACAATGTAGAAACAAATGTAGGAAAGTTGGAAGGATGCCGATGCAGCTACCGCCCAATTTCAGCATACATCAACGTTCTTCTATAAAACCCCAAAATAATTTGGGAATTACTTTTGCGGTTTTAAAAAAAACAAACACACAAAAAAAACCAAAAATATTTAGTTAAAGCTGCTGCCAGTGGCTCACTGGGGTCCCCATGGTAACCACACACACCTCTCACTCCCTTACAGTGCGCTTCAAGAGGCAGGCAGACAGAGATGCAGAGCAGAAATTAAGCCTCAAACAAACAGTCTCTGTACAAAAAGTCACACTAAACCTTTCCTGAACCATAAGTGACTGAAGCATCTGTTCATTTTTACCTGTCTGCAGTGATCGTGCGATTGTGTAAAAACAATTAAAGATATGAAAACACCAGTTTGGTCACATAAAGTCCTACTTTCTGTGACCTGTTAAACTCTGAACCATGTTTCTACTGTAAGGTCTGCCTGAGTTATAGAGCTCTATTGTAGCGTATGTGAAAGGATTTCACGTTATAAACTGAGTCTATGTCGCACGATGTAGTGTTACCAGACGACAGATGAATCTTTTGTGTGAAGCTTCCAAAGCTGTGAAGGGAGACGTGATTTAAAAAATTGAGATATAAACAGAAAATTAACACCCAACTAGTAGTAAGGGTGCTTCAGTACTTATGCACTGGCATCATTATGATAATAAAAAAAAATCAAATCTGTAAAAATGTATTATAAACGTTTGTTTGAACAATATGGTGAAGTGATTAGTCAAAAAAAAAAAGAGTTCAGCCTTTAAAATGAGAACGATGCTGATAGTTTACATCTTTAATTCTAATTTACCGATTATATATAATATACATCATGTGGTACGTGATACAAAAGTAATTAAAAATAATAAGTCGTATAGTTTTTATGTTTGCTGTTGTATTTTGCTCATGGTGGCAAAGTAATTAGAAACAGTAATTGTGAAGTGTTTTTTTTATTTTTATTATAGGATGATTTAATCTTACAGATGTCCGCGTTTAAATTGACACCATCAGCTGAATCAAGGCCGGATGAACTTAAAGATTCCCTGGATTTCCTGGTGACAGGGAAGCCAAAGACGATGGGACGCGTTTTATCTCCCCGCAGAGTAAACCCTGTTAACAACATTGTCCAACAGTCTGAAGGACAAAACCAGGATCGTTGTTTGTGTGTGTGTGAAGGGCACAGATGTTCGTTCTGCAGGCGAGATTTTAATTTATGAAAATGATCTCGTTTATGCATGAGAGCCCCCCCCCCCTCCACACACACACACGCGCACTCACTAATATCCTACTGTGTGTGTGTGTGTGTGTGAGGGAGTCAACTGGGACAATATGGTGGCCATATCCCACCGTTTAGCCTTCCTGGTAAAGTGGAATAATACTGGGGGGAAAAAATTGCATAAGACTTCTTTGTGCCCAACAGTGCAGACAACATTTCCAGAAAAAAATTTTGCAGGACTTTAACATCAATATAAACTTCTTTTTATAAAATAATAATAATAAAGAAAAGCTTAACTGTTTTGCTGCCTTTAGTTTTGCATTTATTGAGCAGGTCAATACAGACATAAGAAGCATGAAGGAGTGGGAATAAAAGGCAATCATAAAAGTGGTTAGGTAGGATATTATTAGTTCCGATAATAAAGTCCGGCTTGTTCTCAAAAATAAAAGCATATTTCTGATTGCAGCAGCACTAGGAGTATTAAAGAGCAGTATGATCAGCAGCCTTTGTGATTGTGGTTTTGTGTTTCAGTCTGTTGGCTGATCATAACACTGATTAATGCAGATTTAAACTCAGCCATCTGTCAGCAACACACACGCTGAGTTGGTGTTTGAGCTGTAGCTCATAATATGGTATTACTACCGAAGCCCCCCCACCCCCCGCCCTCTCCGACTGGCTGGCAGGTGTCTGTTAAATAATATCACAGGACGCATCACCAAACAACAATCCAGGTGTAATAAACTGCAGGATGCCACAACAACAGCAGTGATACTTCTTGATTCTGTTACAGAAATAAAGCTATTATTTGGATGTGTTAAAGTGGGGCTTTTATGGAAGGGTTATGAGCATATACTACCTTACCTGTCGTAGATTTGTTTTGAATTACCTTAGTTTGGAGAAATAGTTTTATTTTGACCAAAGTGATGAGCTAACAGCCAAAGTAGATTGCAGCCAGCCTTAAACAACTCCAACTCAAACATGTTACGGTTCATACAAGCACTTTTTTTATAAATCCTTACACTGCCATCAGTTTAACACAACAGAGTTATTTACATAGAATTCATGTTTACTTGCAGGCACATATAGCAGTAGCAGCTAGCAGTAGCACTGTTGATACAGCCGGGGGTGCGTCTTGCAAATTCTATTTCTGATGGAGGAACTGTGAAATGCAGAGTCAATAACAATGTAAAGGTTGGTAAAATAGCATTCAGAAAAATTGCTTTAAAATTTCAGAAACGGAACGTTTTTTCTTTTATCTACTCAAGTGTACAGGCAATACATTGATTTTTTTTTTTATCTAATGAATATGCAAGTTATGTTTTGGGACAAGACAGAATATGGCAGAAATTAGACTACATATGCATGTGCACTGGAAACAGCTTAGTGGCACAGTACTTTCCACTTCTTGTACAAGAGTAGATTTTGATGTGAGCCAATGAAAACCCATTATAGTTCAGGTTTTCCGCAGCTGGACATATAATTTATACTTTGGCCTACCTCTGAAAAGCATAACTTATTGTAAATTTTATACAAATAAGTAGGCTATCACAAAATAGAATATATTACCTTTCACTAAAAAAGGATAAAAAAAGACTACATTCTAACACATTTTGGTGTAAATTTATTGTTTATTAGAAAGAAAATTACTTTAAATGACAAATTAATAATTGTGGTTAAATATATACTCAATGTAAAACTAGAGACACTTAATTTTCAGGAGAATTACACTGTTTTTTTTTTGTTTGTTTTTTTTACCTAAATTGGAAACAATCTAAACTTGACTTCCTGTAGACAGGACTTTATCATCGTGTGCGCGCTCCAACATGGACGGGAACGGGAGCGCGCACAGTCGTTGATTACACACACCGGTGGATCTGCCGCGCGCCCAGCAAAGCTGCTGCCCGTCTCCATAGCGACGAGACCCCGGAAATACACCGTGAGCAGCTTACTGCTTGCTCATCGGGAAGGAAGCAAATGAATAGGCACCAGTTTGTTTTTGTTTTGTTTTGTTTGTTCGCCGGTTTTACTTTTCAGCAAACATGTCTGAGCTGAACGAGGAGGCGCAGGCGGAGCAGAGAGACAGCGGGAAAAAGAAGAAGAAGAAGAGAAAGAAGCGAAGGGAGACAGGGAAGGAGGAGGAAGAGGAGGAGGAGGAGGAGGAGCAGGTGGTGAAGAAGGAAGAGGAGCAGAGGTGAGCTGTTATTGAAGTTACATTTACAGAGTCCACATGGAGACATTAACACTGGTGAAGAGGAGGAGGAAGGGAAACTTGAGTTTACACCGACCTTCAGCGAATCCTTTCAAAGTAAAAGCCCTTGCTGTTTAAACTTTAGGCCACAACAAAAAGTTAAAACAACAAATAAGAAGAATTAAAGGCAGAGAGAGAAACCTAAACAACTGATACAGCATCTAAGTGAACAAACACAGCTCTCAAGTGCAGATGCTTAACACTTAAACCCTCAGAAAAAAAAATAAATCCAAATGCTATAAAACCCTTTAACCACTGAAAATGATTGTTTTTAGAGCTCTTCTGTTAAATTCTGAGTGAAAGGGTCATGATTATTTTCTCAACTAAACCACTATCCCCCTCCTCTTCTATACTTAAAGAAGTGGATGCAACAATGTTCAAAAACCCACAATGAAACTTGATTAAATTAAGATCTTTTTAGGTGACCCGTTTGAAGAATATACACTGTCATCGTGCCTCCTGCGTCACCACAAGTCTATATAAATATTGCAGAAAATACATGAAAGGATGGACATTTTCCCATCAGCACACACCTACTTTTTCATGGGAATCCCATTTAAAAATATGGTTTTGTCTGTGGATTTATCACACTCCAAGAAGTTGTAGCAGCAGTGAAACACATTGTCAAAGATTGGTTTTCTTTAACAGTGTCATAGGAAAAAAAAACCTTGTTCAATAGATATTGTAAGTTTCGCAGTAAGCATACAAAGACACATGACTGAGCACAGTAGTTGAAATTGATTGACTGATTTCTGACATGAAGCTCAGGATGGTATCTGTAGCATTTTAGCGCTGGGATGGGAGCATGTCAGCTTACTCCTGCAAGCGTTTAGCTTTCATCCCTGCTGTTCTGCTTAGCTTCAAAAACTTAAACTTACTTAAAGACAGCAAAATTTGGGGCCCCAGCTTGAAGTTGTTTATATTTTTATCAACACGCAGAAATGCTTCAAAATAGCCCTAAGCAATCTGCAAAAGTTAATTTATTATTTAGTTGTATGAATGGCAGAAAAATATTCGTAATGGAATAGTTCTTTTGTAATTTGACTTGTAAACATGTTGGAACTTAATATTTCACAGTAAGCATATAATTGCAGTGATTTTTATTGCAATTATATGTTATTGTTTATTAAATTTGCAGTAATTGTGTTTCGAACCCTTTGATCTGATAAATGTAGACTCTTGGTAAACACTCTTGACCTATGTTGAACTCTAAAAAGTGTTGTTTTTATTAGACAAATTATAAATAAAGCAAATTTACAGATAGGGTAATTAAATCCCAGGTTAATATTATCTATATCCATTTTCTTTACCTGCTTCTCTATTCTGGGTCGTGAGAAGCTGGGGCTTCTCTCCAGCCATCATCTATACGATTACTGCAAATGTTTATAAATGGTGGAAGTAACCTGTGTGTTTGTGTGTTTTAATGTGCCAGTGAGACGGTGTTGCTGCGAGGAATCTTCAAAGTGGGAAAAAAGAGTCATGATGTCCTGCTCACCCGAACCAAACTGACCTGGACCCCCATCGTCCCAGAGACCCCCACAGGTCAGTTCCTACGAGGTCGGGCTGCGTGGCGTTCAGCAGTCCTGTGTAGCTGCTGTTGCGATGGAGAAGCTCTGTTTTCTGAAGACGGCTTGAAATGTCTGAACACACACTCTCATATTTACACCCCTCTGCATGCAGTGGGACAATCTGGATTCCTTCTCAAATCAAAGTGGAAAAAAACACACATCTTCTCATATTAGTGCGCTTGTCTATGTCTGTTTGGAGTATATTGCTACAGTAGTTGCAGTAGGAGGCCTCCAGGCTCAGAAGACATGACTTACATTATATCCCTCACATATTGTGCCTGTTTGGTGTGTTTGTTACGCACGCCCTCAGAATCAGCATCTGCAAAGGCCAAAACTAAAGCTGGAGAAGTATAGAAGCAGAATGCTAACAAGACATTAGCTTTAATGTTTTATTCTATTTCTTTACACTTCATTTTGAGGAGAAAAAACCTTAAAAATCTTAATTAAACAAACTATGCTGCTAAGAAATTATTATGTGATGTGTAATAAAATATGACATATTTCTTCATTACCAAAATTACTCATGTTTACCTTTCTTTACTCATTTTCATTTAGACAAATATAAGTTGTGTTTAGCTTTGAATGATCATCACAATGAACCTTTATCAAGAATGGCCCAGTGTTTTTATTTCTAAAAAGTAGTACTGTGCTGTTTTCTTTTGATTTCTAATTCGTCCAACGCAAATAGAAATGCTCAAAAAAGTGTGTGTGTGTGTATCAGAAACCAAGAACGGGGTAATGATTGACTCAGTGAACACCTCTGCTCTTTGCATGTCCACTGTTATCTGCCTTACATTAAGAATTCAGGTTACCCTCCCAACAAAAGTCAATTAAAAAATTTAATTAATTTCAACAAAACTCCAGTTTAAAACATTAAACAAACACAATAGATTCAGATTTTAAAATTTCATAAATATAGGACAGGAAGACAGTATTTTTCTAGACTAATTTATTGATTTTTAGACTGTAGGTTAAGATCCAAAATTCCTGAATTTGCTTTCCAGGTTAAATACTAATGCCTTCAGTTTTTATTGGAAAGGTTGTTTTACATTTTCTGTAATGGAACATAATGAAAAACTTAACACAAAAGATTACCAAAAAATAATTACAAAAACTCAAATCCTAACAGGTATGATGTTCCAATCTGCTGACATTTTATTTTCTTGAAACACTTTACCTTCAACTTTCTATCGTTGTCATTAAGTCAAATAATGCAGCTAAACAACTTCAATAAAGAATTATGCTTCTTTTTCAACATAATCTTATTTAGATTTTTCAGAGCACTTAGACTGAACTGTAATATGACCTCCCCCCCTCCACACACACACACACACCCCTCCACCTTGGACAGATCATAGGCACATTACAGGCCTCCATCATCTCACACACTGTGTTTCAGCTAAGTAAGCCGCTCCTATTCTGCATATGCGAATCTTTAATAAAGACAATCATGTTGATGGATCCTAAAAGGTTAACAGCTGCTGATTTGCTCATATTTGTTCAATGTTTTGGTATATTTTTGATTGCATTTAGTACGATCCTGTTGTGTGGTAGATTTTTGGTTGAAATCCATTCAGACAGAACTGGTTAGTGAAGCAGGATGAAGGTGTGTGTGTAGTTGAAGCCAATCTGTTTTGTTGTATTTCATCCAAGCTAATGTCATTAAGCCAGCACCGTGTGTGTGTGTGTGTGTGTGTTGGCAGTACTAGAGAGCAGTTGGTTCGGCCCGTGGGGGGTTATTAGAGTCTCTCAGTGTGAGGAGATTAACACACACAAACACACAGCCAGCCTATCAGCATGCTGCGTGTGCGCGCTGATGAGATATTTCTATATAAATGGATCATCTGTTGTTGTTTATTTCAGTACTTGAATTCATCAAGTCGCTCTCGGTCAGGAAAGTGAAACCTGAACTGTCAGAGGTGCCGATCACGTTTCTTGTCGTTGGAGCAGTGTGAAAAAATTTGAAACGACACTGAGCCAGAATGGGAGTTGGCGCACAAGACAAGGGTTTTGCCACGAAAACCTCGAATAGGCAGGCGTATTTCAGCAAAGTTTGAAGCTCCAGGAGTTATATTTCAAATGTAAAAGTGTATTTTTTTATTGGATTATCCAGAAAAATTACAGAAACATAGCTGAAAAGCGGAATAAGGCTTGGTACTGTAGGTTGCTCCCTTACATTAAAAGTTTAAAACTTGGACCTTTGTGTGGAGTTAGCTTGGTTTCCCTTTGTAATAATAATAATAATAATAATAATAATAATAATAATAATAATAAATTTATTTGTATAGCCCTTTACAATAACCACTAGGTTAACAAAAGTGGGTAAAAATAAGATAAAACAAATAAAGCACAAGGAATAAAACAGAATAAAACACAAAATAGCTGCTTCTTTAATGAGAAAACATGCACATTAGATTAGATCATGATTTGAATGAGTGTGAGAGTTTATGATTATTTGTCCCATTAGTCTCTGTAGTTATTCTGTGACTGACATTGGTTGTGGTTATGCTGGGCTCCAACCCTCTGTGACCCTGAAAAATGGCCTTAAAATTAAGAATAGTTCATGTGATGCATCAATGTCGAGGAAATGTTTATTTAAAAAAAAATCTTGGCTCAAACACAATTCATTTAAATGATTAAAGCCAGGTTTAACACTCAAGGCTTTAGTTAAGAGACCCGTCAGGTTTTTACAGGTTGTTTCCAAACACCACTAAGACTTAGAGTTTCTTTTTAAAGGAAGATTTATGTCATACTGGATTAATCACCATGCTGCGCTTTGTCTTTAAGAATTGTTTTCCCCTCAGTGTTTGTCCCAACATAGCTCTAAGCATGGACAAAAATGGAGAGAGGTTTGCCTTTTTGCATCTTCAAATGGGAATCGTCAAGCAACATTTGCTCATTTACTTAAGAGAGTATTTGTTCCAGATTTTGTTTGGGCAGAGATTTGTTAACAACAGTGAATATGAGTGAGGTTTCTGAGTTTCTCTGACCATTGGGAGTTTGCAAAGAATCAATACCTGCTTATTTACCAATCAGCTGACCACATCAGAATCTATTAATTAATCAAGACGACCGATTTTTATCTGTGTGGTGGAGGAGATTTTTTACGTTTGACTACCACTGAAGAAGAGGCCGAGCTTGTGTGTGTTTGTCGAGTTGTCAGGTCATAAATTACTGTACCGGAAGCAATGTGGAGGCCGGCTCCTCTTTTAGGGAAGAAATCCTTTAAAACGAACCGTAAGATGAATTATTAAATAAAATGACAGACACTGTCTTCCAGGAAATGAATGATTGTCGAAGTGGTCGAAGCACAGTTCTGTGTTTGTGTGTGTTCGAGTAAACTATGATCCAGAGCTCCCTACAGTCACCACATGGCCCGGTCACCATGAGACCGGACTGCCACTGTGTGTGTGTGTTTGTTGGCGCAGTAGGTCATGATGGGAAACTTACCTCCATCTGGAACCAACAGTGTGTGTTTGCAGCATCTCTGTAGGTTCTGTCAGTGCCGATCAGAGTCATCTTTATTGCGTTGGATAGAAAATGTATTTTTTTCAGTCAGATTTTTTTATTTCCATTTCTGACTTTTTTTTTTCCTTGCCAGAGAGTACAAAAAGAAAGAAACAAAGATTAAAGCTCTTTGGACTGGCAGAAGAGGGATTTGGGGTTTTCAGTTGGCAGCTCTTCAAAAATCTTTTAGCCTTTTTAGTCTTGTAGTTTTGGCAGCTTAATGACATATTTATGGTGTGGAGCATCATTTACCAGCTTTTCACTGCAGAGACAGTTTCCTAAACCTGCCTTTAAAGCAGAGCAAGCCACAGCTAAGAGAGTTTAAGAGGCTTAAAGGTATATTGTATGGTTTATTTTTGTAAATGCTTGATAGACGTGGTTGCTTTGCCCCTCCGCTGCAACCTAGAAGCACAGAAGTGTTCAGAATCAAAAGGGGGAGCTGTAACTCCAGGTTCAGAGCAAAATAAACTTCTTATTAAGATGAAATTGAGTTTAAAGTTGAAAGCATTGCTGTGTGTGTGGATGTCCAAGTCTGGAAGTAGTGGTTATTACCAGGAAAATAATTTTGACTATGTCCAACCTTAATTGAGCAGATAGGATGGGAAAAAAGAAGCAACAACAACAGAGCACTGCAACACATGAACTGTGACCTCAACATATGGATGCTGGGCTCTCTGGGGGCAACAAGGCTGGGTGATTTGGGGTATTTGGTGTTTGATAACAGCAGGAGGGATTTTTTTTCATAGATAAGCAGTTAATCGCCAATAATCATTTAGAAGTGTTTCCTGATGAATCTGTTTGCCCTGAGATGTTTACTCTGTCTTACATATGACTGCTGCTGCAGGCTTTTCTGATTGTAGTTTACTACTATTATTATTTATTATAATTTAGCTTCAATCTCTTTAGACAAATACTTGTTGTGTTTTTTCACAACTCATCAGCAGAATTCCAAAGGCTAAAATAATCTTTGAGCAATAAGTCAAATAAATTGAAATGATGTATTTACCATAAATTTGAGCTCCATTCTTTGTTTACCATGATTTAAGTTTAAACCAGCAGGGTTAAATATAGGATCCAATAGATTTAAACCTTTCTGATGATCAAAGTGGATTATTTTTTGCCATTTTGGGAGTTAAACATTTCCTATCCAGATGTGTGTCCACCTGTTGTGACATGTTTGTCCCTAAAGCCAGCTGAACAGCATTATAAAAGTCATTTTTCACAAACACATGGACAATATGTTTATGTTTTTTGATTAATGGGTCTCAAGGCGATTTTTTTAAAGGTTATCTACAGACTTATTAAACAATTATTTTTTGGTCTGTTTCTTTTTGTTATTTATAACCTTCTTCATATACAATATGACATGCTTGAATTTTCCAGTTTGGGACTCTTTTAGAAAGCATTTATCTACATCAGGGGTGTCAAACTCCAGGCCTCGAGGGCCGCTGTCCTGGGAGTTTTAGGTTTTTCTGCTCCAACACACCTGATTCAAATGGTTTAATGACCTTCTCGCCAAATCATCAAGTTCTCCAGGAGCATGGCAACAAGTCATCCATTAAAAGCAGGTGTTTTAAAGCAAGAACACATCTAAAAAATGCAGAGAGAGCGGCCCCCAAGGAATGGAGTTAGACACCTCTGATCTACATGATACAGCTATGGTATCAGTAGGCATTGTTTGTTTCTAGAGAAATGAAAACTCCCACAGATAGTGAAGTATTTCTGTGATCACTGAGAAATGCAAAGAATCAATAAATGCTCTGGTTCTCGGTCAAAGGTTTCAGTGAAAGAAGGATGGGGTGCTACACATTTATATTTATTACTGCTCGCCGTCATGTAAGATGAGCAATAATGTAACTGTGTCTGTGCGTGTGTTTGGTAGCAAAATAATTCATGAACTACTCAACAGATTTCAATGAAACTCTCAGGAAGTCATCTTCGTTGACTAACTTTCAGACTCAATCCAACTCAAGATGGCTGCGATAGCTAATTGGTGAAATTCAACACAAACCAGGCTTTGCCTCAGTTCATTTCACAGATTTTGAAATTAGATTTGGTGTGATAATAGCTGATAGTCACCTCCAACAAATACTCCAAGTGCTAACCGAGCTTTGTTTAAAACCCTAAAGACGGCAGGTGATGAGACTTTATTGGAGTGTTGCTACTTTATTTATTTATTTATTTGTTGTAGTGCCGTTTGTCAGCAGGATAATCTGACAACAGACTCAGTCCCTGACAAAAGTATCATCTTGATCCGTAACAAGCGTGCCCTGCATGAAATCGGAGCATGACTGTTACGTAACTTTACTGTATCGTGCGCATACAATGCTGACATTATCCTCAGAGGATTAAATGATCTGATGTGGACCAATCAGGCTTCAGAATTTCATCCTATCCTGCTTACACTGATTGATCGACAGGTTCCATTGATCAATAGATTAGTGTCAAGTCTGTCAGCGATATTATGTAAACAGTTTGACTATTCTTCTTTAATATAGCAAGTGGGGATCGATCAAAAGATTGTTAATAATAAGACTAATAATAATTTTTTTGCCCAGTTATTGTTTATTATATTTATTAGTGATTATTTGTTTACAGAAATAGCATTATACGCTGATCAAACTGCATGCTGCTGTTTATATGTGGATCATATGTTGGCATTTAAATATTTAGGAACTAAACATTTGATTTGTGTACATGTAAAACACTAACCTCTGTCCTCTGCAGATCTGACGCACATGGTTTACCCTGTGTTATAGGCAGCACGTTGACCTCACGTGTCCCTCCGCCTCTCTCTGCAGGTGAGGTGAGCGTGCTGCGGGCAGGCGTGCTGCTGCTGCGGGACGTGTTTGCGGTGAAGGTGAAGCGGCGGCGAGCGGCGGGCCAGCAGTCGGGGGGGACCGTGCTCGGCCTGGCTCTCTTCAGCTGCAGGAGGAGAGAGAAGAGGCTGGAGGAGGACACGCTGCACCTCCACAACGCCTCCTCAGAGCACACACACATTTGGTATAACAGCCTGAAAGAACTGCTTACAGGTAACAGATTCAGACTGGTACGCAGCTTAAATAATAGGCACAAAAAAAAAAATTTTTTGTGGGGTTATTTGGTTTTAAAGTTATAATTATCATAATTTTCCTCAAGTTTTAAAAGGGCTGCTTTTATACACTTTCATAAAAGGTATAATTCAAACAGTTTACCCAGTTTTATGACATTTTCTGGAGCTTTGTTATATAATCTGAAACAGTGGAAACATGAATCAGGGAATCTGTGGGCGTCACACTGTAAGATGATTATAGACACACACTGCTGAGTAATCCTGTTTCCATCAAGTAGAGAAAAGAAACTACAATACCAGTTTCAAAAGGCTTTTTTATCACCTGTTAGATTCAACTTGAGTCAGGTTATATTTTATTTAAAAGATGATTTGACTGTAATGAAAATGTACATATTCTGACCCACTGCAGCAAACAGAAATATCAGCGCACAACGTATGTTTTTAATAATGCATCGCGATACAAGTCCAGTTTAAAAAATGTTTATAGTAAACAGCAGGTGGAGTAATTTCTAAAGACGAACATTTGATTCTGAATGATGTGGGACCCAAAAAACAGAATAACACTTGAAGGAAAACAATAGCAAAAAGCAAAAAATGTGAGGATGATTTAGAAAAAACACAGCAACTAAATGAAAACCACAACAATTCTTAAAACAAAGCAGCATATCAGAAAATGTAAGTAAATAAGACTTTTTAAAACTCAACTTCAAAACCCTAGTTCACAAACTACTAAACTTAAAATGCCCAAAATATAATGAAGGTGTGCGGGATTGTCTATGAAAACCCAAACTTTAAAAACTGAGAAACTTCAGAACCTGTGTTGGTGTTGGGCATGAGCCACTCTCACCACATTAAGCACATTCAGGAAGTGCTGAAGAAGTTTTTCTACAGATCTTTGACACTCCTGTCCCCAAGATAAACCAGAATAAAAAGTTTTGCATACTGTCAGTTAAACAAAACAACGGTGAATACATGCTGTAATCAAAGCTGAAGGTGGTCTAAAATAATTTTATTGTTTATTTGGTTATGCAGTGCATACTGGGGAGTAATTAATCCCTCTCTAATCTCAAGGCATCTCAAATGCAACATCAGCCGTTATCGTCTTTGACGAACTACAAAACAACAATTAGTAAAGCTATTAGTAGCTGTGTTCAGGGTGAACCTCTGCTCGTGTCATTTTGACATGCATCATTCATACCTCAGTGTGACTCAGAGCTGAATGATGCTGCGTGGAGGACGCTCTGTCATCACACTCTGTAAACTGGAACAGAGTCTCTGTCCGACTTTTGGCAAATTGTAAAGAAATTGTGCAGGAAGTCGTTATTCCTAAGATTAATTACACCTATTTGCTCTGCAGTGCAAAGATGATGCTCACTTTTGTAGTTTTGAGAGAATTGTCTCGAGAATTATACAGTTTTTATGTTCTTTCTTTGATGAATTTATCCAATTAAATAACTCATATCTTTTATTAGTTTTATAACCTTTTATTGGCTAGCAGTGAAACCTTGACTTAAAGCTGTACAAACCTTTCAGTTTTGTCCACATGTAAAACATTTGCAGAAGTTGCAGGTGGTCACCTCACCATTTTCAATACAATAAACTTCCTTGTTTTGTTTGAAATAATTAGAAGCAAACATTGCAGAAATGAAACACCGAGTCAGTGCAGCAGGAGCAGACTTTATATGTGTTCTCTCTTTTTCTCCATTTATTTATTTTTTTCCACTGACATCACGATTCACCTGAGGTTAGGTGAGGCAACGCTGGCAGCTCATATTTATTCTTGAATGTTTTCAATCAGATTTTTTTACACTCAGTTTAACAAGGTGAGTCATAGTTACGTCAACCGGGAGGGCTTATCTGCTAATCCAGAAGAACAAAGACACACAGATTACACACAAACGTACGCACTCACAAACACAGAGACATAAACACGCTTTCAGCTGTACTTACGTGCTGTCAGCAGATGAGTCATGTTGTCTGCAAAAGAGATTATTTAAAATGGCGTCTACATGAACACGTGTTGGGGCTGTGGCTCGTGAAATGGTGGTTCCCCAGTCCACATGCTGAGGAGCCCTCTGGCAAGACAAGTTGTTTTTTTGCCATGACTTGGTGTATCAGTTTATACTAACTAAAAAACAATACCAAGTCCCAACCCATGGCCGCATCTTAATGTATTTAAAAGATAAAAGCATGAGTGTAGTGTATAAGAGTCTAATAGGTGAATAGTGATTCATTATTAGCCATATTCTTTTACAAACACAAAAATGTATGATATGTTAACATTTCGTTGAAAGAAAGCAGACACATTTTGCACTGTTATGTTACCAGCATATCTATAATGTGGCAGAAACGTCATGGTTTGTGTTGGATTTGGGTAACAGCTTTGTGAGGGAAAGAACCAGTTTCTTTATAAACATTACCCTGAATCAATGCTATTATTTAAAGCCTATTTTTACATTAGTTTGTTATTATTATTAGGCTAGCTAGTGTAATTGTAAATCAAGCGACCTTCTCAGCAACGCAACCACCTGTTGTCAGGAGCTTTTTTTAATGAAGTCCTGGATGTTTGTGCACGTTGACTTTCCCATACGCTGCTTTCCCAGGTGGACTGTAGTGGGCAGTGCCTGGCTGACAGTTAACACACAATGGACATGTTGGAGTGCTGTGTGTACGGATTTAACACGCACAAACACACTTTACAATTTAGCTTTTCTGTGTTCGTCCGGCGACGCCAGGCCCAACAGAGACGTTACAAGATATGGTTAAATGAGGAGGTCAAAGTTGACACTCAGGCTACTGTCGCTCCCACACCATGGCATCGGTCTGACACGTTATCGCTGGTCACCTGTCTGACTGCGCGGCCGTCTGTCCATCAAACCAGATTACCTTCGAGGCCCAGCAGGCGAAGTCACAACTTCTTTAAAACTGCGTTATTAGCCTCAAACTTACACTCGTGAATGGCTCACAGGTCGAGTGTCAGCTCAAGTGGTCACAGTGCACATCAAATTGTGACGGCCTTTGTCACTTTAAACACGGCTCCGGAGGAGTCTGTGCCTGCGTGTGTGTATGTGAAAGGTAAACACTGTAGGTTGCTCTGCTGCCGTGTGGACATTAAGCCTATTTTCCAGCCAGAGGTCAGTGTGAAAAGCCCATTGTTGCATGCATTGTGGTGTCGCCGCTGCAGACACCGTCGCCACTTCTTAACCTTAAGGTCCGAACGTTCAGCTGCACAATTGTGAGCGGAGAGCAGACACTTCCTAGTTCGAGAGCATTATTCTGTGTGCTGTTTGCCGTGCGAGGCAGCTGCAGGATACTGTGCAGAAAGTGAATGGCAGTCCGAGTTACAAAAAGCGAGTATTTATGCTGTATAGGGACCGTTTCAATGCAAGAGGTCAGATGGTGGAATAAATTGACTGCAGTTGTTTAACAACTCCACAGACTTACAGTTTTGGGGGTAGCGGTCAAACTCTCACCGTCGCTGAGCTGAGCTGACAAGTAGTTTTTGGACACCAAATTAGCTCAAACGGTATTAGACTTATTCTCATCCCTGAGGCATTTCTTGATGTCACACCTGAAAGTAAAGAGATCCATCATTGTAGATATATTCGATAAGTACAGTATGTGTAAGCACTGAGAAAACAGAACAATGACGAAATCCCATTTTACCTCTTCCATCTGGCCCTACTCCTACATTTTGTGTGTTTGTATTTATCAGACCTTATAAATGGAGATTTTTAAGGGGGATATTTCAAACTAAAGTTTACTTGTGCTAATAAAAATGCAAAAATGTATCTTTTAAGGTACAATAACATACAAGCTACAAAGCCCATACCCTCCTAGATTACAGCTGGAACAGCAAAGCCAATGTACTCTTTTTAGGGACGTCATATACCATGATTTCTAACTGTAGGTTGCACCCAAATGTGTACAGTTATGATTGATTTAGGTCCTTTTAAACGCTTGTTATTCTCATTATAGAGCGTTATGTGCCCATTGTTTCAGAGACACATCAAATTTTGTTCATCCGAAAATTCTTAAAATATTTCTTGCTGTTCTATTAAACACAAAATCACTCATGAGCACAAGAACTAAATGTGTCTCTGAGTGCAGCATCAGTGTTTGATGCTCTTTGTTTTCACACAGAACATTATCAAAATAATTTTTTTGTGCCGTCAAAATCTCACAGGGATTTTTGGTGACCCTTTTGGCAGCTAGAGATCTTACTTTGATGACCACTACTTATGGAAGAATTCAATAAGCAAGTGCAAATTGTTTTTTTTTCTGTAAACAAATAACTCATGTGGCTTGAAAACCTTAAGCCTTATCAACAAAAACGTTCTTGGTAATTGATTTGTAATTTTTCTTGATTAATAGATGGATCTATAAAATGTTTTCTAACCTAAGCAACTTATCTTTTTTAAAACACACTAACTTTCAGATTAGCAACAGCAGCAACCGTATGCAGAAGAACCTTGAACTGTACTTTATTGTCTCTTTTTCCAAAAAGAAATATCAGTCTGACGATTTCTCCGTAAAAAATTTTTTATAGCCCTTTTTAGATGTGCATGTGCACACAGCTGTGTGTTACATATTAACTGGTATGTCAGTAAACTCGTGTGTATCCATAGAGACTGGATGAGAGCGGACTCCTCACCTCTCTTTCTCTCGTTTATATTCAGGCCGCCTATTAGTTTGTCAGGAAAAACGTATTTATTTTACCCCAGCACACATTCATTACTCAATAGAAGTCAAACATTTGGACACTGTCTTTGTTTTACTGCAACTCAAACAAGGGAGGAAAAACTGCCAGATTGATTTGTCTGCATGACCGATAATTTCTCATATCAGAGGTGGAATTTAAAGAGCTGCCTGCATTCATTTCAGTCGAAGCTAAAAACCCAAAACCTGCTCTTTAGCCCAGCCACCCTTAGGTGCCTCTTTTGATGCCAGTATTTGTATTATAATTTATTTATCCACTATTTGGGATTACAGTAGGCTTGTGCACAATAAAATGTAATTTCTGCCAACCTCAGGTTTGGTTGAGTCAACAAGTGATGAATGAATTAACATGATACATAAGGATATCAGACATTTTAGTTAAAACAAGCATTTTGAAGTGTATCACAGGATCTAATTGCTTTTACATAAAAGTGTAACTGCAATTACTACTGGTGTTTGTATCACATGATGCTAAAATAATAAATACAGCTATATTAATATAGTCATCTTTAATACAATATATTATTTATTTATAGTTATTGTCATTTTGATGCACAGATACACTTAAGGAGAGTAAGATTAAAGATTAGTCCTATAATGAATTTACTCATAAATGCTGATTTTAAATCTGTGTCCACGACTGATATCTTTGAAGAACAAGGTTGAAATCTTAATTTAGTTTATTGAGACCAAATTTAAAACTGGTGTCAGCTAAAATATCATCGAGCCAGCATGTCATTTTAAAAGATAATGTGATATTTTTTAAATGGGTGTACATGAAGGTTAAAGACCTTAACACAAAAACAGAAGGGACACCAGATAGTTATAACTCTAAAGTAGGTTGTTTATTATGCAGGTTTGTTTCTGCCATTGTGATTTTTGTATTTTTGGGAGTCTGATAGGTTGATGTTAGCTGGGTTACAAGCCTGCTGTAGGTTATTTCACCAATCCACCTGCTAACTCTTGTAGCTTGTTTCAAAACAGCATTACCTTAAAAAGAGTGATTGCTGGTGCATCTCATCTCTCAACACATGATTTTCTGGGATTTTTTTTTTTTTTTTGGTTGTTGTTGTTGTTTTCTTTGCTACCAGAGTCAATTTCCAATGAGTAGAAAAGTTGAGGAGAAATCACCGCCATCATACACAACTGACTGACAGCTCGCAGCAGCTGGGAGAAGAGGGGGGAGTGCTACAATGCACACTGTCCCCACCATCTCACTGAAAGGAATTTAAACAGCTGGAATATTATGATGGTAAAATCTAGTGGCTTCCTTAAAACCAGAACTTGGCTCACATTTATTCATCTCTTCTTATTTAGCGTACCACAACATGTGTAATTCAACAACCCCAAGTAAAAACAGGCCTCCCTGAAAAGGATAGTTTGTTCTGTCAAACAGTTATTAATAGTTAGTACCTCATCAGCCATAACATTAGTCATAGGGAACGAAGAAGTCAGGCTAATGGCTAGCCAGACTAGTGCCTCTTTTATAGCATTTTCTGGCAGACTTTAAAATTTTAAAAAGTCATACTTTTGCAAAAAAATGCTACATTCCTGGAAATTAAACCTCTATAGTTTGGCATGAAACTGTTTGTTCAGTTTATCACCTTTTTCAACTGAGCAACGTTTGTATTACGACACAAATGTACTGAGGCTGCTGAAAGTGTCACCGTTGAAGGTGACTTTATACTGTCGCTATCATGAGAGCTTTCAAAGACTTCTCTGTTCTCAGGAGATTCTTGAGGAGCGTAAAGAGAAACGCTGCTGTGCATCATTAATCTACTGAGATAAAGCACGTCACAGCAGCATTTTTAATACTTCTCTGCTGACTCTATATCAGGCACATAACGGCTCCACAATAAGACAAAATGAGCATGAAATCATTCATAGCGGTTTACCTGGATCATGCGAGTCTTGCTCAAATATTAAATTAATTAAGATTTATGTGTGATAAAGTATCAAAAGAGTCAGACCCTGATTAAAAGTCCATATAATTTTCTATTGACAAGTTATTTTACAATCCAGATTGTCAAGTCACATCTTCAGATATTTTAGTATAGTTTTGCATTAAACACCAAGATACACGTCATTTAATTTTCACTCATAATTCATTAAACGAGTAAATGATTAAATACTTCAAGTTCATGATGTTGACACCACCTTCAGATGGAGTCTCTGCTTTCATCAACAACATTTAGCAGTCCGGCCTTAAGTCCTTTGTCGGAAATTCAACACTCCTTCTTGACAACATTGGGATTTTTTGCCATGGTGACCCTTCAGCGGCGCCATAGAAACATGCCGCTGACTGAGGCTGCGAGGTGATCTGATGTATATTTGACATCTTTAAGTCAACGTGTTTCTGAGAAACTTATCAGCAAATTGAATGACGTCTCCTCATATTACTTTGTGTTTAAGAGATAACAGCTCTGCATCACCAGAGACAAACAGAATCAGTAAGGCTCATTTAGACCTCAAGGTAATCCCACATATCCGTTTACTGTACTCAGTTTGTCCTCTTCGGGGTCATTGGGAGGCTGAAGCCTCTCCTAGAAGTTAAAAGTCCAGAGACAGGTAGAGGGGACAGGGGATCCTCTAAAGGTTCCTTGTCCCTGTCTCTACAATTAAAACAAGGTTTCAGGTGGCAGAATACTGAGGTGGTTTTGCCTCTTAGTAAAATGGTCCCTTTTCAAATTTTGGCTTTTCATCAGTTTAGTCTTAGCACCTCCCTGCCATCCTAACCTCTTCATCAACCTGAGTAGAAATTCAGTTTTTCATTTCAATTTCCTCTCATTACCTGCAGAAAGAATGAGCTTCCTTTCTGAGACAACGGTGGGCTTCTAGTCATCTTTGGGGTGGGGGGGAGCAAAGTGTGGCGGAGGTGTCAGGTGGCTCCTTACGAGATCTCCGGAGAACCTGGTCAGAACTATGGAGTGATGGCAGGAGGTGCACTTTGTGTATGCATTTGGGGTCATTAACAGGGCGAGGTCACGGCCTGTTGGGAGCAGATTATAGTCATGAGCTGGATAATGGAGCTGGTGTGTGTATTGATCTGAGCTGGTCTGTGGGGATTCATAATGCGGTTCTTAAATCTGCCTAATGATGAGCTGCACAGGGAGTCTGTGTGAGTGAGTCCCTGTGTGTTTTAGAGTGGATCTGATACACACACATTCATACACTGTATTAATCAGTGGTAAAGATGTACAGTACTAAGCAAAAGTTTTACTTTGTTTTTTCAGAATACTGGAAATGCTTTTTAATTCATGATTATACCAATTAAAAAATCAGAAAGTCAACATTTTCTTGATTTATAAGTTGTTCTTTTTTCCTCAGTCAGAGCTGCAGAGAAAACTGAGCATGTTAGAGAGAACCAGACCTACCAGATGGATGTGTTCACACTGGTCATTAATGTTCATCTGATCGCAGGTGGATAGCTCCACAAACGTCCACCTACACCCTGCACAGAATGTGTCTCAACGTGCATCGTATCGCATGCGATGATCTGAGCTGCACTCTCATTCCATATGCAAAGAAACAACTACACCACTTGTACGCCAGTTTTAGTTGATTTCACGAACATTTAGTCGAGAAAGATGAACAGATGATTCCGGATGATGATGTTTTCAGGAAACAAGATAAGGCACAGTTCGAGATTTTGATCCTGGGGTCGAAGGATCAATAAAGACTAGCTATATGTTAACCACTAAGTTGACTCAGTAAACAGCTAAGATTGTATTTAAGGTTACACATGTAGCTCCTTAAAGGGTTTTATGAACTGTAGCTTCTGTCATACGGGACTGGAAGCAGATGGCTATCCAACCTGTGATCAAACATAAGCTGGTATTACACATTGTAAAAACTTTGATCTTTTTTTTTTACCTCTGCATCTGATGAACATCCTTATTTGCAAATTAGGTGGATCACTAGAAAAAGACAGGCTTGTGCTTGCATTCACACCTTTAACTTGTCCTCTCATATGTGAACAGGTTCATTGATCGTGTCCCTGTGAGCTGGACTCTGCCGAGTTCGCCTACTCCATGTAGCATTTCACTGAATTACCAAAAAGAACCTCGGGACTTCTTCATATTCATCGAAACCCAAACGACAGCTGTTCACATGGGCGTTCTTGTGTGTGCGCAGGGTTCAGCAGCCGTCCCAGGTACCTGAAGGTGTTCATCAACCCCAGCAGCCACAAGAAGGAGGCCGTTCATATCTACAGAGAACACGTGGCTCCGCTTTTTAAGATGGCTGACCTCCGCACTGACATCACAGGTTTGTCCGTACAGCTGTTTATTTCCCTGCAACAAATAAAAATAATAAACAAAAATTGGTAATAGGGTTTTTTTAATTCGTTTTTGCCATCTGTGTTGTTTAAAGATGGTACACCCACTGCAAAGCTTTATTTTTTGATGTCAAATCATATTGAAATCTGTGCGCGAGTGTGCTTGCATGTTCAGGTCCAAAGGTCAGAGCTAATGGCAGTTTTTAGTCGCTAGGTAACCTGAGACAAGGGGCGGAGCTTAGCCCATCTGTTGTGACAGAGGGAGACAACTTCCTGTCTTCTCCTCTCCTCTGCTGTGATTCCTCCTCTTCTCTTTTCTGTTGTTTTCTCCCCTCACCTCCTTTCTCATGGTTGCTCCTCTCCTCTCCCTCCTCTCAGCAGATGGTGTGATATCCGTTGTCCCACTTCTTTTTTTTTTGGCAGCTATCGAACACACGCTTGTGTTCCTCTGACCACACACATGCACGAACACTTTATCTTTGTCCATCTCAGTGTCTCTCCATCTGCTTACTTCTCCTTTTCCCCCTTTTTCTTTCTCTGTCTGTCTGTCTGTACTTGTCTTTCTGTCTGTCTGTCTTTCCAGTGACTGAGAGGAAGGGTCATGCTCTCTCAGTGATGAAGGAATGCAAACTGGATGAATATGATGGGTTAGTTGTTTCACTCTTCCTTCGCCTTTCTTTTCGTTGTTTAGAGGATTAATTATTTGGAGATGAATTATGTTTTTAAAAGAGAAAACTTTTGTTTTTTTAGCCATATTTTATCATGGAAAATGATCCAAAACATGTAGGTAATTTAACATTCTGGGTTTTACTCATCAATAAGTGTTGAGTTATATCTAGATGCTCAGTAGTACTGCATTATTTACTTAGAGAAGCATGAAATTGTTGTTTTTATCATAAAAAAGTAGGTTATACATAAACAAACTATAGAAGAGAACATGCTTTTATAAGGGACTACTAATTAAATCATGGACAAAAATATAAAATTGAACACAAAATAAGTTTTGTGACATCTCAAAGTGTTTTGTAATATTGACTTTGTAGAAAATAACATGACGTGTTAAAGGTAAACTAAGCTGTAGAAATCGGCTCGTCTGAGTTCAGGACATCATCCTTTAAAACAGACTGAAGTGAGCCGTGTATTCAGAGACTGACACTAAAACACACTGACCCAGACTGATCCCACACACTCCACACACACACACACACACACACACAAGTCCAATGAAATGCTTAAACTGCGACAAAAGAAAACTGATGTGAACAAAGATTCTTTTACAAAAAAAGTGTAAAAACTTTGTGTTTTTGAATGAAACAGCACAACAGTTACAAGTACAAAAACACTGATCAGATTCTTATCAGTCAATGATGGTTTCTACGTCTGTGTGTGTGTGTCTGTGTGTAATCAGCTTTTGTGCTCAGCCCTCATAAAGCTTAATGTTCTTAGAGAAGATTAGCTCAACGTTGCTAAGCTAGCTGCTGAGTGTGTGTGTGTGTTTGTGCGCGAGGCTACAATAGTCGGGGATTTGGTTGAAACCTACATTTGCCAATTAGGCTGGCTGTCACCGTGGCGACCAGAGTTCCAGGTAATCCTGTACACAGGAGGAGGGAAAAGGGGGCGGAGCCTGTTTTCGATTCCGTTTACTGCAAATTCAAACTCCGTAAATGAACTTTCCCACTTTTGTTCAAACAAAAGCTGAATTTTTGTTTTTAGTTCTTTCTTTTTTATAATGAAACTCAATTTTATTTTTACTAGTTCATTTCATTTGTCAGTTTGTTGATGTTTTTTGTTTTTTTTTTGTCTCTTTTGTCTGTCTCCTGGAAATCATTCAGACACATATTTTGGAGACTTTCTCTTTTCCTAAATTACACTTGAAAATTTGAAGAGCTAAAGCCGTGGCTGTAGGAGCTGTAAATAAGAAAACACTGAAGTTTTCTTTCTTCAAGAGTTTTTTGGTGTCTACAACATCTGAATGTGACCCATGTTTTTTTCAGATTTTTAACAGAAATAAAGATATTCATCATAACAGTTACTTTTATTGTTCCTCTTACAAAAATAAACACACATATGAAACAATAGTGTCACAACATATTAAATGCTCACTTCATCTGTTTGCATCTCTAGTTGGAGGGTCTAAGATATAAGGTTAGAAGTGAAAAATGTTCAATATATGGAAAATAAGATAAAATAATATAAGGGGCTGTTTTTTTAATTTTACCAAGACGTACAGTGAAAGAAATGTCATAAATAAGAAAGCTATTAGCCTGTTTTGTTCAACTGTGTTTTGTATTTCTTGAGTTGTATTTCTGCCTTCACCTTCACAATAAAAGTTTGAGAGGTTTGTCAGACGTCTCTATCTGCCTGTCCGCCTGTGCTGATCTGCTTCCACATGTTGGGTCAGGGTGGTGTGCGTCGGCGGGGACGGATCGGTGGCCGAGCTGTGTCACGCTCTGGTTCTCAGAGCTCAGCTGGATGCAAATTCTCCCGAGGAGCCAGTGAAAGCCGTGCTGCCACTGGGGATCATTCCTGCTGGTGAGGCATTTTAATGGCAGCGCAGCACGAAGGCTGCGAGGCTGCACATAACGTGACATGGTTTGCATTTTCATTTTTTAATCTTTTTACAGGTTCTACAGATGTAGTTTCCTGTTCTGTTCATGGAGTCCGAGATCCAGTCACGGCAGCCTTCCACATTGTGCTAGGTAAACTCTCTTTATATTTTTTAGCTCTTTATTAGCTTCTTATTATACAGATTCAGCCTTTTCTGACTCTAACTGGTCTATTTACCTGTTGGACACTTACAGTGAAGACCTCTACCTGGTCTACAACAAATAATCCATCATAATCTACCCAATCTCAGAGCCCAAGTTGTATGTTTTCCTGTTTAGACCCTGCCTGGTGGGTCACACTGTTCTTGTAGCTCTACTGTTACACCTTCTTGGTTGGGTTCTGCCTATTTCAGAGCCAAGGTTGTAGTTTGTATTCTGCAAACATTTCATCTACTCAGAACCAATCAGGATGTCCTCACTCGTTCTATTTGATTTATTCTTGTGGAAAGTTGTCTGATAACATTTGAAATACGCAGACCTATATGTGTGTCATACCAAGTGACATTTATAGGAATTAGATTCATTCTAGTTGTAATCTATACACCATAAAAAGGTTTAACCTTTATTTTTGTATATATTCTGATGAGTTTAAAGAGCTTGTGTGGGCACAGCTTCTGCAGATCTAAAATGTGAAAGGATTCAACTTAGGTCCAACTTAGGTACATTTGCTGTGTACTGTATTTACAGCTGGGACATCCCGAGTAGGGATGTGTTGAGTGGCGACTGATCACGTGGATACAGCAGGTTGTCCACTAAATGGAGGGTCAGTGATTTGTTCTCCAGCTCCTCCTGATTCAGTCCTTGAGGAAAATATTGATCCACAGAAACTGCTTAATGTATTGTTGAGGTGTGAGTTTAATATAAAAAAGAAGCTTGTATAAATTGTGTGTGAAATGACACACATACTAGAAGTTCTATTGTCATGTTCTTGTGGATGCTCTCTGACTTTTCTGCATCTCTAATTTGGACATCTGGGTGTATCATGTGTCACAGAGTGGGTTCTGTCCATTTCTCTGTATTCCACAGTTCCTCCTGAGTGCTTTCTACTTGTATTGATGAAGCTTATTTATCAGTAGAGGGAACCAATCCGAGGCTTGTGATTTTGCTAAGCCTTGATTTGAATTGATTGGCTGATGCTCCATTAGAGTGGCAACAGGACCAGAGTTTGAGAACAACAACCCAGCAGACAGATGGTGGCACTGGACTCCAAAGGGAGGGAGCAGACAGATGTCCAACAGCAGGATCGGTTTCACTAAATCACAGGTTTACTGTGCTCCCTGTAGCCCCGCCCCCTTCCCTTTAAACATCTTGCTGCCCAACCTGCCGACCAATCAGCTGGCAGCGGGAGGTGTTTTTGTTTGACAAGTTGTGGCGAGATGGTTCATTATGACCATTCAACACTGGACGCTGGTGTGTGTTTGCATGTGTGTGTGAGAGATGGACAGTTCAGTCTGTTGAATAACACTAACAATAAAAAAAAGGTAAAATCAGAATGAAAAATTTTTCTCACAAACACCAGGTGAAAAAGCTGCGATCACCACACATTTAAGGTGGACTTAACCACAGTGGTGTGATATACGTTCTCAATGGTGCTCCATACCTGCTGGAGCTTAAAGCATCACTGCTGTTGCTACGGTTACCTGCAGACCATGAGTTTTTGTTTTGTTTTGTTTGCAAACATCTGACAAACTGATTCACTTACTGCCTAACACCGAGCACGTTATAAACATTTTTAAAGGAACAAAGTCGACTGAATCACTAAATTAAGAACCTCCCTCTTGTTTTTGTGTCGCCTGTATAAAACTGAACCTCTGTTGTCTTGGAAAACATCTGGAAGCAAAAGTGTGAGCGCTGCATTAACTTGATTTGTTGTTTATTTTAACTGAAGTAGTGAGACGGCATCAGACTCACTCTGCAAACTTTGTTTTTATTAGATGATGGATTAGGAAAAAATGTGCTCCAAAAATAATGTCTTTGTTAGTTATTTCAGTTTTGCCTTGTTAGATTTATTTTTGATTTTTTTGAAGGATTATAAACTTCCATTATCTTACAAAGACACAGCCATCTGTTTTCTGCTTTTCTGCATTTCTTCGCAAAACGACAGAAAACTCACCAGCAACTAAGACTGCTAATAATTAAGTGTACATAGGAAATTTAGGATTATTTTGAAAAGTGTTGAAGTAAAAAAGTTTCTAATTTTAATCATTTTTAAAGCACTAACTGCTTTTGCTTATAAAGTCATTTATTCTCATCTTAAAGCCAAATGGTTGACAGATTCCCAGCAAAGAAATAATCATAAAAATGATTTTTATATTTTATGAATCCCATTATTACTTTTCCTGTTGTTTACACCGCACAGTAATATTAGCAGATCCTTTAAGGTGTGCTGCAGGTTTCCTGCACTGACACTGACCGTCTCAGCTTTAATCCAGCACAACTCCCAGAACTACACCAACACACCAACAACACGCCATATGGTGAGGAAATCAGATTCTGTCCAGAGAGACAGACAGGCAGGCAGGCAGACAGACAGGTGGGCAGACGACAGTTCATTAGGTTACAGCAGGTATGTGGCCAGATGGCTGTGTGTGTGTGTGTACATCCATCTAAAACCTGATCGAGCATCTCCTTAAAAGATTTTGATTTTTAAATCAGGTTGTTTTTGTTCAGCTTGCTGATGTGATTTGTGCTGCGTTCAAAGGGTGTCGGACAATAAATTGCAAACCACTTGACTCATGAAAGCATTTTAGGAAAAAACTTGTAATATCAGACAACCAAACTGTTTCAGGACAGTATTTATTGGCCATTGTTTTCTCAGGGTTTGCTTATTTTCTATATAATAAACAGCATTTGTGGCATACATGTTAAACAAGACATGGCTGCAGCAAATGTAACGTTTGAACCTTCAGCAGTCGTATTCTGTGAAAGCAGTGAATCTGGTCTAAAACTTTAGTTAATCTATAAAGCATCGTTCCCAAACTGAGAGCGACACAAAGTATAACTTGTATTTCTGCTTCTAGAAGAAAAAACATTTTGTAGTTTGTCATTTTTATCAGTCTCTAGCATCATTTGCTTACATTTTTAATCCATTCCTCAATTCACACACATTATTTTGGGTTGATTTTGATGGGAGTTTTCATCACACAGAGAGCAATACTCAATTTCTGAAATACAGCGAGCCCCAAAAATAATACTCCCAACACTGTGCTCTACAGTTGGTATAAAGTTCTCCATCAATAGAGATTTCTTAAGGTAGCACGGCACTCAGGAGGGACTGTCTGGGACTAGTTGGAGACACTAAATTATCCAAAAAAATACAAATATTTTCGCTCAGATTCACACTGAATGGCACATTTGTGCAAACTGCTGGCAAATTTTTGCCTCAAAATTTGACAGAAACAAAGTTGAGACGAGTCCAGAGACCCGCAACAACTCTGTGACTATTTTGAGAGATCTGCTGTGCGATTGTTTTGAGACACTTTTGGGAACTTCCTTGCTGTTTGCCCAATGAGATGCATGTCCACTGTTCCCAGGGGTGCTGTCTTCGGCTGGATGTTCCGGCTGTACCTTTACGGGCTCCGCAGTTGTTTTGCGTTGGCTTTTCCTCTTTTCTCTGCGGTTCAGTTTAGAGCTAGACCTGACAGAGTTAGACTGTAGATGCGTCCGTTTTTTTACTGATTCTTTATAAAGAATAAAAGAGTTTTATGTGACTTTACAAAAAAACGATCTGCTTGTCAGTTGATTTTGCTGCAGCTGCTATTTCTGGTCAGGTTGGCCACTGTTCGGATTCTGCACCACTTGGCGAGGATTTGGCTCAAAGTAGATTTTTTTTTTCTTTCCAAATATCCCTTTAAATCCCTTACCAGATTCATTGGCATCTACAAGCTTTGTTAAAACCTTCTTGGCGTAATGACATCTTCATCACTTCAACTGCCTGGAAACACATACTGTATACTGTAGACTCTAATCCCTTTACTGCAAAAAGAGAAATCTAATATTATCAGTATTAACACGCACACTTCTGAAGTCTCTGCTGGACTTATATTTTGAGATTTATTCTTGAACGTTAATGAGTTTCTGTCTAATGACTGCAGGCCTTATTATGAGCTGTGTGTGTGGTTCTATAACTGATGCAGTGGGAATATAAATTCGTTTATGGGATCTTAAAAAAAAACGTAAATCAGTCAGTTTTAGGACAGAGGCTTGATTCATGCTCAGTTAAATGTTCATGCAACATTACGGCGTCTGTGAAGGGTCCCAGTAAAATAATTATAAATAAACTAGCAATCCTTTCAGAGTGCAAGCTGCAGGCTGACGTTTTAAAGATGTCAGAGCACTCGGAGCAGGAGATGAGGATGACCCTCAGCTACTATCAAACCAAATTTTACCTCAATATCTGTAAAGTTGACTGAGTTACAGCTATTTTTGTGTTTGTTAAGGTAGATTTGTTGTGGCGACCATCTTGAATTAGATGTACATTTGCATCCAATGGTGACTTTTTATAGGGTTTCAATAAAAAGGGTCCAGTGCTTCATGAGATATTTTGCTAACAGACAGCTAAACAAACAGACGCATCATTAAAACCTCCTGTCTGCTCGCAGGTCACCTGCAGCAGGTGGACATGTGCAGCTTCTCGTCTTACGGTCACTTGGTGCATTACGGCTTCTCCGCCATGTTTGGTTTCGGTGGGCGCAGCTTAGCACGTGCAGAGAAGAAGAGATGGATGTTGTCGTCAAGGCGACGGGAATACGCTCTGGTGAAGACACTGGCCAGACTTAGGTAACATAAACATTTTATTTGTTTTTGTTAGTATTTGAGTGATTGTTTTTCTTTTTTTTTCTTTTTTCTTTTGTTTTGTGTTAAAACTTACACAGAACAAATTGTGATTTAATTTAGTTGTTATTTTCTCATGATACCTTTTTTTTTTTCTTCTTTGTCTCCACCAGACCTGAGGACTGTCAGCTGTCTTTTTTACCTGCAAAGAAAACAAGCCAGAGTTTTTCTGGACATCGGTGAGAAACACATTAATACATTTTGTTTCAAGTAAATGTGTAAAACAGAAAGTACTGAGAGTTTAAAAATTTTATTATAGTTAGGCTTCCTTTCTTCCTCATCATCTGATGACACAAAGTTCATCTGAATGTATGGTAATTCAAATTTCACCTAATTGTTCACAATAATGACTTAATCTTATTGTCTGGTAAAACAAAACATGATACAAAGCGAGCTTTTTTACATTTAAACATTAAAAAAAATTAATGGTGATTTAATAGGTTCTTTATCTTTAGTTTTACTCACAAAACATTTGTCATTTCTGGGCCAAATAATTAGCTTATGAGATGTTGTGGAAAAAAAAAAGTTTTTTTTTTTAAACTAAAGTTTGCGTTCCTGTTTCAGAAAACAGAACCAAGATGAAAAACAGGATCCGGAGTCAGGTGAGCATGTCTTTATATGAACACTTATGAAAACAGACCTGAGTAAAACTTCTGACTCTGTTGTTTTTTCGAATTTATCTGTGATTGGTCGAAGCAGAGGGGGAGGAGTCATGGACAACCAACCATGGCCTGTATTTGAACATCAGCGTCATGTCCATCCCCTGTCTGAGCCCTCATGCACCCCGAGGGCTGGCTCCAAACACCAGGTACCCCAAAGATAATAACCAGTTCTACGATACCTTCAATGCCACAGGTTAACTCATGATCTGGTAACGCCCATCTCTACTTCCTGTTTGTGGCAGCTTGGCCAATGGCAGTGCGTCGCTGATCGCAGTAGGGAATACATCCAGGTCAGAGTTCGTCAAACATCTGAAGAGATACAGCAGCTCTAGTGGGCAGGTGAGAACCACCAAGAAGCAACTTCGGTGATCATCAGTGGATAAACCTGCAAACTGAAACTAACTCTGCTGCGTCATCTGGTTGAGTTTTATTAAAATCTCAGTCCAGCTTCAGGTCAGGAGCACCTGGTCTCTCATTGCCATGTTTTTGGTAATCCCTGTGTTCTGTTAATGTTTTAAAAGTCTATTTTGAGCTTAACTGAATATGTTTTTGTGTCTGAAGCCAACTGAAGGAGAAATTGGTGCAAAACTGAAAAATAGTCTTAAACCCAAACTTTAAGGATGACTCATTCCACCTTTATTCCTTGCTCCCTCTGGGTCGGAGGTGAGTTTTTGCCTCAAGCGGAGGAGTTCAAACATTTGGGATTCTTGCTAACGAGCGACGGCTGGATGGAGTGGGAGATGGATCGTTGGCAGTAATAAGAGCCTTGGAGAGGAAGGAGCTGAGTCAAAAAGCAAAGCTCTTGATTTACTGGTTCATCTACGTTTAAACACTCACCTTTGGTGATGATATTTTGATCATGATGGAAAGAATAAGAGTCCAAAAACAAGCAGCCAAAAGGAGCTTCCTCTGTAGGGTAGCCAAGCTCAGCTTCTCCTCCTCCATATCAAAAAGTGAGCAGAGGTGGTTCAGTCATCTGATTAGGATGCCTCCTGGGCACTTGACATTTGATATTCAGTAATGAAAATGAGGTGAATCAAACACACAGATTCTCTGGTAAATAAAGCAGATCATTTTATTTAGTGGTTAAAACAAAGGGTGTCAAACTCTGTTCCTCGGGGGCCGCTCTCCTGCATGTTTTAGATGTGTTCTTGCTTTAAAACACCTGGTTTAAATGGATGACTTGTGGAGAACTTGATGATTTGGTGAGGTGATTAAAGCAGCCCTCAAGGCCTGGAGTCTGACACCTCTGGGTTAAAGAGGCAAAAAACTTTCTCTTTCAGTTACGTCATCACTCCTCCTGGGTTCATCGGTATAAATCCAGATTTGATGCTGTTCCTTTTTGTGCAATCCTTCCATAAATAAAGACAAGAGATGACCTCACAAACTTTGCCCTCTTTAGTTGATCAGGTCTGATGTCGACAAACATGTTTGTCACTTTAACCAGCACAAAGAACATAATGAAAAACAAAAAACAAACGCTACATGTAACTGAATCAAGGTACAATCATAGCTACGAGTGAGAACCCTCCTTGAGACATCAGCTTATGACGCTTTGATCTTAAGATACACAGAGGAAAAAAAAAAAACGAGCCGGAGCAGATTAGCCTGGTTCAGCACGGCCTGCTGTGGCCTCAGAGACCGCACACTAACCCACTTTCTAAATATACTGTCCTGCAGAGTAAACGGGACAGTGAACCGATCGACCCACATCTAATGACAAACAACAAGCTGAGAAACCCCGCGGAAGCGTTTGACACGTATTTGCGACCGTTCGAGTCCCACCTTTGAGCGTCACGTGCCAATCCTGTCTGGTCAAGTGCATCCACTTTAACAGCTCTCTTTTAGGAGGTCAGACAGGACTTGATTTATGAACAAGAGCTTTCCTAAAGTTAATTAAAAGGTTCCTGTGTGTGTGTGTGTGTCCTCGTAAGATTTTTGTAGATGTCTAAATAGTGACAAAAAGAGCTGAAAGGGCGTTTTATGGACACAGGTCCTCAAAATAAGAAAACGTATTTAGTGTTATGTAGTATATCTAAATATGCTCAATCTTTAAGAAAAAAATGTGCAAAATTCTGATGGATAAAAGATTGTAGCTCACACAGATATGCACAGCTAATTGTAAACTGCATGTTGAAATGCCAAACACCAAAGCTTCATTTTATCCTGATTTACACCACTTGGTGATTTCTTGAGTATTTATTTTGTTCCATAACAAAAGAAAAAGAAAAACACAGCCATCCCACTCATCATTTTTCAAGATTGTTCATATTGTTGCAACAGAAACCATCCGATTAAACATTTTTTTAATGTTTTGACACAATTCTTCTGCTCCAGGATAAATGTAAATAACTGATTGATGAACAGATTTATTTGTAGAGTTCAAACCTGCAGTAAGGACAATCAGATGAAGGGACACACTGCAGGTCTTTGCTGCCCCCTTTTGGAGCTTCACAGTGTTACAGTAGCAGCATAACAAGCTGCTTACCAAAGATCTAACAGGCCTGGCTGGCTGTCTTCCTTAGCTTAGCTCTGACACACACACACACACACACTTACTGACCTTCTAACTGTCTGCAGTTCAACTTCCCCTTTGTGGAGACGCACTCGGTGTCAGCGGTGAAGATCCGCCCTCGCTCACTGACTGGCTGTTCTGAGGAGGAGAGCGAAGAAGAGGGAGACGCCAAACACACACCCATCATCCAGTCAGAGGGCGCCGCCGCCTTCCCCTGGAACATCGATGGAGAGCTGGTGGAGATGGCGAGCGAAGTGCTCATCAGGTGGGAGAGCTCGAGTTGGTACTGCTGAACTAATAATTCAGTTTATTATTGAACTATTCAAAACTTGTTTGGTTTTCATGCTTGCATCTTTACACTGGTCTTTCTACTCAGCCAAGCTATTTTTGAAAAGGTTTAACATATATTGTTTTCCTCAGACAGTTTGTTAATAAAATACCAGCTCTTCCTTATACAGGTGGTCTCATCGAGACACAATGACTCATTGCCATGTGACACCTGTTTTAGACAGACAATATGATAGAAAATTAAACCAAATAAAGTAACAAAACAATAAAATCAAGGTGCCAAATAAAACGGTAAAATGATCAGATTTGGTGAAAGGTCGGACCCAGAATGCAGGCAACACGAGGAGCTTGAAGAAACTAAAAATGTTTAATAAACAAAAACAAAGGCTGATGTGGCGAGGAGCCACAGACTGTACGCCACAGGTAATGAAGGCCTGGGAGCGCTGCTGCAGCTGCACAGACGACGTGACACAAGGGGGGGGAGACGTATGAAGGAAAGCGAACCAAGGACTGATTAGATGAAGACGTACAGATGCAGGAGCCTAAATGTGGATAATGAGGACCAAGTGACCAATGAGTACAGATATAAGTACGGTGGTTACAGCCAGTCGTAGACAGGTACAGAAGTGAAACACAGCCTTTAATATTGTACATCAGTTCAATATTGATGCTGGAGCTCATTTTATTTTGAAACTTGACTGAAGCATCAACTTTGACGTCTCTGTCAAACACAGACTGATCACTGATTAATGGCTTCCATCTTTTCTGCAGAAGGCTGAAGTTTCAGGTTTCTTCTTTCAGTCTCTTCTCTGTATGGGAACGTAAACAATAATGCAAACCAGGTTGCAGTTTTTCATTTTGCAAAGGCATTAAAGCAAATTTTAGGCTTTATGGATCCCAGATTTACATTTTCCTACATTCATTTTGTGTCCATTCTAACCCCAAAAAGGTCTTAACCCTGCTTCTGTGTGTTCAGCTGAAAACGTCCTCACTGATTCTCCTCAAAGCCAGGGAACCACCACAAACTCATCCGAACTATAAAAACCTCTGAAAATTTTACCAAGCACTTCCCGTTTAGATAAATAAAGGGGCTCCACAAGGTTTTGTATTTGTTCCTTTTATGTTTAATCTTGTTGTTCCACCACTTAACCCTGACATATAACATGCCTTTTACACAGATGAGCCTGTATTGTACACAGTCCTTATCAGTCCTCATATTTCTGATAAAAGATTTTAGCCACGGGAACATTTTTTACGTCTTGTGTGTTAAAGATAAAGCAAAGGAAATGATCCAGTCGCATAAATGTGACTCATATTATATGAGTAATGTTTGAAGAGCTTGTAGAGCAGCAAGCTTAGAAACTAAAAAACAGAAATGAGTTCCCCATAAAAAAAAAAACGTTTCCATTTTCACCTGTAATGTGTGTGTGTGTGTGTGTGTGTGTGTGTGTGTCCAGAGTTCATTCGAGACTCATCACTCTGTACGGGGAGGAGGTGGACGAGGCCGAGTCTGCCGCCTCCTGCAGCTGCTTCTGAGAACAACAGGGACCGGAGCCGTGTGCTGCTGGGACCAAGACGCATCACCATGGTAACCTGAGTCATCAGCGTGACCCTTGGGTTTCCATAGCGATGGTAAAACAAAGTAGTGAAATACAAATTTGCTGCATTTTTATTAATCGCTGCTGTAACTCCGAAACGATGCGCTTTAGGGTTAGTTGTATTTTATTAAATCTATTGTTTACATGACCCATGTATTAATTACCAGCTATTTTTTTATGGTTTACTTTAATCTTGTCCTGATTATGTTTTTCTCACAGAAAGCTATTTCCTGCCTAATTCAAGTTCAAATTGTTTTATTTTTTTAAGAGATTTCTCTCTGCTTTTGCTAATAATGGCGAGTAATTATTCGTGTGTAAAAGCTGTTTTAAATGGAATATTTTTTAAATGTTTGTTTTTCTAATATCTTATTGAAAAAGAGAAAAAAAAAAAGTAGCTTTTTCATTAAAAAATCTTTTATTTTGATAGAAATGCATTTCTAGAACCAGTGAAACGCTCCAGTGCAGAACAATCTTTCATAACAACTAAGTCATTTATTAAAATGCATTAAAAATGATAAAACATTTGTGTTTGTGTAAGTTATAAAACATACGGAAGATGGAAGTAGTTGTTTCAGCAGTTTGCATTCACAGAATACAAAAGGTTACAACAAAGCTTCAATACTTTTCTTTATGCTGGTTTCAAGTAATCATTTAACCCAACTGTTGTAGATTTTGCTCCATCTTTTACAGCATTTTAATAATCAACACATGCTGTACTTGAAAGGTACTATTTAAATTAAATTAAATTAATAAAATATGTTTTGTCTGGCCACATTAATAAAAGCTTCCTAAGAATCTGCCTTTTTTTTTCCATCTATGATCTCTCTTCGTTTTCATCCAGAATATCTGCAGCTGTTTTCCTGTTCCTACATGTCGACAATTTATTCAACGCTCGCTGTGTTCACATGGAGCGGCTGGGGTCAGGACTCAAACGTGCTTTCTTTAAAAACTCCAGACTGAGAGACAAAATGTTTTATAGCGTGAGTAATTGTCACTGGCACTGCCAAGACTGCTTGTTATAAGTACAAAAAAAAAGCAAATAATGTATGGATTTACCCGACTTATTGGCAAGATTTCCCATAAAATTCTGTCAGAAAAGGAGACGCAAACAGATCCAACGCAGACTAAAGGGCACAAAGCAGCATCGGTTTGTCTTCAGAGCACAGCAGATGTTTCCCTTTCCCTCCACACCCCTACAGATATCAGCCTTTTCTGTCTGGACAGCATCCATGCAGGTCTACAGATGGTAAATGATGTAACACCGGTGAGTCCCTTGTGTGTGCAGGTCAGCAGGTAAACAAGATGGAGAGAAAAGACAGACTGATGAAATGTATTCCAGAGGTGTGAGCCAATCAGAAGCCAGGATCCATCCCCTGAGATCACAGGAAAGTCTTTTAGTTTGTTTCCTCTTCATAGATCATTCATAACACAGGACGACTCGCTTAGATTCATCCATCCATCCAAACATCCATCCATACATCCATACATTCATCCATTCATCCATCCATCCATCCATCCATCCATCCATACATTCATCCATCCATCCATCCATCCATCCATACATTCATCCATTCATCCATCCATCCAAACATCCATCCATCCATCCATCCATCCATTCATCCATGCATCCATCCATCCATCCATCCATCCATCCGTCCGTCCATCCATCCATTCATCCATGCATCCATCCATCCATCCATCCATCCATCCATCCATCCATCCATCCATCCAGTGCTGCAGTCTTTTTCGAGACTTTTCGCTCATCTGTTCACCGTGAAGGCACATTTAGTAAAATAGTTCAGCTGCGTTCAGGACGGCTTCGCCATCGTCCGTCATGAACGTCGCATTCAAACTGTTGCGCGGTCTGTGAGTGAAATCCGCCTCGCGTCGAGAGGTCAGAGGTCACGGCCGGAGGCAGCAGTTGAAGTTAGGTGGAGTTCTTCCTCTTGTCGAGTTTAGGAACATAATCCCAGCTGTCTCTGTTGAACTCTTCCTGCTTCTTGAAACTCCTCTTAAAGAAACCCGCCTGTAAATGAAGACAGACACGAAGCTCCTGTTGATGCAGAAACTATAAACTGCACTATACATTTATCAGTAGATTAGATTAGATTAGATTAGATTAGGCCACTGTACTGTTACCAGCTACCTACCTTCCACAGACACCAGATGAGAGCAGCCAGGATCATCAGTCCTAAAACTAAACTGACAACAATGATGATGATCTGCACAGCTGTTGAGGGTTTCTGGGTAAAAACAGCTTCCACCATCACCTGAAAATTTGTCACAAATTGAATTTCTAAAGCTCCTGTACGGTTTTAATAGAGCTGTTAAACACTGCTGAGGAAGGTGCTTGTTCCCAGGGTGTATCAGAGCAGACACTCTGCTCTGATTGGCTGAAGGAGGGGTTTACCTGCGCGATTGGGTGTTTATGGGCGAGGACGGTGTGAAGATCTTCTCTGGGAGATATTATCCTTGCTGTGCTCTCCAACTTCATGATATCATGGCGACCCTGAGGTAAAAAGAAGAGACATAAGCTCATGTTTGTTTTAAAAAGTTCAGGGGACCAATTAAAATTTTTTCGATGAAAACCAGGTTTTAAAAGACTTTATTTCAAAGAAGCCTGAGGTCATGATGGTAATACTGTTTTATTGCTTCTAGCACAGCTCCCTAACATGAATCTCTCAGGTTTATAGTTAAATCTGCAACCCTGAAAAACAGGATGTCTGAGATTCCTTTCAGATTGCTTCAGTTTCAGTTTTCTTCTGAAACGAGCACATATGTTGCCGTTACCGGGGCTTGCAGCAGCACAGCGGGGTTCAGGTTGACCTCCACGTGGATGGTGGCGTCTCTTCCTGCGTCCATGTTCCCGAGACGACACACGAGCCGCTCGCACAGCTCATCTTTGCGGCCACAAAACTGAACAGGCATAAAACAGCTCAGTCACTGACAGTAAGTGTAATGAGGATTGCTGACTCCATATGAGGTGTAGATTGATGCCATAAGTTTACCCTTACTATCTCAATAAAGTCTCCGTCCACTGAAGACTTTTTGTTGACATGTATTCAGTATTTATACCTGACAAATGACTCATAATTCATGGTTTATAGTATATACAGAAACAGTTTAAGGCTCTCTGGTTTGATTTGTTTTTAACACTACAGTTCTCTGGGACTTTCTGCTGGCTTTACGCTGAATAAATGTTAAGAACACATTAAATAATGTACTTCTGAGAAGCGGTGTGTGTTACCATTGTGCGGGTGGCAGTGGGGGTGAAGAAGAACATGAGTTTTTTGATGAACGAAGCCTGAGGGACGTCACAGTCCTCGATGACTGGAACAGTTGTGTCACTTATCGAACACGCACCATGAGACGACTGCAGAAAAACACAATTATTACGTTAATAAAACAGACTTTCCACTCACTTTGTAAATTAACAACGAATAACAAAACCCCAACTATTACAATAACTCATCATCTAACTGAAAATACTTCCTTTATTTTTATTTTTTTCCTGTTTGCGTGTCCCATCTCAGCTCCACCCACAGCATCAGAGGAACCAGGCGCTACAAATAGTTTCTGTACTGACCGAGCTATCCCCACTTCTGCTACCGCTGCAGCTCCTACCAGGGGCGTACCTTCCAGTCGACGACCTGCAGCAGTCTGTGTGGGTATGGCGCGAGGATCTTTGGCAGCGCGATGTCCACCACCGTGTTTATCGCCTTGCTGGGGCCGGAGTTTAACACCTTAAAGCCAAAGATTACACAAACTAAGATTAGCTGAAGTGCAAATTTTTGGCCAGTTTGGTCACTGACAGCAGTGGAAGCATGTCCAGTGAATATGCAGATTACTTTCACTTGGATAAAAAAGAATAAATTAATTATTCTTTTTTATCCATTCATTTTCTATTCACGCTTTTTTCCTCTCTGGGTCGCGGAGAGCTGGTGCCGATCTCCAACGGTCACTGGACATGTCGCAAAGTCAAAACAGGAAAAAGATGAATCTGACTCTGTAAAGTCTATTTGTGATAATCAAAATAATCATGAAGTCACTCTAAACCTAAAACTACGAGCATGCCCGGACCCGGGTTTAAAACTGAAGTAAGTTTTAGTATCTTTGCTGCCTCTCTGAGGCGCTGATGAAACCTGAAGCGCACGCCTCTCGTCGTGCAGCTCGTTACACGATGCCAGCTTGTTGTGTGTAACCACACGCCAGCGTGGTGCTGAGGTGTCTCAGTTTGGTCTGTCTGAAGCACCAAACAGGAACGGGGGTGGTTTCACACACTTTTTTTTTACGCCAGAAAGCCACAAAGGGCTTCATATTGAGGCTGACACTTCTGATATTCAAAACTGTAGAGGCGAAAGCTGTGTGAGGACGTTGGACACGCCAGGATAACTTTTCACACGTCTTTACAGTTCAGTGAAGCATGACTCTGGTTTTCTCTTTGACTTTCAGATACGAGTCATAATGACGATAAAGCGTCAAAGCGCCATTTCCTGCTGAATACGTCTAGCTGGCTGCTAACGCAACTGAAAACAAGGAGCACTCGTCTATCCATGTTCTGTAGCTGCCTAATCCTGCTCAGGGTGGCAGGTGGGGGCGTAACGGCGTGTGGTGTACTGAAGGAAGAGAGTTATTTTAACATTCTGTAAAATGCAGAACGATGAACGAAGACGATGAACAGTCAAACTAAAGCTGGAGGAGTTGTGTGCAGCTGGTTCAAGGTAGAAATTAATCACTCTTTTTTTGAAAAAGCATCCCCCGAATGCAAACATTACAAGTCCAGTTGGGAAAAAAAGAATCTAGTGCAGCTGTATGTGGCGTTAAAGCAGCTTCAGGCTAATCATTCGGACACGGTCAAAGCAAAACAGCACAGCAACCGGACATGTGACTATACGCTGCTCTCAGTGACACGAGTTTAAATGGATGCTGACTGCTGCAACTAAGTTTATACTTTTCAGCATTTTAGTCAGCAACTTACCTTTCCTGTGCTTTTGTAACAAAATCCAATAACCAATCATAACTGTGAACAACATCACACCTGACGGAAAGCAATGTTTGGCAAACTCGCTAGATTTCTGAACACACAAAGCCACATCTGTCAGAGGAACTCCGAAGCCACAAGCAACACAGAGGCACTCATGCGTCCACTCGCACCGTGAAACAAAACCGGAGGAAACCCACGCACGCATGGGGAGAGCATGCAAACTGCACGCAGAAAAGTCCCAGCTCAGTTTCTAAAGCGGGAACTTTCATGTCAGGCAGCAGCACAAAACTGATGAGTTTTCATTCTCAGAAGTTAACTTTAGCTGCACTATCTTTAGCGAGCTTTGATGACACCTATAAAACACTTTTATGCTGAAAGAAGAGAACAATATAGAAAAGTAGATGGTGAGAAGCGGACATGTGCTACAAACGGTTCCTCCGTCTCCACTTTCAGTTCCCTCAAAGAGTCAACACCGTCCTGCGAGATTTCTGCTTTTTGACGGATTATAGTAGAAAAACCCGGTGCAAATAATTCATCACATGTTGACCGGAGTACAAAAGAAAGCTTTGGTTTCAGGTTGTCACACCAGAGTTGGAAATCATTGTAAACCATCAAACAAAACTGAAGTAAATCTTTTAGTCAGTCCATACTGTGGAATGTAAATTATTGAGAACAGCTAAAACATTTGTCTCACTGTTAGCGGTTTGTTTCATGCTTTCACCTGGACATGTAATAATTATGCTCTAATATTTAGGTTCTGGAGTCACTTGTTTTCTAATAACAAAGTTTGATTTTATAGCTAAGTTTGTATTGAAACGTAAAATCTTCCAGTATCTTCTTTACTTGAAAAGCAAAGTCCAGTCTGTTCAAACTCATACACATCTTCCTGTTGATCTGTGATTTTCACAAAACACGGACTGGGCTGACCCACCTTGTATGTGTAGTTGAATTTTTCAGGATAGCAGTCAGCAGGAATCAGGTCTTCGTCGCCAAAAACAAAAGACTTTGGAGTCACAAAACTGCAAACACAAAGGTCGTGGCAACCGAAACGTGAGTCCTGCTTTAGTTGCATTGTGGGATAAATAAAATCCTTTTCTTTTATCCTTTTTCGAGCTCATATAGAACCCATGAATAAACAGTATTATCAAGTATCAGCACTGTTCACTATAGCTGTCTGACCCGTGGACGTTGAGGTTGACTCCATATTTGAGAGGAAGGACGAGCGTCATCATGTTGTCGTGGAGATACTCATTCATCTCATAGTTATCACTGTGAAGAGATAAAATAACATTCAATACCTCAGCACTCAAGTAAACAGCAAATATCTTGTTAATTCAACAATAATGTTCCCTTTGGGTAAAAAAATGCAGGTGAGGTGGTCTTTTACCTGCTGGAGTTAATGTGAATGTGGACGTCACCAGGCGTGCTGTTCTGGTAAACGTCCAGGAGAAAGCTCATGTTCATCTATAGAAAAATACAAATAATCTGTTTTAATTCGTTTTAGTTAACGAGGCCTTTACTTCCCCTTTTTAGTGTAAGATGTTCACACTCGTATCATCATTAATGCTTACACGCTGAGAACAAACGAGATTAAAAGTGCTGCTCTGTCTTTTTTTTAGAAAGAAACAGTTTCACAACATCTGTTCTGAAAGGGAAATGAGCGTCAGAAAAGCATAAAGAGCGAGAACAAAACGTCCCAGCTCACTGTCTTTGACCTTTTGACCCTCAGATGTTTTGAGACTGGGCTCAGGATCAACTCAAAACTCATTTTGTAATCCATGCTTACCAGACAGTGATTAATAACTTTGGGGCCTAAAGTCGAGTGACTTTTCCCACTTGCACAACAGCGAAGCCACATTTGTGCTCCGGAGCAGAATCACTGATGCAAATCATGAACATTTTGTGCTGTGAAATTCACGCCTGCTAACCCTCAGTGTTGTCCACAAGCACGTGTAAACGGTAAATTACCTACTTATTTAGCGCCTTTCTGGCCGACCAGGCTACTCAAAGCGCTTTACAACACAAATGAGACGGTCATGACCGGCGTTCAAATTTTTTGCAAACTTTAAACTCAAAGAGGTTGTTTTTGTAACCAGTAAACTCAGGCGGCTCATTCTGGGGACATTAAATAACGTTCTATCTTTCAGTGAACGGCTGCTTGAACCTGTTATTGATAAATCTCCTAAATTTTCCCTCACAGATTGAAGGTCTGTTCTTTTCCGTCTTGCAGGTGGCAGCGAGAAATAAATTGGGGTAAAACTGTGAGACTTTTCTCTCTGACCCTCGTATATAGGTGAAATGACAGCACATTATTTTTAAACCATGAGTGTTTTGTTAGCAGATGCTGTCCTGAAATCAATTTAGGTTTGATTAAAACAGAGCGCTCATAATCTTAACAGGCTGCCTTTCAGTCACAGTTTCTGACAAAACAGAAAAAAACATGCAAATAAGAACAATTTTACTGTAAATTATGCCATATGAAAATACACCATATGTTAGTTTAGTTCCACATTTTCAAGTGGTGAACTACGAACATGAAGTAATTCACTTTTAAACTGAAATTCAAAGTAGCTTTTTTAAGGCTTGAAACCCTGGGTAGATCAACAGGCTTGATGTGATGTTATCAGTTCGCTGAAAACTCTGCTGTGGTTGCGTGAATACCAGCGTGTGATTGGCCGGATCGTACCTGGGAGTGGGCTGCAAGGACGAGGCTGTTGATCCCGCAGTCAATGCTCACCTCTGTAGTGTTGACTTCCTCTGTAACGTCACAACTCACCACATTGTCCTGCTGCTCACACACACACACACAGAACGGTGTCATTCTGCTAAATCTGTTACTCATGTAGATAAATAAATGTATATTTTGTCATTTCCACAAGCTAATGTTCCTTTAATTCTTGTGTCTTTAATTCAGTGTCTTCAAAACTGACAAAAACACCTCAAACAAGATCATAAACTTTTGCTTTCAACGTTTTCTTCTTCACTTCCTCTCATTGCGAATCAGGAAGAGCGTTATCTTATGTGTCACCTAAACGATGGGGACTGAAACCATACATTTTGAAATCAGCTTGCCATTTCCTCTGCTTTCTGCATCAACCTACGTTCTGCAGCACTTTGACGTAGTGGATGTGGTTCGGAAATCGCAGCATCACTCGGGGCAGGAAGGCGTCGTCTCCGGAGTTCATCAGGACGGTTTTCAACATGATTTGTCCAGAGCCCAAAGCAAAGAACGTCCGCTGACTGAGGATAAACATCAGAGTTACAGTCATGGGAAAGATACAGCGCGCAGTAAGTGTGAAATTACATTTCAGAGTATATATAGATCGGCGTCATGGTTCTTCATTCCTCTCGTCTGCCTGTTTAGTGAGTTTCTCATATCAAACCGTTTCCACTATTTTTCTTGCAGCTGACTGCACCTCCAGTTCAGTCGTGGAGCTGCAGTAGGTGACGCTCGTCCTCGTTCTGCACTATAAAAGGATCTGTGTCTGTTTTATGTAATGCGTGTCTGTAATAAACAAAATAGTCTTTAACTAAAAACAAAACTTGGCCTATGGCTCTACTGTACACAAAAGAGCCATAACATTATAACCACTGACAAGTGATGGACCACAGATAATCTGGCTGCAAAGTAATAAGTTGTTGGAAAAACGCTCCATAAGGTGTTCACATGAACGTTACTTTACCCTCGTGATATTAAACATTTCTAAAGACTAATCATGGCAACAGCCCTCCTCTACTCTCACGGTTTCCCTTCCAACAGGACGGAGCAATGCCACGAGGCTGCATATAGGATTGTTTGTTTGTTTTGTTTTATCAAATCTGCATCAACAGCACATGACACAGTTCTGCTGGAAGCAGGACAAAAGCTAAGCTGCAAACTGATTTGGGAGAAGATTACGTCTGAGTGTGTCTGCAGCTAATTATCATCATGTGTTTTGAAGGGGGGGGAAACATCCATGTTCTTTATTAATAGAGAGCTGAATGGCTCGTTTTGTTTGACTTGTGCATAAATCAGATAAAGTGAGGCCACCGCTGCAGTGAGTGAGAGATTTTCTGCTAATCTGTTGGGATAAAATATTACTCTAGGTTTACTTTATTCCACCCCTGTTGTGTGAGTGTGTTTGTGTGTGTGTGCTTCTTACTGTGGCAGCACCAGTCGACCCGACAGCTGCATGTTGGTGGAACAGTTGCGCAGAGAGCAGGAGCGAGCAAACTGAGTCTGGAGAAGGAGAAGCAGACGGTTTATGGCACCAGGAACGATGAATGAACGCGGCAGTCAGAATTCCTTCATTCATGATGTTCCAAACAGCTTCTGTGACCCCTGACCCCTGACCTCAGAGCTACAGATGATTAATAATAATAATAATCTCATGACTGAAGCCAGCTGTGAGTTCTTCTTTGTTAACCGTTTCTGCTCTGTTTTTACGAGTCAGGGAGAAACAAAGTGGAAACACAGCAGCAGGATGTTGGGTAATGTGCAGCAGATGAGACATTTGCAGCTGTAAACACATCTGGATAAGCAGGAGGGGATCCTGTTGGTGTATCTGACTTCAAAACGGCTGCTGTCTCCCATTCTAAATCGCATCAGTTTATTGATGGACAGCTCTGACAATGATTGTATTTAGTTATAATTATAGCCCCGTGTGCACAGGCTGATATGTTCCACCTGCAGGTACCTGGTTGGTGATGGTGTTGTGGTGTCCTACCCCCCGCTGCAGAATGGGTTTTAATGCAGGGAAGCTCTTAGACGAAGATCTGCGGCTGTTGGTTTCTCTGAGACGATAAGAAACTTCAAACCGGATCGGAGTATAAATGTCCTTAACATCTTTCTATTGGAGGAAAAAAAAAAAGAAACTCTCTTAGCGTTTCAGCAGCTATTCGCTTCAGTGATGAACTTGTTTGGTTGCTCGTAGCTGGCTGTTTTACCCTTTGATAAGCCACATGATTTGCACAGGTGAGATGACCTGGCTGGGCTTTGACGTGCCCCCTCGTGCTGTTCGACGTCCCGTTACCGTGGAAATAGAAACGGTGAGGAAAGGACGGCTTATGGAGGAGGTCAGAGGTCAAATTATAATGAAGATCTGAGGAAAAAAACAAGACAAAATTTTATTCATCAGTAAGTGGAGGCTGTGTAGCATTACACATTCTTAAATGTTATACTACACATAAACTATCCAGAAGAAATAATTATTTATGCTACGTATCTGTTACATTCACAGGTGGGTATAGAGAAGAGATCCACACTGCAGGTGTTGTGTAACCAATGTTTTATACCCTTTAGATGTTTTAAGGGAGTTTTTACACTCAGTGTTGTAGACTATTTTATGAAGGAAGTTAGAGTGAGTCATGCTGCTGTCTTGGCGCTGCTGCCACAGTACATAATAATGCCTTGTTATTTTGTAGTTAACTCAGTATAAATGCACACGTAAGCCTTGGCCACAGCTGTCACTTGCTCCATAGAAAACATCACGATAAGCAACACCTGCGCATTACACCAACATGCCTCCAAAAATAATCAGCATTTAAAAAGTGCAGCGTTAAGGTTGTAATCATACCAGAAGCAGTGGACGATCTACGCTAACTGCACCACTTTCAAAGCATAGCATGAGCTTGTGTAACGTTATTGCTGTCTCTCTGCAACCTTTTGATCATTATTAAGTCGTGTATATGAGGGATATTTGATGTTTCAAAGTTTCTGCGTTCATGCTGCAGAATTTTTCAACATGACCACTTAATCTGTGGCAACTTGGCGTTGTTGAAAACCCCATCCCGTGTGCTCAAGTATTAGATACGTAAAGATTTTCCCCAAAAAAATACAAGACAGTTATGCAAAAGTGTGACAGCGGTATAACAGGCAGGACACTGAGTCAGTCACTCTTTGGGTTGTAAGTACCGATAGCGCCTCTGAAGTGTCTGGACGAGACGTTGAAGCAGATGGTGACGTTGAAGCAGACAGTCCGACCCCTGTGATCTTTGCACAGCGCCACCCGCTGGTCGACCTGCTCAGGCAGCATCAGAGAGGCTTTCACCTGAATCACCGGACGGGTCCTACAGAGCACAGTCACAGAGGTTGTTACAGCCCGTTGACCGGGCTTCGGTCAAATGTCAACACACACGTATAAGAACAGAAACACAACTACAGCGGGAACATTTTAGGTTATGTTTGAACAGGAAGCTTCGTTGTGAATTTACCTGAGAACTACAGCTGAGTCTGAGAGGAACGCACCAGCTGCCACATCTGCAGAAACACAACTTGTCGTGATTTAAAACAAACCCAAACTTGAACAGAAACGCGCAAAACAGTAGATGCTGCGACATAATAAATCATCTACCTTGATAGCCGTTATTATCAATGTCGATACCCGAGTTTAGTGACTGTCCAAACATCCTCAGGTTGTGACCCAAAGAAGATCCAGAAATTCTCTGAAAACACACACACACACACACACACACACACACACCATGAGGATAGCACCTTAGCTAATATTTATGTGTACTATTTTGACCATTCAAAACTCTGGTGCTTTCTGCTTACTCTACATTGCCCCAGTGTATTAAACTGATAATAATAATAGTAATAATAATAATAAATAATAGTGAGGGTTTTTTGGCTTAAGCATGTGCATACAAGTGAGTTAGATTATTATATATTATTACATTTCATGACTAGTTATTATAGAAAAACAGGTATTATGCAATATGATATGAAACAACAAAAAAACGTTTACTTTATTGTCACCTTGATAACATTTCTTTAAGAATCAGTGCTGTTCCTATAAATAAATGTTAAAAAATCCAAAGCAATTTAACGAAACACAAATATAGTCCATCAGTTCATGCACTTCCTCTTTTGTAAAGATATTTAAATTCATATGTAAAAACAAACTGGGGTTATTTTGGCAGAAATTCTTGTGTTATTGCCCTGCATTGTTTTCTGGCTGTGTGTTGATGTTTTTACCTGCGATGGAGTTGGTGAAATTCCCTCCTTCCTGCCATTGTAGATGTAAACAGCTCCTTTGAGGTCGTCTTCCTGTGGAGCGCCGATCGCCACGTCTATAAACACACACCCAAAAGTTCATTATGCGATATTTGTAGGAACGCTTGCTGTGTTTTTGCCTCTAAGGGGTTTATTCAGGGCTGTGAGTTCAGTTAGAGCTGAGCTGAGTATGAAATGTTTATCTGAAAATAACTATTTGTAAATTCACTGGATTTCTTTTGTTTGTTCTTCCCATTTCATTTTAACAAACACATTTTATGGGTGAGGTTGATTTAAAGAAAATATCAAAAATCCAGATAAAGCTTTCTGAATAACACATCATGTCTTGTTTGTTTACATACAGTCTATACAGACATTGAAGTCAAATAAGAAAGAATAATTTAAATACTACAGTGCTTTGAACCTGAAGCTTATGTAAGTAAACTAACATGTTTACATTTTAACATACCTACTATTGTATTTTTTTTAAGTTTAGCAAGTGTAATGTTTACAGCATTGTCCATCTTCATTACATGTGGTAATCTTATGAACACAAGTTAAAGTTAAATCTAGCATAAATGCTTTAAACTCTTAGAAGAAAACCATTTTAGCCAGCACACCTACAATCACATCTGATGTCGTGATGAGACATTTAGACCCAAGCCAAGAATGGAAAAATCATGTTAGGGTCAAAATTCCTTCATGTGCAACTAGAAAAAAATTAAAAACTCGTAAAAAAAAAATTCTAGCTAAAACTGACAAACCATTGAAGTGACACTGTTCTGATTAAAACATCAGCTGAAGTTTTTACCATCTGTTTTGTCACATTTTCAGAAAAGGTGCAGGTATTTATATTAGTGCAACCTGAGACTTTTGGAGAGCTCTGACTTTATCTTATTTTCTGAAACAAAGAGAAACAGCCTCTCGTAAACATACAGTCACGAATCCATCACTTCAGAGGACATTTCACTGACTTTCTGAGCAGGAGTCGGATTGAACTTTTTGTCCCTAAAAGCCCACACATGTGCCTGTGTAAACACATATGACCCCACAACATGAGTAATAAACGCACACACACACACGTAGCTTTTTATCTCACGGCGGCAGATTACAGGGCACGTTCAGTTACAGAGCAGCACCAGTTTGTCATTACAGTTTGATGAACTTAATAACACACTCCACCCCTCACACCCACCCACACACACTCACAGATGTGAGCGAGGGGTCTGCGGCATGTGCAACGGCGATGTGTTAAAGTCGGGCGGACGCGTTATTATCAGAATGTGACAAATGTTGTCGTGGTGAGTTGTGGTCCTCGTGTTGTTTAACTCAGCAGCAGCTACTGAGGAGAAGTGGTCGCGTTCGGTAAAGTTGTGGGAGGGCATCGATGCAAAAAAAGGACAGAGCGGCGTTTAAACCTTCCTAATTACCACTACTGAGGTGCCCTGGAGCAAAACCCCCAGCTGCTTCAGTGGAGCTTCTCTGTGGACACACTAGCAGCAAATGCAAAATCAGAGCTAATAGTGATATTTGTTGTACTGACAGAAGTTAGAAATATTTTATCAGTGATGGTAATTTTATCAAAGACAAAAATGTTTATTATCAAAAGCAATATTTAATACTTGCAGTTGTATCATTGTCTATGAGTAATGGAAGTAGAATAAGTTTAGCAGGAGGATTCATTACTTACAGCATTTTAGTAGCGGCAAAAGTAGCAGAGGTACAAATCTTCAGTAATATTACCAGAAATGAATATATTTTTGCTGCAGCTTTATTTATTAGGGCTACATAGAGTGGTAAAAGCTATATATTAACCACCTGCCGCTGAAGGCAAAAGGGCGATAATGTTTTTGTGTGTGTCTGTTTGTTTATCTGTCGTGTTAGCAAAATATTTTAATGAAACCTTCAGAAAGTAATGATTGGAGTCAACCAGTTCAAGATGGCCGTCACAGCTAAGCAACATAAGCAAACACAAAAGTGGCCTGACTCATTCAGTTTTACAGATAATCAGCCACAATCTGACGTAATAGTAGTTGAGAATCAACATATATTTTAGCTCCAACACAACTCGCAGGATTTCCCAATACTGTATGATCATCGTCATGATTTTCAAATACGATGGTACAGGCTGTTACCTGGGTAACCATCATCATCCAAGTCTCCGAGGCCAGCTATAGTCTCTCCAAACCGAGCGGCGTAAGCGTCACTGCCCTTCAGTTGAAACTCCGCCTCCTTCAACTTTGCCTGAGAGAGATTATAAAGATTCAGACAAAAGTTTTGTCAGGACAGCTGGCTTTGCATTGTTACATTTAGCTTCGGTAGATGGATTTAAAGCCAGCGTCAGACAGAGAATCTCACTGAGCCCTACTGAAAACCGCTCCTACCTGTCCCTCGTTGATGTATACGTGCACTCTTCCCTCCTCTCTGGCGGCGCCTGTTGCCATGGGAGCACCAACCAGCAGGTCTGACAAACCATCAGCGTTCAGGTCCACCACAGAAACGCTGGAGCCAAAATAAGATCCCAGCTGAACAAAGACACACATGTCAGAACCTAACCTGTCTCACTGCTTTAACTAAAGACTGCTAACGCTAAAAAAGAAAAACCCCTTACTTCTTTCCCAGACACTTCTGAAACAACCTGCAGCTTCTCGTTGACTATTGTGAAGATGAAGACCTGAAAGTTGTAGAAACCGTTGAAGCAATCACACGTCACAGTAAAAACTTCACAGAATCAGGAAGGGTATAAGAACAGGACAGTTTAGTCGCCGCAAACGCGTTTTTATTAAAGTTGCCATCCAAGATAAGTTATCTGGTCCTACCTTGCCTCTCTGGTTGTACTGTGGAGCTCCGCCCACCACCTCTACAGAAGACGGACCCAGAAAGTGACCAGCCGCAACAGAGTAGCCTGAAACATGACGACACAAAGTCAATTTACCACATAAAATATTTGAACAATAACCAAGCACCATATTTTACCTCAATATGCTTCCATTTTGCATAAAATTAATGTAGCGTCATCAATTCTGCTTTACTACGTTGTACTTTTTTTTTTTTAGTTTGATAAGAAAGAATACAGATTTTTGAAAATTAAATCAGTAATTATCCAATGTTTTCAGCTTTCATAAGCAGCTCAGCCAGTTGCTAATCTAGTCATCTAAAAACAAACCAACAACAGATATATGACCATAAAAAGCAGGTTAGGACTGTTGTAAACATACAACGCTTGAAGCTTAATCAAAATAAATAAGGTGCAGCTGTGTGGTTGATGTTTTGAAATGAAGGAAACATGTGCACAGTGCACCATTAAAGCTATGCAACTTCCACTGCTGCTGCAACCCCCAAACCCCAACCACAAGTTCCCACTGTCAGAGGTCCTTCTTTAGGGGGAAGTTGGTTTCATCACTCCACACAGTTGGAGAGTTGAGCTCCATGTTGGGGAGCCGCAAGGTCAGACACTACATAACAAACATTCAGCATTATTGTAGATGGGTAAGTTAATTTTTCTTTGTTCCAAAGACCACAGTGCACCCATAACGGCTGGTCTATTCCTTTGCGCTGGAATATTAAAGCGATGGTTCAACCGGGTAAAAGATCGTTTTTAAAGCGTCAGCAACAGGTTTTCCTGCACAGTGAAAGTCTTTGGTGAACAATCAAACAGACAAATCATAGTCATAGTAAAAAATAAAACTAATACAAAAGAAGATGAGTCTATTATGACAAAACTTGCAATTTATTAACAAAAAACTCCCCAACAGATCTATGGTTAAAATAAGACCTCGTGTTTGTGCGATACCATTTACAAATGTTTGTCGAAGTGCGAATTTCGAATTGTGACAACCACAGCTTCTGAGTGTGTTCAAGCTTCCTGTTTTGTGTTGTTCAGCTGCTCTGTTCGCACCTCACTATAGCACTGTGGCTGACAGGTGCAGGAATGATGCAAACTCCGAAACACAAAAACAAATGCAACAGAAAAACACGACAAAAGAAAACACCAGGAAGTCAGAACAACTGCAAACTCCCTCCACAAAACAGAAGTGCACCAGACCAATAATAAGACTAATTTAACTGATTTTAAAGCATTTAATGTTTTATTTATTATTATTTTATGAAATATTAATAGTTTTTTCTCAGTAGCTTCCACATTTTGAAACCAGGTGATTAAAAACTTAATGTTGAATTGTTTCATTAGATGGGTGTGTCTTATTTGTCCAGTCTAGTAAAACCAACAGAGGTGGGCTGACCGACATCTCACTGCCAGCACCGGGTCAAAGGGCAGGATTGGACTGCTCAGTCCAACCCGGAGTCCCCCCATGGTGCTTTGGTACACTTCCACTTTGTGGAGTGAGTTTGCGGCTTTTCTTACTTGCTGGTATTTTGGGTGTTTGTGCGTGTTGGAGTTTGCATCATTTGTGTGTTTGCGGTGTGTTTAGCTGTTTGCTGAGTGTTTGCACCTGTCGGCCATCGACACCTTTACATAAGTCGCACACAGCCGGACCTTATTGAATGTTACTCCATGTGGAAACAATCATTTCTGTTGGTGTATATAGTTCAAACTTTGCAAAACAAATCTACCAACATATCAGTCTAATTTTCTTTTGTGGCTGTACATGTGCTGCACAAACAGCAAGATATCTTTACACAGAACATCACACTTTTTTACAAGACTTCCTTTAGAGCTTTAACATGGAGAGATGGTGGGAACAAACAGTGTGCACCCTAAGGTGACCTTTTTTTTTTTGATAAGATAACACGAGGTTGCACCTCACTCGGAGGCTCAGAGGCATAACTACAGCAGTTTGACTTCAGACCTGACATAAAACACGTCAACATGGCACTGAAGCCTCAACTTGAAGGTGTTAAGTGAAAATGGCTGAAGTGTGTCTGAGACAGCAGCGTTAAAAGGACAGGAAGAAACCACGCGGAGGTGTCAAAAATTCTTCTGTGGGAAAAATCATGATAAATGTGTTGCAGCTGACTGACAGAAAAAGACAAGTGCAGAGGTAGAAAAACGTTCCCCTTAAAGCTAGAAGCAATGAAGTCACACAACTCTATTAGTCTTGAGCAAATGTGTCACAATAATACTTTCAATTAGACAATGGCTCACTGTGGTTGCTTTCTTTCCAGTATTCATTTCAGCAATATTTAAAGCCAATTCAGAGACAAGATGTTGCTGACAGCACCTATAACCTCCATAGCAAATCTAATTTTACTGAACATACGATAACATACCACCACCTAACATACTTAGACACCATTACTATAAAGTAGTTGGCAATAAAAACTGTTGCTGTAATGCAGAAGATGCCAATGTATATTGAATAAATTAAGTATCTCCATTACTTTTCATGGCTATTGTGTTAAATAGGAAATAACAAGTGTTGGCTTACTGTTGTGTCAGTCTTTGCTTTCTGCGTGCTGATTTTGCTACAAATTTCTTCCCAAAAATATCTAAAGTTTTTTCTTCAGCGAGCCAGCGTTATTGCGAAATGCGAAAGTACGAACAGGAACAAAGAATGTCCAAATATTTGAAGTTGTGAGACAATAGTGGAAACGCAAATTTGGGGAAAGCACCACTGTAGCTTCAGTTTTGCATTGGCCGTAAAAAATAAAAATAGTGTGAGAAAACCATCTGTTACCCAGGTAACTTCCAAAGCTGACATGTTTGGTGTCATCGTCCAAATACACGGACATCCCTCCACTGGACGTGTTGTAAACCAGAACTGAACCCGTCCAATAAGAAGTTCCCGGCGCCCCCATGATGATCAAATCCTGGGAGAGAAGATGCCTTTGTGTCATTACTTTCATACGATCGAAATCTTTGCTAAAGTTAGAATTCTTTATGTGGGAGACGTCTCTGGCTAACAAAGTAATCTTTTTCAGCTTTAGTCTCTCTGAAGACTGAAGCGTTCACGCTGACTGGATCACATGTTATCACTGCTGGACATGAGGAAGACAAGGAGGACGTCTGTGTGTTACTGACCTTTGTCAGAAAGTTGGAAATACCCGCCTGGCAGGATCCATAATGCTCACCAAACTTCCTCTGGTGGTCTGTAAGAGAGAGACAAAGGTGCAGAGAGGTGAAGGTGGGCAAACAAATATGGAGAGATATTTTTTTTCTCTCTTTGTAGCTGAGGAGCTGCTGGTTTCACATGCGCACACACACCAACACCTGTAACTCTTTGCACCACTTCTGTATTGACTATATACTAACGAAACGTGTTAGAGTGTGAGTGTGTGGGGCATTGTCTTATTGTTTGACATCTTAATGAAGAAAAAAAAAACGATTGTAGGTGTGTGTATGTACCTCTGTAGCAGGGGATTAAACGTTGCGTTTGCGTCAGGTCACTTTCATAAAGGTAACAGACCCCGTTAGGCAGCTTGTTGTTCTGGCTGTCCTTCTTTGAGTAGTAGATGTTCTTCCAGCGATGAGCACATGCCTGAACACACAGACACACAAACATCATGCAACAAACAACATGTGACAAGGACTCACTACGAAGTCACACATTAGCAGCAGAGCACTCTAAAACTCATGACTTACAAAAGTGTGTGAGAAACATCGACTGGATGTTTTTCTTTTTGTTGCTAAATTAGCATATGCTTTTATAGTGTAGTGATATTAAGTGACAGTTGCGATTTTTTGAACTGGGTTTCTGTGGAAAGGTTATGAACTATAAATACCCTACCTGTTGTAGATAGCTCTTTAAAAGATCTCAGTTTGGAGAAACAGAGTTTCATTCTGACTGGATCGACAAGCTAACGGCTATGCCTGGAGAAGCCATGGCTAAAGTTACTTACTTAATTTCATAGCAGCTTGTGTGAACTCTATTTTATAAGCTATTACACTTATTCCAGCAGAAATATTATATAAATAACCAGAAGTCTTGCAGCTAGCTGGTGATGCAGCCACTTGAGCTTGCAAATTACTTCAGAGTCGTATGTAATTAACTATGTCATGTGAAATTGACAGTGATGTTAAAATTTATGAAATAGCATTAATGGATAAATGTATCTGGAGAAGGCTTATGACCATATTCACTGGGGGGGGGGTTATATATGGTACCAGGGTTAATTTCAAGGGCTCTCTGGTTCCTGCGTAACCAAAGTAAGAACTGTGTCCACATCCTCGGCACAAAGTCAAGCTTGTTCCCAGCGCAGGTTGGACTCCAACAGGGCTGTCCCTTGTTGCTGGTCCTGTTTGTGGGGTTCATGGACAGGATCTCAAAGAGTAGTTATAGAGAGGATTTTGTCGGGTTCAGGAACCTCAGGCTCTCGCCTCTGCATTTTGCAGATGATCTGATCCTGTTTGCGTCTTCACGCCATGATCTCCAGCGTGCACTGAGGCAGTTCACCACAGAGTGTGAAGCCATTGGGAAGACAGTCAGCTCCTTTAAGTTCAAAGCCGAGGTTCTCAACAGGAAAAAGGTGGGAAGCTCCCTCCCGGCCAGAGGTGAGTCTCTGCCTCAAGCATAGGAGTTCAAGTATCTGGATGTCTTGTTCACGAGTGATGGCCCAACAGGACGGAGATGGCTCAACAGAACGCGGCCTCGTCCACAGTAATGAGGGTATTGCTCTCGTCTGAGCCAAAGGAGCTGAGCCAAAAGGCAAAGCTCTTGTTGAGGGTGAAAGTTGAAAAATGGTCCATCCATCATGACTATAAGAACAACATCCTGGATCCAAGCAGCTAAACTGAGCTTCCTTCGTAGGGAGGCCAGCTCAGTCTTAGAGATAGGGTGAGGAGCTTTATTATCTGGAGTAGAGCTGCTAAACATCAAACACATCAAAAGGAGTCAGCTGAATTAGTTCAGACATCTGATCAGGATGCCTCCTGGACACCTTCTTGGAGGTTTTCCGATCATGTCCCACTGGACAGAGAAACCAACCTGACCACAAATCAGCAGAAGAAAATGGATGGATGAAATTGTTTTAAGGCTGTAGCAGTCCACTTTGGTCTTGGCTACACTCACACTAGCCATTAGCTGGTCAATCTGGTTTATACCTGGTTTATTTCTCCAAGCTGAGGTAGTTTAAAAAGCTATTTACAACAGGAAAGATATTAATTGTTCATGACCTAAAATTTCACTTCAAAAGGTTTAAACTTTTGATTTAAGATCGAAAAATCTCTTATTTCTGGTGGTACCACCTCATTTCAACAATCTTTAGTGGGATTCCTAAAAAAATGCACCTAACAGAAGCTGTTGCCATCTTTTCCGTTTATGATGACGAAAACAGCGCTGGCCATCTCAGATCTGCATCAAGTGTTGACACGCTGTGGAAATTATCATTAATATTAGCAAATCAAGATGACTGGCTTCCACCACAACCATCTTGGAAATACTACCCACAAAACATACTTCAGTTGGAAACTTTTCCGCAAGAAAGATTTAGGATTGGGATTTACACTCGATCGGAGCCAATGAGACGGACAATAAAGAACCGATTCAGAACGATCCCGATAATGGTTGCGAAAAGAAATAAACGATGATCTGATCATAAAGAGTCGATTTGGGAGGAATCAAAAATGTGCTTGGTTGTATTGTGTTTGTGTGAGAAAAGAGAGCTTGATGGAGAAATTAAAAGGAACTAAACAACTCTTCTGTTGGTAGAAAATGTGTTTCTACAGATAAGGACATTTTTTAACTGCAGATTGATCCTGTATCTAAAACACTATAGCTACAGTGGTTTCTATTTTGTATATGTGCTTCATCTAGATAAAACTTGAGTTAAGTGGAAACTGTTGTAGAAACATCGCTCTGTCTGATATTGCCTGTTGGCAACTTATTGAATGTCTAGAGAACACTTAAAACTGTAAAAGTAAAGCTGGATGGTGCTAATGAAAAGAAGTTCCTCACAAACTTTTATCGAAGCTAAAAAAAAAAAAAAGAGGAAGAAACACAATCATCCCTGGTAACCAATCACAGACAGTAGTATGTTACGTTACCAGGACGCGTCCGCCGTTTTGTGAGGGTTGTCTGGACAGGCTGACGCCCAGCCACTGGTGATGGCTCTCAGGTTCACAAGTCTTCCCACAATTGAACACTTCTTCTACACACACACACACACATAAACAGATAACGGTAAGTACGAGCTGCACTTTTGGTGTAAAAGACAGATTTTTATTGCCGTTCTAAAAAAAAAAAGGCCTAAAACACAAAAGTGCACAGACCAGCAGGCATCGGGTGGCAGCGGCCATGCTCGGCCAAGATGTTGCAGCGGAAAACGGTTCCTGGAGACTGAACGGATGGTTTGGAGGACATGTTTGCTACTGGAGCTCCAACCACCAGCCTGAGAGAGAAGAAGAGGCAGTCAGGGTGTGTTTTTCTGTCTGAATGGAGCTCAGTGTGTGAGTCATCAAAGAGCTTCTCTCACTGACAAGAATCAACTAATTAGTGAGAACACACACACACACTCACTCACACAACAACAACAACAACTCACAGAGCGTTGGATTGTGTATGGATTGACACATGACAACTAGAGGAGCCTAACTTTACAAATCATTGTGTCTCTGCAGAGGACAGTGGACATTTTTTTTTTCACCTTAAAGTTTAAAAACAACAACGGAGGAGAAGAATCTCTGATTATAAACCCAGATATAGGGCTATAGGGTCAGTTGGCTTTGGTGGCCACCTTAAGTCGGGTTCACTCCAAAGTCTAATCTCCTGTACATGTTCATCCAATGACTATTTCCTAAAAGTTTCATTAAAATCCCTCCAGTGGTTCATGCAATATTTTGGGAACAGACAGACACACAAACAAGCACAGATACAGGCAAAAACATTATCGCCCAGCTTCGCCTTTCAGCAGCAGGTGATAAAAAACACTGTCAAAGTTCTGTCAAAAGTTCACTATTAGAGCAAAATGAAGCTTCATCCAAAATTAACAACACATAATCAGGAAATCAATGAATCAATAAGAAATTATCAAGGTTTCAATGCTAAATCACGAGAGGATCAATAGAGATTTAATACCAGATCAATTATTAATTCCAGAACTGACTGTAAACCATTAGAGGCTCACTGATGAGTTGATAGGTCGATCAATAACATTAAAATATGGATGCAGACCAGTTGTGAGATCCATGGCGATGCAGCAGCACTGAATATCCGAACATCGAGGAGCCGGGGCCTCTGAACTCCAGAGTGTGCTCCAGATCCAGGTTGTACCCTGCAGCAGGACTCAGAACCAGGACCAGGACCTGAACCAGGACCAGGCAGGGGAGCGCCCGCACGCCGTCTCCTAATGAGCGCATGTCGGGGAACGAGCTGAAGAAAAAACACACAGAGAAGACGGATCAGCTAAGAATCCATCAACGTCACCAATCATTCATAGTTGTTGATTTTTTTAAACTCTAACCACTTCTGCACACTTTGTGCTGTTTTAGCCATTCATGTCTCTAAACGATCGGCTCATTCAGAAGACGGGTGCTGTGACTTCTGGGTTTTGTAAGTTTTATACTTTTAACTATATTTACCTCATAGAAATACACTGGGATCTCTTCAGTTCCTTCGACAACATCATTCCAGAGCTACTGAAGTATAAATCATAAATAAGGAGTTGATAATATTAACTTTCATGCAGGTACAACATGTGTTGTAGGGAAAGGCACGAATTGGATTGAAACTGTCCCATTCTTTGGACATCTCCAAAGAAACTCACTTTTTATTTAACATCCGAACCCTGTTTAGAGTACAAATATCCAATTATCTTTATCAGTCTGACCTCTGCCTTCTGAGGCACACCCCCTGCAGAGGAGGACAGTGATGTTAAAGAGGGAGGACGCTCTGGACAGGGTTGAGATGTTGGACTTTGTCCCCGTTGCAATTTGGTCAAAATACGTCACAGGCATTTCATTGAAGGGGAAATGAAATTAAACAACAAAATAAAGAGTTTTCATGTTTTGCCTTTAGCTAAACGCTGTCATAATGCACCCCAGCGGTCCATTTCTCTGATTTTAAACGCTCATGACTTGTTTTTAGGGTTTTTGTGGCCTGAAGTGGGGTGACTGTGTGGGCGGTGTGACCTCCTTGGTTGGTATGGCGAGCTGTGGGACGCTGAGGAGGTTACTGTCTCAGCGTTTATCAGGGAAAAGGGGAGCAGAAGAAGAAGCAAGCTTTGTTAACAAGAGTACCGGTTTGAAAACCCAGTTTCTTTTTGGCCTGGAGTGATGCTGCTGGGAACTGGAGCCCCAGATTGCACAAGGGGAACCCCCGAGCTTTACGATGATGTCACACAGTCTTCAAGGAGTTTCCCATCCGGACAGCGGGAGCCGGCCTGTGTCGGTCAGACAGGAGTGGGTTCTTCTATTGAAGGTTCGTATTTCAGGTGGTCCTCCTCAAAACGTTAACAGCACGGTCAGTCACCCGACTTTGGGTTGTAGTTTTCACCAGGAGCTAAACTAACCACATCCATCCCACCTTCTTGTCCTTCAGGAAGCTGAAGAACAACTCAGCTGTTGGAGTTTTGAGTCGATTAACACAATTAATTGCACTAAACTGACCCATTTCATCCCCACACTATCAGTATTTGCTATTTACTGCCTTGTCCGTGTTCCTGTCTTTGATACTCAATAAGTCACACGCCTCAGTGATCAAAAAAAAAAAAAAATGCAGAAGAGACCCCAGTAAGTTTTTTCATCTTTTCAATTACTGTATATTTTTAAAAATTAGAGACTCTGATAATAAGCACCTTTTATGCCTTTCTTTTGATTTATGATAGCTTCAAAACACTTTCCATTTCCACTTTAAGACATCAAAATACCCTGCCAACTTGCCTAAAAGCGGCCAGTGTGTAATATTAAAGCTTACTGATTAAAAATAAATGAATAGGTTTTAAAACAAGCTGAAGTGTAGCCAGCCTTTTTCATGTGTTCTCTTGAATGGATCATCTTCAGGACAGTTCTTCGGTGAGCTTTAAAACGAAAAGTTAACATATTTCACATACATAAAAAAGACGAACTGTTCTTCAAAAGTTTCCTCTCAGCTTTTTCCTCCAGCAGGAACAAGCTGCATCATTTTCTCAGAAAGTGGACTAAACTCTACTCACAAGTGGGGGAAAAAAAGTGAAACCTTATGAGAATTTTGCTGCTTGGTTAGACTATCTGTGCCCAAAAGAAGCCAACCATTTCAAACCATTATGGTGACATATTCAGCATTAGTTGTAATTTAGAGTTTCATGGTTTAAGTAATAAAAACAGTTTATTCAACTTAAACATGATTAGGACCCATTTATTTCTAAAATAAAATGCGCCAGACCTCCACAACCTTGTCTTACAACCAGATTAGGAGCTTTAAATGAACTGTCGGACTAAAATAAATTGAAAATATCCGTCTAAGGACCTGATGTTTCTCTGACATTTAATGTTTTCTCTCTGCTCCGGGGGGGTTACCGTAGCGCTCGGGCAGCTGGGAGCCTCTCCCGGCTCAGACCGGGTTTGTTCTGGAGGAGTCCAATAAAGTTCGAGCGGAGTTTCCTGCGTCCTCCTGTTGCGCCTCGGTCCCTGAGCCGTCCCCGCGCGCGAGCTTCTGAGATTATTCGCCAGAAATGAACAAGAGACGAGACAAATTAAAAAATATATATATAAAATAAATAAATAAAACAAAATTAAGTCAAATAATGGAGGAGAGGAGACGAAACCACGCTCCGTTTGAGGCTCAATTAAGCCGACTGAGAGTGCGGAGACCCTGCCTCTGTCGGGCTGCACGTGTATGCGCGCGCGCGTCTAACGGGTTTCCTCCCCGCACCCGCCCAAAATCAGGCGAGCACGCGCCTCCCTCTTCAGTCACCACGAGAGAGGCTGTCTCTCTCCTTTTGCACAACTTTGATATAAATTTATAATGTGTTTTTTGTTTATGTTCGCCTCTAGGAGTCTGTCACACTGTTCCTGTCGTGTAAAATGTCAAACCTGTTCTAAAGCCAGGAATGGGGCATTTATTACGCTTTCTTCATTTGAGTACATATTTCTGAAAAAAAAAGTTTTTAGATGCGTTAATTGTCTCATCCTTTGGACTATCCTCGTTTGTGTTTAGAGGTTTAGAAATATAAAATAGTTTTGCTGCCAACAATAGAAAAAGTTGACTTTTAGTTTTTACTTGAGGTGAAAAGACAAATCAGCCAACACAGATAGTAGCCGAAAGTGCTGCTGGTTAAAGCCACTCTTTGCAAAGCCATGGTTCTATAGTAATATAGAACCATAGTTCTTTTAAAAAAAATTATGGAGATAAAAGTACTTTGTTTACATTGACTGCATACCCTCATTTCATACATCCATATCTATCATGTTGGGTGGAAAAGGAGGCGAATCCAGAACGCAGACTCCTTTTTAAAAAGGAAAATAAACTAATTTATTTACAATAAACACAAAACAAAGGCTGACGTGGCAGCAAAACTAAGCATAACAGAATCCAGGAACAAGACACAAGCAAACCTGAGACACAAGACGAGAGGGACAACCAGACAGCACGTGAAGCGACAACAGACCAGTGGGTAAATGGAGGAGATGACCGGGTTTTAAAGACAGAAGGTAATTAGAGGAAGTGGGCACAGGTGAGAGGATTACAAAACTTGGGGCAGGTGTAGATGGGCGTGGCAGGCAGACAAGAGAGACTGAGGAGAAGTGACTGATGACAAAGGCACAGAGAACAAGACAAAACGTGAAGCCAACAATAAACCCAAGCCAAAAGAAACCAGAATCAAACACTAAATACAAAAAGAAACACACAGTAAAACTGAATCCTGACAATATCTTTATATAGCTGGAAAACTACTGGAGTAAACTTTAACCAACTGCACCATTTGCTATAGTGCAGGAGAACCTGTTTTATGTTTGATTTTATTGATTCTTTACTTCTCTGCAGTCTTGTATCCTGTTCTTGGTGTTTTTATCATTGCTCTTTTATTTACTTTCCTAATTTTAGAACTTTTGCTTTCTGCATTCATAGTTTTAGACACTGAGTTGGCTTAAAAAGGGACTAGGCCCACACATTACCTCTACACAAAGCAGCAGTTGCATTGTTTGATATGTAACATTGTCACATGTATTCATTACTCCTTTATGTGTTTATTGTATTTATTAGTTACTGGTTGTGTTTTAAACTGTGGACCTGTGCAGCACTCTGGGTGTGTAAAGCGCTGTATAAATAAAGGCTGATTGGTTGATTGATGAATTCATCAAATAAACAAAAAGTAGCTTGCTTGTGCAAAAGGTTTCCTGTCTGGTTTCATTTTCTTCGAGCTTTGGTTTTGTAAGAAACCTCAGTTTCATCACTTTACTTCCTGTGAAGCAAAAAATTTAAATAAGGAAAAAAATTCCACAAGCTTTACTCAATAAGAAAATGTAATTTTCCTCAGAAGACATTTTGCTTGCACAACAAATCAGGATTTGTTGTACAATCTTTGACCTTAGATCTTATTTAAACAAGACTGTCAAGTGTTTATCCATGCTGTGTACTGGTAAGAAGAAGAAGAATTACACATTGGTACTCTGGCCTGGCCATCGTAGATAATGTTTTTGTTCTACCAAATTAGTTTGTAACTTACTTCATCTTCAAATTAAATATTCATTAAACATTTTAGGCATTACTGTTTTTGGAAGGGAAACTTCATTGTCCCTACTTCAATAAAAACTGCATTTATAAATACAAAAAATAATCAAGCTTTACTGTAAAAGCACAATGTTGTAGTAATTATTGTAAGAAAGAAAAAAAATCTGCAAAATAACCTTTGATAAACTGACACAGCACTCTGTTGGTTTCACCTCTAAATGTAAAAGTATAACTTTTATTTGAACACAAAACGTTTTTACTGTTGTAGAAAATGACTATATTAGGTGAAGCTAGACTTAATGGTGCTCTTTTAGCTCATATTTAACAAGGTTTCGGAGTAAAAGATCAGGTTTTGAGGTTAACCGCAGAGTGACGTCACTGCTCCATATGGGCTGTAATCCTTCCCATCTGAAGCAGCTCCTGTGACGATTTTAGGTGTAATAAAAGCAGCTCACGCCCACATTTACACTGGTCATACGGAGAGTTGTGTCAAAAATGAGTATAAATTATCCAATTCCCTAAATAAGTTTCTTTTCCTTTTAAAAAACAGTTATTTTCATAGTGACTTTACTCATAAGTCAACATTATCTGAGCTGCAGTGTTTATCACTTTATTTAAATTCATTGAAGAATTTTGTTCACATTTACCTTCCTTTGTTTTGATGGTAACAAGCAGAAAATTGAGCATTAACAATAATTCGTCACCGAGACTCACTCCGTTTTGGTTTAACTTGGTGAGTAAAGCACAGTTAAATGTCAGTGAATGAATCCTCAGTGTTGTTTTTCACACCAGAGCATCTCCTGCTGTTGGAGACACATTGTTATGTTTGTCTGTAAATTAATCACAATCAATCAATCAATAAAGATGTTGGTTAAGCATTCATTATATGAATTTGGTTCTAGTAATGTAGGTTAAAGGCATCAGTCATACTGAGGAAAGAAATTAAGAAACACATTTAAGATAAAGCAGAACATGACTTGAACCGTAAAAGAAATTGACATTTTTAACTCTAGACTGTCATGTTTTCACTTTGTGAACTTCTGTCATTTATCTCAAACTTTCTCCAACCAAGAAATTTTTTAAAAAATCCATTATTTCCTGTAAGCTGGAGTCAGGGACACTCGTGACAGTGTGTGATCAATCAGGCCATCATATTAAATGCTGGTAGTTTACACTTCTGCAAACCGTAGATGTTATTCTGAACCAAAAGTCCCAGTTTTGTTCTTATTTTGCTCGTTTTCGGATATGCACAGCTACCTTTTTAGCCAAAGAGCCACAAAGCCACTTTTTTAGAGTTACAGATTTGGTGTAAGACCTTCCCAGCTTGTGTCTCAACTGAGTGAAACAAGGACCGAAGACGAAACGATTTACAAAACAATATACGAAACAATATACCCACTGTCCCTCCTCTGCACATGTCCAAACCATCTCAGTCTGGCCTCTCTAACTTTATCTCCCAGTCCTTCAACCTGTGCTGGACCTCTGATGACCTCATTCCTAATCCTGTTCATCCTTGTCCCTCCCAAGGAGAACCTCAACATCTTCAGCTCTGCCACTTCCAGCTCTGTCTCCATGTTTTTTTGGAGGAAGAATAAAAATACTTCTCAACTAAAACCAGTAGGGAGAACCTTAAAACAGAAGCTAAGATGGACAAGAAGTGAAGAGAGGCACTAAAGCAATAAAAAGGACGACAAACATAAAATGTTTCTTGGATATTTCAACATTAACAGATACAGCAGATCATCACATGAAGGGAGCATAATGTGATTTTTTATTTTTCTTGATTAATAGGTTTTCCATTTAACCCCCAGTGGTGTGGCTATGTTGTTGAAGGTATTATTAAAAGCAAGAAATGTAAAAATAAGGGTGCAAAAGTTGTCTAATCCATCCAATCCTGATCCATCGAGCTGTGTAGTATAAATAATATCTATAAATAAACCCTAAGAAGTACTTTGAGTTATTCTGCTAGTGTGGAAGTAAGCAATGACTGTATGAGCAGCTTAAAGTTTGGAGCCAGACGTGAGGAACGGCTGACGTTAGCGGCCCAGAAGGAGGAACGTTTCTCCTAAAAAAGTCACTGAAGAACTCAGATTGTTCTGGGATTCATTCCAGACCTTCAGCCAGCCGACGTTAAATAAACCAAACACACACAAAACAGAAGAGGGGGGTGTGTTTGTGTGTGCATGGACAGAATATTTCTGTTTATATCCACTTATATCCAACTATCAGCCTTATTTTGAACCTTTTTGTTTAAAGTAGCTCCAAGAATGAAGGACACTGTTTTGAGTGAATGTAGGACAGGAACTCTGCTTCAAACACACACATACACGCACACATTTACATTCACCCAGTTTTGTTTATTGGTATTTCCTGTTAATGACCCCGCAGTTATTATGTTGGAATCTGACCAGCTTCTGTTCCCAGCCTCCCACACACTCTGAGTGTCCAAAAGGTTAACAAACTGGATAAAAATAATACATACTTCCTTGTCGTCCGGTCAGAACGTCTGGAAATCAGTGATGAACGAGCTGTGTTTGAATCCTGAACGGTTTAAAGTGGGTTTGCAGTCAATTTGACAGTAAATTATGTCTTAAAATTCAAGCGGCAACGGAAACCTGTGAAGGAAACTGCCAAGTCTGCAAAAAGTCCTAAAAGTTCGGGAGAAATTTACAGAGTAGCTCATTCATCCCTGTTTTTTTCTCATTTTAGCAGCAATAAAATGTCTAAATAGTAATATTTGTTTGCCATCTTGCTATTTCAGTGCAGACAAGAAGGGATTATGAGTCAAGTGGTCCTTGTAGGGCTAATAAATGATCAATAAAAAGGTTTAAGTCATCAGATTAGATTTTATTTCAACTATTAGAACAGTAGTAAACTGCTGTTTATTATAGATTTCAGTATAAAAGTTAACACAAAGCTCTAAGATGTTTAAAACCAGTTATTGCCTGATACAGCATGTTCTGGTTTGCCTTTTCTAATTCAGGGAGTTGACATTTGATCTTTTGACCTCATATAGATAGTAATATAGATACTTTAATTAAAACCTAATAAATATAACCATATTTTAAGATTTACTTAACTTTTTTACTGATTGATAAGAGGCTGCTGCTTCACGCCAAACCTCACTGATTTTTTTTTCTTGCAAATTATCTCACATCTTCAAGTTTAACATAAAGCACAAGTTTATAATTCAACATAAATGTTTGATCAGTGGAAAAAAACAGCTGTATTCAAATTGTTTCCTGGACAATGTGGGTCTGATTTTAGCCTCCTGTGAGGTTTTTTTGGCCTGAAGGACGGTTAAAAACACTATCACACAAAACTACTTTTAATAACTGCTGTGTTCGAGGCAGTTAAATAAAGTTTGTCTCTATCTATTGGTTGGTATTTGGTTATCTTCTCTGCCAGCTGTACAAATCTGTCTGTGAGGGGTTTGTATGTTCTCCGTGTGCAGGAGTATCCGGTTTTCTTTCGTTTTTGGACACCAGGGAAATCTACTTTCTCAAGTATGCGTAAATTGTACGACAGTATAAATCATTTGCACGTTAACAGCAGTACCAGTTTGTACTAACATAATATTTGCCACTTTTTGTACGCTACGATCCAAATACTACACTTCAAGTACTGCAAGCTAGTTGGTATCAGCTTCATTTATCCAGTTGATGCTGGGCATGTCTGACACTTTCTGATCAAACTCCTTCACTCATATCCTACATCGTTTCATGCATTAAGGGCAGCTGTGGATCAGTGCTTACAGCAGTCCTCCAATGAGAGAGTTGGAGGTTCGATTCCTGGCAGCAGTCACATGTCAAAGTGTCCCTGGGCAAGACACCAAACCCCTCATTGCCTCCGATGTGCCCCATCGGCGTATGAATGGAGTTTAAAGCACTGATTAGTCTCCATAAAATGATTTATTCAGATTAGTTTTGTGGAGATGTAGTAAAGTGCTGTCTGGATCAGGGGTGGAAATTAGCACCCGCCACCGGCCAAATGCGGGTAAATATTTGAAGTGGCGGGTGAATTTGATCAACACACACGCCACTGTGGCGGGTTGGCAATTTGAACAGAAAATGTGTTATTTGTCCTCTTGACATATA
>NC_051435.1:18170754-18201752 GCF_001649575.2 Kryptolebias marmoratus | reverse complement strand
GGTAAAATATTTGAGTGGCTGGTAAAAAATTTTGTCCACCAGCCACTATGGCTGGTGATCAAAATTTTTAATTTCCACCCCTGGTCTGGATGGATAAATGAGGACACAGATTGTGTTGTGAAGCGCTTTGAGTGGCCTGATTGGCTAGAAAGGTGCTATATAAGTACAGACCATTTACCATCTCCAAAAAATCCATACACCCCTAAGAGTGACTGTAAACAGTTCACACACTTCCTCTTCTTTGTCTCTTTATGCATCCTTTTTTCCCCTTATTCATCCTTTTTGTCTCCTTTTGTTTCCATTTGCCCTTTTCTGCTTTCTTTTAGTTTCCTTATGCTCCTTTTTGGTTCATTTTGCTTATGTTCAATACATCTTTTGATGTCTGTAGCAAGCTTAATAAACAGTATGGTGTACTTCTGTGTCTCATTTTGTCAGGGAATATTTTAACCACCACTCCTCGTGACTTTAAATTAAGGGCCAAGGTGACATTTGAAAAGGAAATCCTGGAAATAGGATTCAGCCTATTAGTCACAATCAATCACAGAGTCAAACACGCAACCAGAATGTATTTTGACTGGTTGCCATCTTATAGATACATAAACATAACTTATTGCATCGTTCCTCTGTGAAATGTATAAATGTAAAGTTATAACTTTGGGAATTTTTGTTTTTGAACACACCATGTTTACCCATTTGAATTTCTTAGTCTTTATTAAGAGGAATGAGTTGAGTTTGGAAAACCCAAGCTGACTGAGAACTACCAACGATTAAAAAGAGCCGCTGACAAAGTGTTTTGTCAGTCATCCTTTTTTACAGACATAACACATAAACTAATGTTCCTAACAGCGTGCTCTTTGAACTTTGGAATAACACAAGCTTACTTTTGGTGCTAATTACTAAGCTGGATGTGCCTGATTTATCTGCTGTGGTCAGTTTGATGAAAGAATCAGCACGTCACCAAGATGTTAATTGAGAATGACGATGAAGAAGAGATTTTTGGATATATTTGTATGACTTGTGACTTGGTGTAGACCTTATAAACATCAGTGTGCAACAGATGTTAATGGTTTTGAACGTGATCCTAAGAGCGCGGCTCTGCTCATTCAGCCTGCAGCAGAGCTTCTGTTATCTCTGATGGCATCTGTTTAGCTGTGTGAAGCCTCCTCAGAAGTTCCTGTAAACCTTCAATTAAACCGTCAGAGGTCACGGGCCACAGAGGATGAGAGGCCAGAAGATCTGTGGCAGATATACTGCTGCAGCGACATGAAAGCCGAACTCTGTGGTCTGATCTGAAAGTCAGGAGAGAGACCACAGTGACCAGTATCAAGTGCTGCGGTGTGTGTGTGAAGGTGGTGTGTGTGCTCGTGTCATGCAGTCTTCTTGTGGTGAGTTTGAGTTTTGAATTTGCTGACAACTGACGACTCTTACACTTCCTCTGTACTCTTTCGTTTCCCTCTTTTAAATTATTCAAATGTTAAGTTTTCACCTTCAACAAAAGTCTTTTTCTTATGAATAAAGTATTTATTGACTTTCAGCCCTGTCTGATACTGAAACTGGGTGTACGTGTATCTTGTCAGCTGATTTTTATGTTGCTCAATATGAGTTAAAATGTTTCATCAGTTTTCACCAGATCAGACAAGATCATTTAGATACCTCAGAAACGTCTCTTTTTTTTCCGTTTCAAAGTTTCTGCTTAGTAAGACATGTCCTGATAAATATGGGGGATGTGAAGTGATTCTGCCTTTCAGGGAGTCAAGATGACCAATTTTCCCAACTGCAAGAACTGCAAGAATTCACCTCTGTTGCAAGCTGGTGTTGAACCTCGTCTGATAAAAATACAATAATCATGACAAGCATTCATTAAAGCACAGTTACACCCAAAATAAAAAATCCAAAAATGTGCGTGTGCAATTTTAGAATTAAATCACTGTTGTGTAAATGAGCAGCCGAAACGCAACATAAATGTCCCGGTTTAATTAAAAAATAGCGACGTGTAAAAGGTGCATAAGAAGCCTTTTCTAGGTGTTATCAACCAGTGAAGAAGGCTCTTCATTCACCAGTTCATATACAGATTCACACATTGTTGAGCACATCAGGGACAGATGGGGGATCATCTCACCCAGAAAGAGCCTGGATCCAAACCAGCACCAAGCTGCTCTGTGTCATGAGCTGCAAACTTAGATCAACATGAACTCTCGGGAAGACCTACACCGTGTGTATGTGTGTGTGTGTGTGTTATCTGTGGTATGCTCATAAATATGACCCCATCTGCGTTTGCATCAATTGATCAGATTGGGCCAATCAGACTCAGATATGAAGCTTTGATCTCAGACTCCGTGTAATCCGTGTCTGTTTGTTCTGAGTGGGGAGGGCTGGAGGAAGAGGAGGAGGAGGAGGAGGGCGTAGCTGCTGACATTACTGAAAACGAAAGGAAATGAGTGTTTAGTCCTCCGAACAACTGACCACATCCGGGATTTCCCTTTAAACTGGCAAAATGTGAGCAAGAGCAAAAGAGCCAAATTCACAAAAACCTCATGGAAGAAAATGTCATAAAAATTGTTCCATGTTGGCTGATAGTTTTCCCTTGAAGAAACTCTGGCACTGTCAAAGTCAAGTCTTTCAAGTATTTCTAATGATCGCTTTATAGCTCTTCTTTTTCCTCTTAAACCTTACTATTGCTAAGTTATAAGAGAACACACAGATTTGTTAGTCTGAATATTTCAACACCAATGAACCTCAGGTGCCGTCGACATTAAAAACAATATGTTCAACCTTGACTCCAAATATGTCAAGTCTACACAAATACACGGCAAAAACTGAGATTTTAAAGATATCTATTTTGGAACATGTTTGTAAAAATCTTTGTTTTCTATTTGCATGAGGATGAGTGATGCAAACTGCATTGCAAAATGTCCATGTTTCCGTGGACATTTTCCTAAGTTTCAGCCTCACCTGACTGATTATTTAATGTGATCTGCAGCCTTTTTCAGGCAGACGACTCAAGCTGCTGTTTTCCACACTCCACATAAACAATCCAACACTGTCAATCTGAGCAGTCTTTCAGAGCTGCAAAACGTCCTGCCTCGTCCTGCATATCTGTTCTGTTTCTACTAGTACCTGCTTGCTTGCCAGCGCAAATACTGCCTGCTTTTTCAGCCCCTCCAGAGTCACGGCATTCACCTGTGGGTTCTGAGGCAAGAGATGCTAAAAACTTTTCTTTTATGGCCACGGGAGGGACTGAAAGATCTTCGAGGAATTAAAAGTTTGCAAGAGCAGATAACGTGGGTTTATGAGGAACCTGTGGATGTTCCGGTATGTTTAGGTTTTTGAGGATGAAGTCTCACATACAGTATTTCGTTTTCTTTGCAGGTTCACAGGGAGTCTGAAGATGGAGAGAGGCGAAGACGAGGAGGAGGAAGGTGGCGGAGAGCAGACAGGTAGGTGAGTCTGGCTGTAAGTTTGCTGATCTGACCTCTCTACTCTAGTTTTTGAGCTGTGGATAAACTGAGGTGAAACTGGGCTGAACCTTTAGCCCCCTTCTACTATTTATGAACCAAAAAACACAAAAACTGGTGCCTGGAAGAGCTATTTGTCTACATTCATCAATCACACAACATTTTAATGTTTAGGGTGCCAACTGTAAACTTAGCCCAGTCCTGCTCTAAAATGAAATGATGGAAAAGAAGCATTAGAAGTAAAGTTCTTTAATGACCGTAACCTTACAAGAATACTCCTTTGTTTGAAGGTAAGGGATTACCAGATCAAACTTCATTCCTGACAGCTGAGTGAGTCTCAACGAAAATCTTTTATAAAACTTCTCTGCTAAAGATATTCCCATTAGCATGAATTGTGTACGCTTGAATATCAAAAAAACAAATATTTAATGACACTTATTGAAGACATTTGTTCATACGTTGATCTGAAATTCATGCAATAAAACACTCTTTTGATTTTTTTTAAATTTATTTATTTGTTTTCATATGCATGTCAGACAAAAATGTCCTTTCACTTATTTAATGGTTAAATGTGCTTGACGCTTCTGAAGAACTTTTGCCTTGTTAATTGTTTTTTTTTTCGTCTTTTTCCAGGAGGAGGTTCAAGTATTAATCTAAACCATACGTCTTAGTCATTTGTACTGATGACAGATCCAGGCGAGATGTGCTCCAACAGTGACTCATAAAACATTTTCTATGGGAAAAAAAGAGCCGAGCTTTACATCTGGACCCAAGAAGTAGAGGTTCTGAGGCAGCGAGTAAATAAAATGTGTAGATGAAGCGACATGTTTTTTGGAGAGGTGTCATGGGAAATGTTGATAATGTTTTTGGTCAAAGTCGTGGATAAATGTGCCTTACGTATAAACTGAACTGACTTGGTGCGAACGTTGACAAAAAACAGTCCTATTTTTTTACATGAGGACACACAGATTACAGTGAAGGTCTGTGCTTCACGACCATTTATGGAGAGATTCCTGTGACGGAGGTCGTTGACAGTTAGCCATAAGATCACACACAGACACACACACGCACCGGCAGATTAATGTAGGTCAGCCAAAGAAACTGTAAAACACAGAGGACTGTAAATATTTTAGGAGTGATGTCTGTGGAGTGACACCCCCTCACACACACACGCACATACGCACACACAAACATACCCCTACACACACACACACACACACACAAAGACCCCCTGGCAGGAGAAGAGGGGTGGGGGTGTGTGAACAGCTTGTGACGTCTCCAGGCCATGATAACGTCTGCTAATTGGTTCCATCAGGCCTCTCAGTGTGTGTGTTTGTGTGCACTCTGTAGTCACAATTAAACACAGCTTGCATATATGTTTTAAATTAGGCAAATAACTTTTACTTCCTTCAAGATTACATTTGATGGAAAGATGAGACAAATTGATATGTTGGTCATAAAACTAAAAGTAGCATTCTTTGAAGCGATGCAAATCCTCACCATTTCACCTTGAATCAGTGTTTTACGTGCAGCAGGTGAAGTGTAAACTGAGTAGCACTGTCATATCGATGAAGGATACTTCAGACTTTTTGAAGTTGTATTTATAAGTGGTTGATGTCATTCCTGCTGAAGACAGCAGTCAGAATGATCTGAGTTTGGAGAGTCGAGGAGAATCAAAAGTCAAGCTAGCAGCTACTTAGAAGAGGACCCATCTAAGAGCAATTTTTTTACCTCTCTAAAACAACTCAAAACTCATATATTTCATTGTGGTTCAACAGCAGACTTCATTAATAATAATACACTGTCACTTTTGCATCAAACAAACAATTGTCCTAAAGTGTGTTTGTGTTGGAACCATTATGTTACCATGTTTGGGTCATGGTCTACAGTCTGTTGCAACAAGCTCCACATCTAACACCCTTTTTTTGAAACAAGCCATGTTAAGTGCATCTAGTCCACAAAACTGTATGTTGCAAAAACAAACTTGTCTAAAACTGCCCAAAATAAGGATTTCATTTTAACAGCTTTAAAGAAGCAAAAAGACACCATCATCACCTGGCGATATAATTTAGTGACTGAGAGGCTGCAATAAACTGCTGCAAGTTTGGACAGTGTGTGGGACTGTTTTTGAGCTTCTTTTGACTCAGTTGTCCTACGTATGTGTCAAGTAATAGATGTGCAAAGTATTTTGTTTGATTCAAACAGCTTTGATATATTTGAAGTTTGAGCTTTTGATAATCATAATCACCTTTCTTTCCAAAGATATACAGAGATTAACCTAATCACAAATACAAAATATTCAAATTAAAGAACACAAAACTCCAGTCAGAAGTCTCATTAAAAGATGGCCTCACAGCTGTTTCAAAAGATGAGCAGTTTCTACGCTTCATGTGAGAAAAGGGGCCAAATTCCTTGAATAATTGAAGATCTATGAGCATTTTATCTTGTACTATGGAAGAAAAATAAATACTTTCTTACAAATAAATCTAAGTAAAAAAAAAAATGGCAGAACCAGAAGGTTGTATGCAGAGGTTGAACAGGAGGGAATAACAACAATTCACCAAAACCCACATAAAGCATAGTGGAACTCCTTCAGTCTGGGCTGCCTTCAACATCTGGAAACACCTGGCTTGCATCTTTGTGGAGGATGATTCATACTGAAGTGTGATAATGAGGCCAAACCCACCTCAGAGCTTCGAAAAACTACTGCAAGACCAGAAAAGAAAATGGCCTTTGAGGCTTTCATGAAACTTGGGAGAATCTGTTCAAACAAAGAAATGCTGCAACATCCTAAAATTTCACTCGTTAATTCCGATCATCTGTGTTATATTTTTATGGTCTTTATATTTAAACTGAATTTCAATAGGAAGAGACACGTTTTCCTTGGTCTCTTGGTTGTGGCAGGGTTACAGTCGGGGTCAGACCTGTTGCGACTGAAGAGACAACAAATCTGACAAACATCCTGAACTTATACATGTGTGATCTGATATGGACAGAATCGCAAGAGATAAAAATCAAATCAGCCTACAATATGGGAATTTTCTTGTTTTTGTCTTCAGAATGTGTGGGATTTAACTTTGCGGATTACTTCAGTTTGCAAATTTGTATTGTACCATTTGAACCACATGTTTTCTCCACAGCTTTATGTCATTCGGCGCCCTAGTTTTGTGAATCTGACACATCTCAAATGTTATTTTGGTCACATGTCAACTGTACTCGACAGCCTAAAATACATCATTAATGTCAAAAAGTTACACGACAGTGTTATAGAAAATGTTGCTAAAGTATTAGCATTAGAGTATCAAAGAAGCAAACTAGCATTTCTTTAAGGATTGCATATCGTCCACCACAGTGAAGGCAAAAAAAGTTCATGGCAGCAGGAAAATAAGGTCATCGTCCTATTGTACAAACACAAACCAGTTGCACTATACAGCTGTGTGATTCTCTGCACAGTTCCAATTAGGATGAATACAGAAAATACAGAGGATTATCTAAACACCCTCTCAGTCTCATTGTCCGTTATGACCGTTGGTGGACCTAATTTAGATTAGGTCAGCAGCAAAGATATTTTGGACCAGAAACTGAAAGTGTCAAAAAACACAGAAAGAAAGCTTTACTCTTCAAGTTGCTTAACATTTACTGATATTTATTTACACAATGAATTTTTGTCAGGAGTTTTAAAGCCACAAAGATCTGCAGTCAGAGGTTTCCTGTCCCAGTAGGAATTACTGCATAATTTCAAATGTCATGCTAGATGAAATTAACTTCATTTTGAATTTTAAATTTACAATCCTGTTTCGTCAGTGTCACTTTGTGCAAAACAGCCAAGACCGATCTACTTTTTGAATACACAATGCTTTTTTAAATATAATTTATTATGACGAGTTTGCATATTTTGATGGGTTTTTTTTGTCCCAGCTAAGAATAATAATACACATCCTCTTCCACACGGTGTAAGTCTGGCCCATTTCTTTTGTAATCACAGAGGCCAGTGATTGTTGTTTTTAGTCGCAGCACGGTGGGTTTATGAACTTGGGAAAGCAATGCTTCTAAAGGAGCACTGAAAGGGTTGTTTGTTTTGTTTGGCTGCGGACTACAAGAATCAAAATTCGGTGTACAGAGCAGGCTATGAGTCTCAACTTATCAGCAATTCTGCGATGTCAAATATTTACCCGTCGCCTCACAACGAGAAGATTACAAGTCTGCATCTCAGCCGGGGTGGAGTTTGTACGTCTTCAATGTGCATGCGTGGGTTTTTCCCAGTACTCTTGTTTCCTCTCATAGTCCAAAAACATGCATGGTGGGTTAATTGCTGATTCTAAATTGAGGGGTGAGTGCGCCGTTGCATGGAGCGGTGACCCATCCAGGGTGCATCCCGCCTCTCACCTGTTCACAGCTGGAGATAGACTCCAACTTCCAGTGACCCTGAATGGGAATAGACAAGTCTGGAAAACAAATGGATGCGTGGAAAACTGGCAGGTGGGAGGACCTGAGAAACTTTGACCAGAGCCCATTTTATGAAAAGAGTGAGCAGGTGTTCCTCCCTATTTTGAATCATTTTTATACACTACCTAAATAAATCCAAAGGTGCAAGATTAATTTTGGAAACAAACTGAAATATTAATGGAATGAGGTTACTCACAAGTGTTTCACCGAATGCCTCAGTAAATCATTTGGAGTTTGTTTAGATTACGACTCTAAAGCTAAGCTAACAGACTGACAGCATTTCATGGAAAAATGAGGGTGTTAACACATTTTCCAAAAACAGTCAGAGCCTGTACATGTGAACAAAGACCTTGGAGTGTATGAAGGCCTTTGCAGAGTGAAACAAGAACTTCATTGTTTAAGAGTTGGACCTTAGAGACTGGACGGAAACATTCAAAAAAAAGGTCCCGAAATAGACAAAATGTGAAAACCGAGAAGAACTCTGAGAAGAGAGAATTAGTTACGCAGCCAAGTCAGATGGGTTTGACTCACTGTTGGATAGTTGAGAAACCTGACGACAGAAAACAGGGGAAGTCTGATCTCAGAGCGACGCAGGGGTCCTGACGGTGAAACTCAACGTAAATAAACTCGGTCCAGTAAACTGGGTCAGAGTTCACAACCGCAGTCTGTTTCATTTTAATACCACAATGATTAATAACAAGAGCATGGGAGCTAGATCACTGTGTTTATCTGTGTGTGTGTGGCCATATGTTGAATCATTAATGAGCTACAGGCCTGCAGCAGTTACAAAGTGTGTGTGTGTGTGAGAGAGAGTGTGTGCACGTTGTCCCACAGGCAACACAAGCTGTTTCTGAGCAAGATGCCTTCGGACACACACACACAAACACACATACTGCTGACAGAAGAGGCAGACTCCTCAGCTTTTTATTTTTTTCTGTAAGGAGTCAAATGTCTTCTGAGCTAAAGAAAGACTCAGAAAACCCTTCTTCTCTTAGACCTTCTTCACACTGGATAAAGACTTTGGTTCGATGTAAAGAGTTAATAAATCAGGCAGGGTCTTGGTGAGGTCTTTAGATGTGTGTTAAGAGCACAGATGGATCCACATTATGCACAGAGAGTAGCAGATTGTGGAGGGCTTTGAAAACATCCGTAGTAAGGTTGTGGTTGTTTATCATCCTGGTGGCAGTGTGTCAGTGACGTGGGGCCCTTACACACCAATTTGGTCAATCCAACAGGATTGACCAATCAGCTTCAGTACAGTCATAACTGCGACAAGATCATGGAAACAACCGAGCATAGATGTCATACTTACGGCGGCAGCTTTACGTCAGCTCACTTTTTTAAGACTCACCTGCCTGCCCGCTCTCCACTACTTCACTGTGCCATCCAGTGTGAAGGGCCCCTTACAATTCAAGGATGTAATAGATTCGGAATCTTAATGTCCCATTAAGATTTGGTTTATAATTTTTCTTGCTGTAATACCTGTTTATGTTTATACCTTTTCTACTTGTCAAGCATGGAAACTAGAAAACACAATGGCAAAATTCTGTTGCTGCAAATGTTAGGAGGGAATCTGGACCAGACAGAGGAAGAACTGAGTCAAACAGAAATAGACATACTGGTTTTACTTATTAGGAACTTAAGATTTGGAAAAAAATGGTTTTAGGGCCCAGCCTGCTTTGCATAGTTGCCAACAACAACAACAAAAAAGACTTCCATTGCTATCTTATTTTCTGAACATGTCTGAAGAACTCATCAGGAATTTAAGGCTTTTTGAAAAATGTTCAAAACACTACAAGATGGAGGTCTTCAAATATGCTTGTCTAATAAACATACTAGAAACCTGTCTCAATTCAAAGATACTGACGCGTTTTCAAACTAAAACACCTTTAATGGTCTGCTTTATTGTGTCAGTTTGTTGTTGAAGTCACTTTGAACATAATGTGTCATTACATCACTCACGAATTTATTTCCACAACTTTCCACTCATAGTGAAAAATACCCTAAAAGTAATCAACATGTATTTGAACGAATACGCTCAAATCCTCCGTCGATGCAGGAATCAGCAGCACATACAGAGGCTGAGACAACTGTCTGATCAGGAGGCAGAGACGCTGTCCTCACTTTACAGAAGGAGATGCAGAGTGACATCCACATCAGCTCCTTCCTGTGTCGAAGTCTTCCGTGATGATGTCACATCCTGTCTGGAACAACAGCCATTGTGCTCCCCAGGAAGTGAACTTCCACCACACGGTTTGTTCTTCCTGCATTCAGGGCCATTCAGTGCAGCTCCACTCTGATGCTGCTGTTTGGCAGGAAGTGTAGAGAAGAAAATGCATCAACACGGAGCCACGGTGCTAAATTCATTTGACTCCTTTATGCAGGTGTAGCCAGATATGACATGCCAGACGATTAGAAGGTGTTGTAGAGCTCAAGCCGCTGCTCACACCTCTGATACCAACGCATAAAAAGCTTCAGATTGTTGTGAGAGGGTTCGAAACTTTTCAAAGGTGTGACATGATCAGCAGAAGCAGAACAAGGCAAAATTAATAGTATTGATTTTAAAGAAAATGCAGTGTTCTGCATCATTTCACATAAATAAACAGGAAGAACTTGCATAAAACACTGAGTTGTTTCACATGTCAGACTTATGCTTCTTTATATTGTACTCCAACACAATTTTTCTTTATCTTGTGACCAGAGGCACACAAAATACAATCACCACCATAATTTGTAAGCTCTGATCATTTTAACCCTTAAACTGTATTCATTAAACAACTGGAATTGCTCACAAAACTACAAAACAGAAAAAATCAACTTGTCAGGCTGTGCAGAGTAACGTTATTTTCACTTCTTTCTGCTGCCATTGCTGTTTCAAACCCCTTCAAATGTCTCTTAAAAAGTGCCAGAATGACCTGACAGCGAGGTATCCCACTGGGCTGTGACTGCGGGTGACTAGTTGGTGAGAAGCTTTCACGAGGGAGCCATCATGGATGCAGAGGGTTCTCGATTTCCTTGCATGAGTCAAAGAGGCTTGTAGTCTTGTCACATAAATTTTGAACATATCTTAAAGATTTGTGCGAAACATTTGCCTATTTTTTCCACTAATTTGAGCCAAGTAGTCTCCAACCGTCATAACTCAGTGAGATATTAACTTTAGAAACTGCAGAATGAATCTTTGTGTCCAAAGAGCTTTTAAAAATTCTCTATATTGAAAAGCAGCAACATTTAAATGCTACTGATAGAGATGTACCTGTTAAATATAAGATGAATACATTGTGCTGTTTACTGCCTTTAAGTAACTGACTGCTCGTAGCCTCTCCACAGACACTCACTTTAAAACATCTGAACTATTTTCTGAATGAACCATCATCATGTTTGTTTCATTCATACTGGTACTTGGTTAAGTTGTTCAGCTTTAGACCCCAGATTTAGAAAAACACAGTAATTAAAGACTCTGTTGTTCATTATTTGGATATTTTCTGTTTGGCACGCCCATAAAATGTTAATATTTCTCTGTTAAGTCCTCCCTAAGAGTTTTAGAAATTGTAAGTGTTTTGGGTGGATTCTCATCTCCCTCTTCTTTGGCAGATTTGAACGACTTAGGTGTGGAAGTTTAAGCACTATCTTTAGATTTGAAAAGAATGACCAAAATGTAATCTGGAGCCTCTGGTGAATTTCAGAGGCATTTTCTGTGACCTCTGACTGTGTTGGGTTGAGTTCACTTTGATAAGATTTATTAAACTGACGAAATGTGCTGATGTATTTGTTGCTGTGTTGTGTCTTCGGCTGTCTTCTTGCTGTGTTTTCCATAAGTTCACACTTTGTGTTAGGTTTTAATCAGAACTGTTTTAAATTTCGTAAAGTTTGCTTCTAATATCATTTGCCTCTGCCTCCAGCCGTTGTTCGGGTTCTCGCGGTGCGTCCCTTTTGTTCCTGGAAACTGGATTTTCCAAGTTCCAAAATAAAAAAAAAACAACTGGAGCACCTTCCAAAGTTGAATCTACAGCTTGTTAAATCTAAGATTTGTCATCAGCGCTGACCTCAAAAATCAACATGGCTGTCTTTCCTGTTAAAGGTGGTGATAGCTGCAGTAACAAAGGTTTATTTTCCCCTTCTGTCAGTTTGTTTTTCATTAAAGCAGCTGCACACAGTGATGTACATCCTCTATTAATGAACATGTTGCCGCTGAGTTTGAGAAGTACACTGTACAGGCTTACTACTATTAGTAGTTAATAGTAGCTTGTCAGATATGCTGTGTTCCTTTTACTTCAGAACCTTGAACTAGGATCTAGTTTAGATCTGCAGCTCTCACAACTTTTCATGCTCAAATCGGCATCATTGGATTTTGATGTTTGGGTTGGTCAGGAATATCTAGCTTCGAAGGCGGTCTGGTAGATTTTTCTGATTCGGAACTTGGAAACTTTGACGTCTTACTTCAGACACAGACGAAACGCGCCTTCGGTAAATCCCGATGGTTTCCCCGAGGTGCGACTGGAGCACAATTCAGCTGGGTGTGATCTCACTCCCAAGATCTCACTTCCGAGGTAAATGGAAGGCAGCGTTTATCCATTATCATCAACCCGAAGACATTTGTGTTTAGACTGGAAACAATGGAGGGAGCGGCAGCCATTACTGCAGTCTGAAAAAAACACTTTCAATGAGTTTAATGGAGTCAGCCAACATCCTGGACAGAAATCTTATCGTCAGATAAGATTTAAACAAGAATGGGGAAGGAATTATGAAAATCACAGAAGCTTCTTTTTTGCACTTCAAACACTAATAGTTTATGCAAGAACTGTGGTGGGCAAAAAGCATTTCTACAAGGAATGCTAGTTTTTCAGTTTATGTAATTTTCTAATGATGAGAGCAGTTGAATTGAACTAACTAACAAAAGCTACCTTTTTATTTTCTTTGTTAATGTTTATTAATGTACTGTACCAAACATCTGAGTGTCAGACACTTCAACTGTGTCAGCGCCTTTAATGAGCTCAGGACTTTATTCTGTATGTTAACCTGCAGCTTCATTAAGCTAATGAGAGCCAATTAATTATGTTAATGAGCTGCAGTTCAAATCTCTCCTGGAGGGAAACAGTCTGTTAACGAGCAGACGGCCGAGAGACGATTTGGTTGGTTCAGGCAGTCGTTACAGCCAGTTTGCATGTGTATGTGTCGAGGGGGGCTTCATCCTGAATTTTATCTCTCTCTGACCCTGACCTGTTTATCTCCGACAACTAGGCACACACAGAAACACACACACACACACAGTTTGATCTTTTCCTGTCTGGCAGGAGGCAAGGCCCTCTGTGTGTGCTGGATCGAGATGTTGGCTTCATATCTGTGACCTCCTGTAGTGTGTGTGTGTGTGTGTGTGTGTGTGTGTGTGTGTTGGGGGGAAGGAAACTACAATGGGTTCACACTAGTATCTTTCCAATGAAGCATATCTGCCTCTGTGTGTGTGTGTGTGTGGGTGGGTGTGAGTTTGTGCAGGAGACAGGCAGATTCAGATCATGTTAGTCAGGCTCTTTGAAGTCAGATTTCTGTTGATAAAAGCAGATTTTTAAACCATGAAAGAAAGAAATTTTGTGTGTTTATCAGCTGCTAAAAGCAGGTAAAGTGTGGTTTTGATAAAATGTTTGTGTGTGAGAGCTGCAGGTTAACCAGCATTGTTTTATCCTGGCTGTACGTCAGATAAAGTTTGACAGCATGAACCCCCTTCTCCCGTCCAACAGACGACTGGACGCTCTCTCTCCTACTCCCTTTTCCTGTTTGCTGCTGTTCCTCAATGAGTTCAGATACCCAGTTTGACATTATACATGTTCCCTAAGGAATGCGCGTTTTAATTTTAAGACAAGCAGTTACATGTATATCACGTAAAAAAGGCACAAATTTAGGAAAAAAAGAAAAGTTTATGGGAGCATTCCTCCCACAGACCAAAAACATGCATGTTAGGTTCATCAGTAACTCCAAAATTGTTCCTAGGTGTGAGTGAGAGCATGAATGGTTGCTTGTCTCATTTCTCTCTATGTGTCCCTGTGATGGACTTGCGACCTGTCCAGGGTGTCCCCCGCCTCTCTCAAGGTGATGGCTGGAGATAGGCACCAGCTCCCCTGTGACCCAGAAAGGAGAAGTGTCTAAAGAAAATGGATGGATAAGTAGACAGATGGACATAATGTGGAAGTTGAAGCTGAAAGGAGACAGTCGCCCCCTGTAGGCTGGCTGCAGTACAAGTTTAAGACCATGAAATATAAAAATAAACCTCAGATCATTTGTCAACTTTTGTAGTTGTTGTATTTTCAAGTATTATTGTTTCTAATATGTATAGTTGTAATTAGTTATTTGTTAGCTCCTCAGTCACATCAGAATTCAACTCTATTTCTGCAACCTGAGGTTGATCAAAGAGCTATCTACAGCAGGTAAGATATTGTTGAAAACCCTCCCATTAAAACCCTATTTCAAAAGACCTACACTGTTTCTTTAGAAGTTGGAAGGAAATCACGGTTAATTAGATCTATATTAGATTGAACTTCTAACCACATTACCATTGATGGGACGACCATGAATGTCTTCTCAGACTGACAGTAAAATCCTAAACTCCCCGTGATATAAAATTGTTTTACCTGATATTACGTTGCGTGTTGTGAGCGTCACAGTTTGACATCTTATAAAGGCTGTTGACGCTGGAGTACAGGCTGCTGCAGGATGTCAATTAAGGGCATCAGGAATGCAGCGTCAGACTCATTACACAGTGTGTCATTTACAGGTTCAGTCCGCAGCCTGGAGCTGGAGCGCTGTGTAGTTAATATTAACTTTTAACATTTTCTTTCCCAAATCAGAGGTTTCCATCATTAACTGTGATCCTGTTACATTCACTTATCCTGCAGCTTTTTGCGAAGATGGAACATGATTTAGTCATCGCCGAGGCAGGCACTGCAGTGTGACTTCTCGCTGTGACTTCAAGTCCAAAACACACACTCTCACATTAGCAGCTGCGTCGTCTCCCACAGCACTCCGACTGGCCTCCGACTGATGGTGATTCATTAACAGACTCTGCTGGAGGTGAAGCACCGTTTCCCCCTGATGTGGCTCTTTAAAGAACCGTCTGTCGTCCTCGCTGCGCGCCGAGCCTTTTTGTGCGTTGCAGGGCGGCGACGCTCACAGCTGCACTTCGTCACAAAATACAGTCCAGTCAGAGGAAGTGCCAAGATCCCTGGACATTCCAGCCAGCTCATCCCCGAATTTTATTCAATTTTCATCTGTTTGTGAAACTCAGATGTCTACATAATCAGTTGCATCTTGTAAATGAGTCATCTGTGGCTCATTTACAAATTTTAAAGGTTTAGCAAAGAAATGTTCACCATATGTTCGGTCCCAATTGTCCCATTTTTTTTTTCACCCAACAAGTATGTCAGATGTTTCTATTTAACCCCCTCTGGCCTTCGGGTCAAATTGACCCAAAGTTACAAGGGCTTCTCTACCTCACTTTGTCTCTCTCTTTTGAGGACTTCAGGAGGTTTAATTATCCTAAAAAGTAGTGAGAGTGGTATCAATTTTGACAAGCTTTCTGTCATCTAATTATTCCCTGCAGACTCTAAATTCATAGTTAAAATTAAAGGCCTGGCATTCTTTGAAGGAACTCATGTGTAGTAATATACAGTAAAACTATTTAAATTTGACAACATACTTTGAGGAGCCAAAATTCAAAACTTCACTTCAAATTAGCTGAAATTTCCGTTGTCCTGTTGGAAATAATAGCAATGTTTAAATTGTTTTTTCTTCCTTTCATTGCTTTATTTCACAGAGGATGCAAACACACCATCCGTGCAGTTGTAAGAAATGTTTAAATGATCGTAGTTTGTAAGTTTCCTTCATTTGTAAAAAGTCGAGGCATCGCGGACTGAACCGGGTCTAATCAGGGCCAGAAAAGGTTTTAGCTGGACCTGCTTCTGGATCCATTCGTTGTTCATAGTTAAGATTTACAATATTATATCTGATGGTTCATTTTCCATGGCTGAGAGAAAGGACCAGAGATTGGCTAGAGCTAGCTAGAATAAAAGAGAAAGAAAAGGGCAAATCCTGGCTGTTACGTGTTTTTTTTTTGTTTGAGCTTTGCTACAAGTAGACACAAGAAGATGTGTGTCTTCACAGTTCAGTTTAGCAGCACCTCAGAACAATTATAACTCACGATTATGCTGAGACCTTGTAGCATTTTATTTTGAAAAACAGTCTCAGTTATCCTTCAATTCTATCCCACAGAAAATCCTCATTAAACGTGACTTTTCACTGTTGTTGTGTTTTATCTGTGACTTTATCCTTCCCTGAATTTTCATGCAACTTATTGTTTTGGAAGAAAACTAATATGTCCCTTTTAACAAATATTAACGTATGCATCACAGACGACATGACTGTGCTCATTCCAGCACAATCCAGTTACAGCTCGGTTCGATACATTCAATACAATCAGTTCTGATGCTAAGGCTTTACAATTTTACGCTGAACTTGCGTCCAATATTTCCATCTTTTGTCCAGTATCAAGTGTAAAACTCCTAATATATTTGAAATAACTTGATTCAGAAGTGTAACCCTGGAAAGAAAGCCAACATGAAGCATAACTATTGTATTAATAAAGGCAAAAGAGATGGAAAGACAGAAAAGCAAAAAAAAATATATGTTTTTTGGGTGTGAAGAGGAAGTGTTTACTCAAAATCAGCAAGTTTCATGGGAACAAATGATGAGCTATTTTAATCCACGGCATCAAGTTTTCTGATATGTCTACGTTCCAGGTCACTTTTTTAAAATAGGTTGTTCACATCAAACGCAAACACTCTTTCACCAATAGGGAGCTTGTCCAATCGATTCTGTTCAAGTGTTTTTTGGCACCACAGAGCCCGACATGCTGAGCTGCTTCGCCCTGAACAGAGATTGGGAGGCTTTGAAGCAGCTGGTTGGGGTTTGGGTCTCGACCGCTGGCCTTTTTAATCTTTCTTCTTTTTTTTTCCTGGCGTGACATCAGGACAGTCTCCTTCTAGTCAGGTCAGCCTGTTTTTCACTCAGGCAGTGAAAAGAGCAGGATGACTTCATGGTAAAAGTTCACTTCCTGTTCTGTTTTCATGAATTTCTGGTTTTGCCTTAGAAAGTCACAGGAAAAGTGCCTACAGGCAAAAAAAAAAAAAAAAAAAAATTACTCATAGGTCAAAGGTCACCTCTCTAACACTACTTCCTCCCAGCTGTTTTTTTTAATAAATACCATGGTGCTAATAACGCCTTAACTTTATTTCTCTTTTTCTGTGTCGATCCCGCCCAACTGTCATCACAGGAAGTCCGTCTCTGTCAAGGCTTCTCCTGTTTGAAGAGATCAAAATCAAAGCACGGTGACCTCCTGTCAAAGGATGAGTTTCGTCCTTCACCTTTTTTTTTTTATCTGTCAGAAAAATAACTTCCTGGAGACAAGGAAACACGCACACACAGAAGTTCATATGTCTGTCCTTATTAGGACACTGCATTGACTTCCATTCACTTCCTTAGCCTGACCTTGACCCCAAAATGATGTTCCACCTCATCAGGACCGGGTGTTGGTCCCCATATATGACAGGGTGGAACCAGAAAAGGTCCTAAAAAGGTAATAAAAACCAAGCACACACACATACACACAGTTCCACAGCTGTCTTCCCGCCTCCCTCCATCTCTCCTACATCCTTCGACTCTTCCTCCATCTTCTCTTTTTGAGGGAGTAAAACAGGAAAGACCCTCCTCTGTTTCCGTCTCAGGGTCGCAGTGACACCGACGCATCAGAGGAACTCATCAGCAAACACATCTGACAACAATCAGACAACTCTTCATCCTCAGATCCACTGTGTTCAGATCAATCTGCTCGTGACAGTAATCCCCGAGTAGGGCTCCTTTTATGCGTTTACCGTCAGACCTTTAAAAAAAAAATGTACTCTGGTTTGTGGTGAAAACACTTTCGCTGTAAACCTCTTGGAGCAAATCTGACGATGAAGATTTGGGATGACTCACTGAGGCACATTAATGGGCGACACACTTTTAAAATGAAACACAACTGTCCTGTAAAGATGGTGTTTGCCTGCTTTGTTCTACTGACAGCGTCTCCACTGTTCATTCATCTCGTCTCTGAAGGAAGCCTTCTCAACCAGCTCGCAGCTGCACTCTGTGTGTGTGTGTGTGTGTGCGTGTGTGTCGGATCTCCGTAGTAACCAGTTTTTAAACCCCTTCATCCTGCTGTTTACTTTCTTGGCTGAAAGAAACATATGGGATGTGAGACAGAATGGCAGGAATTGTACATCCTGCGAAGGGTGAGCTGTAATCCCCATCCATCCCATCAGACCCCGTGGCTGCAGTCAGGCCGCTTCCCGTCAGCGCAGCGCCGCCAGATGGAAACTCTGGAAAACTGCACCTCGTTTTCGTCAATTAAAAACCAATTTGTAATTAAGCCGAGCGGAGCGTCTCGCGAGCATTAGCGGAGATTTTAGGGCGTTGCTGTCGTTTAATGATGCTGCCAGTAGCGATGTTGACATCGACAGACAGAACATCTGTCGTAACTGGAGGCATCGCCACGGTAACTCAGCCCCTCGATGCCTCTGGAGCAAAACATCTGTTCTGACCAAGAGCTAGAGACCTAGAAACCAGGCACGGGGAGGGAAAGAGGCTCAGAATTTCGTAGCAACACAACAACTGGAATCACAGCTAATTTTCTGACACTGTCAACAAGCTGACTGTTTTATCATTATCAATATCATTAAAGCGGTTTAAGTAATATATTCAACACAATCTTACAACAGAAAGTAAAATATCTCCATCTGTGTACCACAAAGTGTCACAGTTTCACTCTAAAGGCTCACAAATTGCACCGACTCGTGTGTCTTTTTCATTTAGCTTATGTCTATAGTAACACACGTTTGATGCTTTTTCCACACAATAATGTACCGGTTCTCTTTTGTTTAACATAAATGACTGATCTGCTTTTAAAAAAAAGAGCAAAGGATCACGAGAGGCTTCAGTTCGTCCACTTTCATGCAGCACAAGTTTGACGTCTAACCTGGAAAATCCTTCTCACGTTTTTTTCTTACTTTTAATCTGTCTGCTTTTACATTCTGTGAAAAAAAAACAACAATGATTCGAGCCGCACACCAAATTAAGTTTTTGTACAGAAACCTTCAGCAGAAAACTCTGAAATGATGCGACGTGTAGCTGTTGATGTGTCTGTTTGATATTATTGCCTGTGTGGAGCTGTTTGACGAGGTGGTTGAACTGTATTACTGCACAAGTGGTGGAACATTGACTTCTTATTTCATGGCTTATAACGCTGATGATTTCCACTCACTGGATCATAGCCCTGTCCACCTCTGTAGCCTCTGATTACATCGCACACATTATTCTGCGTGTTTCTGTTTGTGCTGGCCACATTAGAAGTCAGTGATCAATCAAAAAGAGTAAAGTATTTAGTGCCCTGCCATTTTTGAGAGATAAAAATCCCACTGGATAGAGCTGAACCAGTTATAGCAGTGTATTTCAAAATAAAACAGGAAGTGACAAACTAAAACAAAGACAGACATGGTGAATATGCTAGAAAAACTTGTTCATTTGTTTAAATCTGCTTAGTGCTGAGAGAAACAAACACTGAGCTCAGACTTGACAAGATGAATCAGGACGCATAGTGTGACTAATTTAACTTAACTAAACTACTAACTTCCTGTCCAGAGCTTTCCCGGCGACCGTGGGAGAGGCTGAGTGTGGGTTTGATTGTCCAGCAACACAAAATGCACAAAAATGTCCGTACATTTGGAGGAATTCAGGAAACGGCTTTGCCGTGTGACGAGAGTCCGTCTGCAGCAGCTCCAGAGGAGCAGCAGCGTGGCTGGATCTTTACTGAAACAGGAAACGGTTAAAACAAACAGGGCAGTCTGCGTGTGTTGTTTGTGTTTCGGCTCTATTGTTCTATTTTGTCCCAGATCTGACAAAAAATAACTGCAGTAATGATGAAGAGGCCAACACACACACACACACACACACACACACAGTGCAGTGTTTAGTTGTTGGACAGCAGAATGGAGCTCTCTTGTCACATCTGCAGCTCTCTGCATTTTCCTGCATACACAGGCAGAAGGTTATTCTACCACTGGGAGGTCAAAGGTCAGGTGGTGGGGGGGTACTTCTCTTCCTCTGATGTCTCCCAGCTTAAACTCGAGCCTCAGCGGGACTATACTTGGTGTTAGCCGTTGTGAGAAAACAAAGAACTTTTTTTTTCTTGGTGTCACTGGAGCGCCGGATGAGTAAATGTTGTGTTACACAATGTTCGCACAAACTGTGGTGCAGTCTGCATTAATTTGGAGAAAGGTAACAGACTTCTATTACCATCTTTTTTTAGATAAATCTTCATGGTTTTTATTAATAAAACTGGTAGTTAGTTGTTTCGTTTATTCCACCTACAATCTATTATGCCCTAAGTGTTTTCATGTTTTCAGATGTAGTCAAAGCAGTCCTTTAAGCCTTTAACTCCCTACTCCGAGCTGTTTCAGTCATTAGACCAATTATTCCAGGAGCTCGAGGACGAGGAGAGCAGAGGATGGTGGAGAGTGGGCAGGCAGGTGAGTCTGAAGGACAGGCGTCTGAGCTAAAGGTCGTCGGGAGGTGTGTGAAGCAACGAAGGTATCTTTGTCAGAGGATGAGCCGTCTCTATGAGGTGAACCTCAGGTAAGTCAACTTCAGGAGATTCTCAGGTGGGTTAGTCACTAGAAGTTTCAAGAGAGGCCACCAATCACCGATGACTTCAACGCTCCAGCATCGAGTGATGTCAGCTCCATAGAAACCAAAGAAAAAAAGAGGAAAAAGGAGGAGGAGGATCCTCAGAACTGCCAGAACCCCGACAGTGTCACTTTAAACAGGTTTACATTTTTACATCCCTTCTAAGGCTGCCAGTTTTATTAGTAGGAGTTATTGTTTACATACTTGTGACAATGATTTATTATTTTCTTGCATAAGCCCACTGTATCTTCATTTATTGTTAAAGTCATGGTCAAGAGATTTTCTGAAGTCTTTTGTTCGTGTCTAATGTACAGTATGGAGTCTCCACAGGAAACACATGTAGGGACGTAGGAACAGGACAGTAACAAGACTGGGAGGAACACTGAGGCTCAGCCTGACTTTATGTGCAGATTTTTCCTCTTTTTTTCTCTTTTGATTTGTTTCAAAGCAGAGGTTTTGTTTTTTCTTTATTCCATTTCACATTTTAGCTGCACTTTATAATCCTTAGTTTTTTTTCCCCCATTCTTTCTGTAAAGTAAAGTTTACTGGAAATCTGATCAAACACAAGTTAGAATAACCGGTTTGGTTAAACCTTGTAAATGGGGTGTGCGAAATCATGCAATATTGTGAAATCTTGTGAGACACGCCGGCGCTCGGAGTACTTGCTGAGGATGACTCTCAGCTACTACCATGCTAACGTTAGCTCAATATCTGAAACACTGACTGAGTTATGGGCATTTCTGTGTTGGCTCAGGTCTCTCAGCTGTGGCAGGAGTCTCGAATGGTGTTGACTCCGAAAGCTAATCAGTTGTAGATGTCCATCCAACCATCTCTTTCTGAAAGCTTCTTTAAAATCCCTCCAGTTCTCGAGATATTTTGCTAACAGACAGACAAAGCAACCCAAGCACGCACACACCCACACGGACACAGGCATAAATATTCTGAGGAGGAGAAGTCAACAAAACAAACCCATAAAAACCGACCCATGAAGGGAGAAAACCACTTCCTGTTTGGTTTCACAGAGGCTGTTTTCCTCACAGGCTGATGCCGTCTCAGATGTAATAATCATAAGAAAGACTGGATGGGAGGCTTTTACCTGCAGTGCTTTTTTAAATCAGATTAACCATCCTCGTCTTCATCAGTAAATCTGTTTACAGACTTCAGGATCTAAGGTTCATTTTATGTAGGAGGAAACAGGTGGAAACTGTGACTTGTTTTGTTTAAACTGAATTAAATAAGACACTTTACTCGCCTTTTTAAGAGCTGATATGACCTAATTATCTAACTTTGTTGTAATATTTAAAGGTGTAACAGCTCCTCTTTTTTTTGTTTCCGATGACTCCAGAGTTATTTTTAGTCTCACTCTGCGTGACGATGCCATCTGGACGGCCGGCGTGGCTGAGTGCACAGTGCTCAACAACGCCATCGGGATTCCCGTCACGCTTGAAAACAGCAACATTTCATTTGCAGCACCAACAGGAAGCCCTGCATCGTGTTGTAGTTTAGTTTTTTTTTGTCTAAATTTCACTTTATTGGAGCATTCCAAATGAACAAAGGTGGATTATAAAAGGCTTTAAGGACTCAGGTTGTCTTTATCAGGCCGTGATCTCAGAGGAGTAAAGTCAGGAAAACAATAAAGGACACAATAGGATTATGAGTGTGTGTGTGTGTTCAGTATTTATGCATGTTATGCCTGCGGGACTGCGTAAAACAATGCAGCATCACAATAACTGAAGCATATATTTATCACCTGCTGTGTCAGCCCTGTGTGCGTGCGTGTTCTCATTAATCACAACGGCCTCGTTCCTCCAACGGGACGCTGCAATCTCAGGAGGGGAACCATCTGTTGCACAACACCTCTTCTTCTTCTTCTTCTTCCTCTTCTGTGGGGAGAGAAAACACGCAGGACTCGGAGCTGAACTCATTAAACACGGGAGACGACAAAATAAAGAACTGCCGGAGGAGAAGACCATCTTTAAGAGTCGGGTGTTGGTTTTGTTATTTAAAAGACACATCTACACGGGAGGATCGAAATCTGGATTCTATGTGTTCACAGATTCTTTATTCTTTATCTGCATTTTCTTCCTGTGCAGACAAAATCAAAGAGACAATAACACCTCCAACTTTAAATTCAAAGCTAATACCGGAAAGTTAAGTTTAAGATCCTAAACTTAACGTTAAGTCTTTTTTGACTTTTGAAGGCTTTTAATGTTTCAAAGCAGTATATTTCAAGAGACTGAGATCAGTTTTATTTTAGTTGGAGCCACAGAATGATGTGACCTTAGTAAAAGCCCAGAATATGAACCGATTACTAACAGAGGAAGAGCCTCTTTCAGGAGGAAAACTAATGATTTTAGAAAATTTATTTTAAAAAAAAACCCAACTCTTCAGTTGTTTGCTGGCTTGTTATTTCAGAAGTGAACAGAAACATGACAGAGGTTAGAAATCATAGCTAATTTATTTACAAATCTGGAGGAAAAATCATATAGACTTTAAAAATGCTTTTATTTGACAAACCCTATAAGCACTAAATTATTCTAGTGAAGATAAGAAGGAATAAAAACTCAAACACAATTACACAATCTTTTTTTGTTTTAGAGCCTGCATTTTTCAGCAGAAGCTTCTTTAAGAGGCAGAAATAAAAACAGCCTACATGTAGACATTTACACACACACACAGTTAAATATCATCAGCTCCAACTTTTGCTTCTGAACCAACGATCCGTCATGAACTCGCTGTGTGTCTGAAAACAAAACATCCTTCTCCATCATTATTCTTTACATCCAGCCCACAAACAGAAGCAGAAACTGACTCTTAAATGACTTCACACAGCTTTGATTACACATTAACTTTAAAAACTCCAGGGATCGTTCCTCTTCACTTTTCAGCTGCATATTGCTGCCATCTTCTGGTGTTAGCTCATTATTACAGCCTGTTTGTTGAAAAGAAAGAAATAATCTAATTTTTTGGTTCTGTCTGTTGTAATCACTCCTTCTTCAGGCTTATGTGTGTCTTATATATATATAGAAATATATAAACACATCTATGAAGTTCACTCATTCCTTTCATTTTATTTATTTATTTATTTATTTATTGTTTGTCTCAAATTTCCTATAAGTTCCTGTTGCCCATTTCACCCATGAATACAAACAAAATGCTTAGTTTCTTGGTTCACTCAGCTGTTCTTCAGTAAAATAAAATAAAATGTTCAGTGTCCTTTCATAGTGTATTTAAAGTAACCCCAAATATAAATGTTTCCAACCAGTTATATTACCCTTAACTCTGAGTAAATGAAATAAAATATTTTATTTTGATAGTGACGCCAATATTTAACTCATCTTTTAAAATTGACAATAAATATTATGTAAAAACGCTAAACACCAGACAATATCAAGCACGTTGGTGATGCAAAGCAAATAAAATAAATATTAGACATTACGAAAGCCCATTTTTGCCACTTTAATTTTCCAAGTAATATGACAATATCTTAAAATAATGTCTTGGGATTTCATAATTATAGGATGCTAAATCATCTAAGTCATAGTTTTAAGAAGTCATCTTATAAGTATAGGTTACATTTTTTTTCTTTCTTCAGGGTTTCTACACAGTCTTGAAAAGTATTGACTTATATGTCTGGATTCGTTTTTTTTTTTTTTTTTAGAAAAAATTATAAATAAAAATTTAAATAAATAAACATCTAAAATTCTGTGAAGCCGTGACTATTAATTCAACTTATCTTGAACGTAACCACTCACAATTTAAAGTTTACACAAGCTGTACATAAAGAGTACAATCGCTATTACCGTCATTTTGAACCTTTTCATGAGGCTCTTCGCGGCCTCCTGACGATCTGACTCCATTTCCCATCAGCCCCTTCGGTAACTTCTCCGGAAGAAAACCTCCGCTCCTTTTATGCACTTCCTCTTTCCGTCAGCGGAGTTTAGGTACAGCAGCTACTCTCTAATTCTCGTCTTTTAATCCTGTATAAATCGCGTCTTTCCCGTGTCATCCACTTTAAAGCGAGAAGTATAAATGTTCAACAGATGTCCAGTGATATAACCCGTGCTTCATTTTGACGACGGGCCTATTTTAAAGCTTTTTATGGTTGTTTATTGGTGCTTGTGACATGGCGCTGGAGTAGCGGTGTGATAGCGGCTAAAAGGCCGGCTGCGGCGGCTCTGACCCGTGAGTTAGTTTGTTGGGAGCCGTCACAATTAAAGAAAGATAACCCAGTTTATTCGTAATTGTCTAATGTGATGTGTAAAAAGCTCTGTCACTGTTTATCGCTGCTGCAAGGTTATCGGAATGGGATTTTTGGCTGCTAGCTGCTAGGCTAACAACTATGTGGACCTTAGAGGCTGTGTTGTGAACATGTGAAGTTTAACACGCTTTCATGCAGTCACAATAAGGGGATTCGGACTCGTTATTGGTCACAGATATTTCATTAAGAAGTTAGATTTAAAACCTTACTGTTGCTTTATGTTTGAAACTTTTAAATGTCTCAGTTACTGTCAAAAAGTTACCATTTGTATAAAGTATTGACTTCCTGCAGGCTAATATGTTGGCGTTCTGTCTTGTTTCGCTCCAGAGTGACATTTGTCGTTTTTCCCACCATAACATGATGTTCAGTCTGACCTGTATTAATGCAGACTGCTGTCTTGTTTCAGTACACAATGGGACGTGTGATCAGGGGTCAGAGAAAAGGTGCGGGCTCCGTCTTCAGGGCCCACGTCAAGCACAGGAAAGGCGCCGCTAAACTCCGTCACATCGACTTCGCCGAGCGCCATGGCTACATCAAGGGAATTGTGAAGGTAAGCGCCCGCCCCTCGCAGACTAAGGCCTCCCCCGTGGTTTCCACCTGGATGTTAATTTGTCGTCTGCTCAGGACATCATCCACGACCCCGGCCGTGGCGCTCCCCTGGCCAAAGTGGTCTTCCGTGACCCGTACCGGTTCAAGAAGAGGACGGAGCTCTTCATCGCCGCCGAGGGCATCCACACCGGACAGTTCATCTATTGTGGCAAGAAAGGTAAGCGACTGAACCGTGGCTTCTCTCGGATCGCGTACGAGCCAAGTTATTAGTTCTGGATCCACGGAAAGCTCAGACTTCTGTGTCGGAAAATGTCCACTAATAGGTGGACGGTGCTGTAGGTTTGTGTTTGAGCTGAGGAGGAACAGATTTAACTCGTTTAAGCTGTAATAGGATGCTGTGGAGGTCCCTGGATTTTTGGTCCCCCCTTCACAATGTGAACAGGGGAGGCAAAAGTACCGTCCGTCCGTCCAGTCCATCTTGTGAGCCAGACAACGACAGGACTGGGAGGAACACTGTGGCTCAGACTGACTTTAGGGCAGGGGTGGGCAACCCTGGTCCTCAAGTGCCACCATCCTGCATGTGTTACTTGTTTCTCTGCTCCAACACACCTGATTCAGAGGTTAAATGACCTCTTCATGTTCTGCAGAAGCCTGTTAATCACCAAGACTGTCCACCCCTCGTCTAAGCATAATGTCGCCATGTCAAAACCCAAGATGGCCACAGTCTATTTATAAATGTGTGTGTAATTTAGCCATCTCATTTATTTTAAGGAAGCTATACCTTTTTCATTAAAATAAAAACTAGAAAGCAGAGTTTCTTCAAATGATTAATCTATGTTGCCCCCCCGACTCCACTGTTGCGCCTGGTGGCGAGTAAAACGGCTCCCTCTGCTCGTCAGGATACGTCACTCCGCGCCTCCTCAGACAGCAAATTCTCACTACAATAAAACATACACTATTCAAGACCCTCAGGGACGGAGGACATTGGCGTATCACTTGTTGTCCGGTCATAGTTTTTCATGGTGTGTGTAACAAGTGACCAGACGTTCCACAGCTTAGTTCTGCTTGCAGAAAATGAAACTCTGCCTTCACGTGTAATAAATGGTGTTTTTCCTGCGTCTCCTTGGCACAGAGATGGGCAGAATATGAAATGCTGGCTTTATTTCTTTGCCTAAGTGAAGATGGGCACTGAAAACAAACAATCAACGGATTAAACTTGAAAACTTAACAGACGTTTCTGCAACACTACAAACATTTTATCAGATTTGGACGTTAAATTTGTTTTATTGGGGGATAAATTAGGTCAGATTTCTAGAAAGGTTTACAAACTTGTTGAACTGTCAGTATTCCTAAACAAAGTGATGAATTAATCTGAACTGTGACGTTTCCTCGCTGCTGTGGGGATTATTGTTGATTAGGGTGTGAAGTGTTGGCGTTTTTACAGTCAGGATTTCATTTCACATCACCTAATGTCAGCTGATTTTATCAGTGAGGCATCATTTTGATTCAAATAATTTTTTTTTTAAGTCCGCAACTGCAGCACAGCTCAGGCCCAACTCTGAGTCACTCTTTGGTTCTTCTACCCGACTTCTTGGTCATGTTTAGGGTTTGGTTTCTGTTTTTGGATTTGAAATGGCAAAGATCAGAGTCCTGAAAGTAAAAGTGGTGATAAAACTGAAAGGATGAGTATATATTTGATTTACAGCTTGAGGAAACATGAAGGATTTTATGTAAGATGGGATGTGGGGTGGTTGATGACGTCCAGAGCATTAAAGAACGTCTGATAATATTTGTGAACTTTGAATCGTTCTCTGACGGACGGCTGACTTGTCAGTTTAAAGCCAACTTCCCGTCGTCTCTGCAGCTCAGCTGAACATCGGGAACGTTCTGCCCGTTGGAACGATGCCCGAGGGAACCATCATCTGCTGCCTGGAGGAGAAGCCCGGTGACCGGGGCAAGCTGGCCCGCGCGTCGGGGAACTACGCCACTGTCATCTCCCACAACCCCGAGACCAAGAAGTCCAGAGTCAAGCTGCCCTCGGGCTCCAAGAAGGTCATCTCCTCCGCCAACAGAGCTGTTGTTGGTAAGAACCCGAGTGGCACCGGAACGTCGTCGTCCTTAAAGTCTGATGTCTGAGTGTCTCCTCCTGTGTTTAAAGGTGTGGTCGCTGGAGGCGGTCGTATTGATAAGCCCATCCTGAAGGCCGGTCGGGCCTACCACAAGTACAAGGCCAAGAGGAACTGCTGGCCACGTGTCCGTGGTGTGGCTATGAATGTAAGCAAACACGTCCATCACCTTGATCCACTCAGAGAACTGAGGAGGGGATTAAAATATGTAGATACGACTATAGGGAGCTTCTCAAACCAAACCATGTTGTTGTCGTTGTTTCCCTGCAGCCTGTTGAGCATCCCTTCGGTGGTGGTAACCATCAGCACATCGGCAAACCCTCCACAATCAGGAGGGACGCGCCTGCTGGGCGTAAGGTCGGTCTCATCGCTGCCCGTCGTACAGGCAGACTGCGTGGAACTAAGACCGTCCAGGAGAAGGAGAACTAAACGTAATAAAACATGTTCCAAAACAAATCAGTCGGCTGGTTTTATTTCTGGGTTGACGTGAACTCGAACCGACTTGACCATGAACTTGAGACAGTCTTTCTTTTTTTTTTTTTTTTGTAAAGGCCCGTGTGAAGTGAAGCATGACGTAATTGGTACCATGTTAACAATTTACTGCTTATAGTTTCCTAAAGGGACCTCACCACTGAATCACATTTTTTTTCTTTTATCAGAACTAAAAATGTGGCTGGATCACATGCTAGAGTACCGCACTATAGGGCACACTGGATTATACGACGCACTGTCAATGAATGGTCCATTTTCGAACTTTTGTTTTATATAAAGCGCAGCAGACTAGAAGGCGCGTGCACCTCCCAATTATTGTAACTGCACGCCGTGCTGTGTTCAAAATGGATGATTTCGGTGCTCTAGCGGAGCTGGTTCGTATCAGCATTTATATGATCCCTCTGAGAGATCGCAAAGATAATCAAACGTTTCAAAACTCACGGAAGGACACTGCACCGACATAAGCGTCAACTAAACGCCACTCGCTCAGGTCCATGCACAGAGCCCTGCACGACTAGAACAGCCTTAATGCTACAAGCAGTGCAGCTCTGTAGTTTACCAAAGTTGTTCTAAAATATTACTTTTTCCATATATAAGGCGCTCTGGATTATAAGACTAAAAGTGCGCCTTATAGTCTGGAAAATATGGTAATGTTCTCTGATGTTTCTTGGCCACTGTTAGCTGTCTAAATAAGGTTTTGATACAAAGAGACAGATTACCAACAATGTTGTCTTCCATAGTTTTTTTATTTATGGTAATCTTCCTACAGGTGGTCTGGATGTTGGCATAAACTGCAAACACCATAAAAAAAATCAGACTAAAAAGTGCCAGGGCTAAAACAAAATTAGGATTTGTTTAATGAGTTTATGGTTCAATAAATGACCCTTTTCATCACCTGGGCAACATTTAGCCATGAAACCTCAAGAGGTGGTTTCAAAATAACTAAAAAGTAAAAGCTGATTTGTGGCTCTGTGTACAGGTTTATGATTCAGTCATTTGAAACGATTCAGAAACAAACTTGTTTTTTCTTTAATGATCCTGTAAATCAGGCAGGACGTTTTGGGGCTGCAGTACCTCCGTCTAAACACCAGAGGGCGCTCGAGCTGCAGGCGGTGTTGGTTCTGATTCAGGAACTTCGGAAACTTTTTTTTTTCCACTCATCAAAGCAGGAGAACCTGTTTGCAGAGAACCTGGTGACACTAAAAACAGATGTGCTCGACTAATGAGCTGGTTCCTGGTATTTAACCGTCTGGAAATGTTTACAGGAACATAACTTTATAAATAAGAGCAAAAAACAAACCTAGAATCAGTTAAAAGAAACGTGAATTAAAAATGAGACGCAGGCAAGATTCCATGTTCTTTATTTGCTAAGGGCGCAATGCTTTTTTTTGTCTTTTTTTTTTCTTTTTAGTTATATTTTGTGCACAAAAAAACCTCACAAAGTGAAAGTCCACATCGCGACTGTAGCTCCAGAATTCAACGTCACACCATGGCCAAAACAAAAGTCGGCAAAAAACAGGGCGCAGAACTCTGTACAGTCAATATCTTCTTTAAAAATAACACAAGGACAAAAAATGTTCCTCTTAAATCAAATTCTATTTTTCTTCTTTTTCTTTTTTAGTGAAATACAACAAAATAAATTCTATAAAATAAGAGCAAAATATTTAAATATAATACGGTGGGCAGAATATTTTCATTTGCAGGAGTATTTGGTATGTTTTAGACAAAAAAAAAAGAAAAATAGAACGAAAGAAATTAAAAAAAAAAAACACGCATTCAAGTTACCAATTAAATACAGTATTTACTGATGTTTACCTTTTTACTCCTACAAAGTTACAAGTTAGCTCAGGTTGCAACATGACTACCCAGCCTCTAGTCTTATGGTGAATCCCCACCTCTCTGCCGCCGCCGCTGAGGGACCTCCCGTCTGTGGAGCGAGGGCGGGAGGCTCGGGATCGCCCGTCGCCATGACAGAGAGGACGCCGGCGGGCAACAAGCCCCGTCTACTACTAAGCTCTACTAAAAGAGACAGAAGCAAACCACGATCTCTAAAACGCACCAGGCAGCCCAGGGTGCAGCAATCCTGTTGCATATTATTGTGTTTCTGAATTCCTAGAAATGAAAAAAAAAAACTACGCCGTCTAACCCGCCAGAACTGACTGCCGAATGTGAAGTTGGAGGATTATAATGTGCAATTGAAAAGCCACTTGTACATTGGTTCAAAAAAAAAAAAAAAAAAAAAAACCTGTCGGGCTACGCTATTGTGGTGAGAAGCCATGCTAAATGTTACAGCATATTAACTAGAGCTTCAGAAAAGGATTGAATTAATAACCAGAACGAAACAAAAAGAAAAAGAAAAAAAAAAGAAAGGCAATGAGTTTGAGAACAATGTTGCATCACTGCTGTTTCACGTCAACCGAACACCATTAAAAGTCCACCCGACCGCGGCTCGCGGGTCATAAGGTCGCCGAGGAGCTTCAGAATAATTAGATAACTATGATAACAACGTGTCCTTCTACAGTTGAATGACCAGATACTGTCCGATGGTAGAACAAACGTTACTGCTGAGCATGGGTGAGAAAACAAAGAGTCGTCGTCTTCTTACAGGTTTTTTGTTTTTTTTTCTCTTTTTTATTTTTTGGGGGGGAAAAGGGGGGGATTTTTTTTTCTTATTTATAATATCCATCTTGTTTTTTTCCATTACATCTGAAACATCTCCCAACAGCAAACCACACGGAGTTATGCTACTGGAGGATCTGAACAGTCAGAAACATTAACAGACTATGTACACCTTGTCGTTGTTTAGAGAAGCGCGTCGGCACCGTCGGATCCGGGTCGTTTCATTTCTCGTGTCTGTCCCCTCGCCTCTGTAGTCCTCCCCCCCCCCCCCCCCCCCGCCCCCGCGGC